>NC_133652.1:49548036-49901506 GCF_009905375.1 Apium graveolens
AAGATAAATGTTGCTTGCATTATATATATAATGCTTTTAATATTATTTTATATCATTTAAGAATTTGTAATTATATTTTGATTTTTTAATTAATTACCTATTGTGTTTGTTATATAGATTATTAAGTATTATAATAAAATATTAAAATAAATGAAATAAATATTATATATAGTATTTTATTAAATTTGTATTTCAATTTTTAATTGTAATAATTTTATTATTAAGAATATTTGTCTAAAGTATGTAGATTAATGATTTTGCAAAGTTATTCTCAAATTAAAAATATTTTTGAACTATATTTGATACAAATAAAAAGAATAATAATTAATCATACATTTAAAAAGACTTAAAATTATTATTATTATTATTATTTTCATATTAGGTTTAAGTTTATCAACACATCATCCCTGGGCTTTGTATTTTTTCAAAGTAATCACCAATCTCTAATTACAATATTAACCCTACTACCAACCATACCATTTTATCTCCTTTACTCCAGTTATATGATATAATATAATGTTGGGGTTTTCATTTTTTGTTTAGAAAAGTCTTTTGATTATTGAAGTTCCAAATTAAAACGTAAGAGAGCATAATATTTTGGAAAAACTGAAAAAGTAACGTTTTATGTAATAACAAGAACCATATTTTTTATGTTATTTGAGAGTTATTTTCAACTAGTATAATAACCGAGACACGGGTCATTTTCTAGATTTTTATATTAGTAAAATTCTTGATCATTTTCTTATTGATAAATATTGTATAACGTCTAAAATATATCAAATAAAAGTTAAGTATTATCAATGTCTACAATTTTCATGTAAAACATTAATAACGTTCATACTCATTAATCATTTTGTATTTACTAAATGAATAGTAGTCACTCTACGTTTAAAAGGAAAAAAAATGAAGTTAATCCATCAAATATTGTCAATATGTTTATAAAAAGAAACTAAATTTTTTAACATATATGTAAATTGCAGAGTCGAGTAAATTTTTTGAGTTTTGGTCAAATAAACCAGGAGTAATGAGATATTTTATTACTAAAGTCATCACTAATTTACAATTACATTGCTTAATTTAAAAAGATTAGTAATGCATAATTAAAGTGGTCAAGACCTGCAATCGTAATATTCAACAAAGTAGAATTTACACTATAATTAATATAAGTTTATTTTTTAAGAAAAATGTTATTTTTTTTAATTTCAACGTTTATGTTAATTTAATATCATTTCTAATATCTTAATTCATTAACTAAAGTTGATCTCGGCCGTGTACTTAGCTTTTAATTTTCTCTATTAAACAAGGTTAATTTTATAAGATGTGATAATTGTCAATTCATAAATTAAAATTGACATAATCTATTTAGTTTTTAACACATTGAAAAAAACTTAAATTTAATTTATCATTCTTATTTTCATAACATAAAAGACTTTTGTTATTTTTTTCTAATATATATATCAATAATTTTGAAATACACCATTAAAATTGAATCTTTTAATATTGGTGAAGATAAAGTCTTATGTGTGTGTATGTAATGATTATTTATTATATTTTCGAGTAAATTATGTTGATCTCGGTTATTTATATACTAGATATCTTGGTCATGTATATATCTAATTGTTATTCAGTAAATTACCCAAATAACATGTATTTATGATTATTCAAAAATTATATTTTTCTAATAAATAAATTACAATTATTTATATATCGTAGTCGTAGTAGCACTAACAATCAAAAAATATCTATTTTTACTAAACAGAGCATTAGTCATGGATGTGACATAAAAATAATTCATATATCGTAAACACTAACTACTGATATTCAGAAAAAAAATTCATGAATCTAAAGATAAATTTGTACTAATATCATCATTCAAGTTTCTTTCATTTATGATTCTAATATTTCTGTTTATAGTAACTTGATAACATTGTATATTAATTTTCTAAAATTAAATATTTTCAATTTGATGATTTTTTTAAAATATTAGTTGAACTTGTTAATGCTTTCAAAATATCGACTAATATTAAAAAAATTATTTATATAGCATAACATAGATTAAATCAAATAGTATAATACATTATAGTTTTAACTTTTTTTCAAATAATTCAAAATAGTTGTACAATATTTTCCAACACTAAATACTTTCTTATCAATTTATTATTGCTAATTTTAAATATATTTTTTCCAAAATATTTAATTCTATATTTTTTCAAGTTTCTTATATATATATATATAACTTAAATTATATTGAGTCTTATTTTTAGTTGAGTACGGGAGTGCATATATCTACTGCAAGTAAAATAGTATAAAAAAAAATTGTAAAGCGTATTATAATGTGAATCATGTTCCACAAATATCACAATGTTAATAAATATTTTACAAATCTCATACATTTGACAAGTTGAACATTGCGGAACATATGATTTTATAGAACATGATCAGTTTGAAAGACGTAGGTATTGAATACGTAAATATTCAACTTGTTGAACATTAATGATATAACACCATAACACACGTTTATATCATATAGTTTATTATTTTAGTTTTTAAATTATTAGAAACATAAAACCTGAACCATTAGATTGGATTGTAATATAAAGTTAAGAGTTTGTACTCCAGAACTACACAAAAAATAGGAGCTTTATGTATATGACTTATAATAACCATATCAAATTGAATAATATAAAATTTAAGATTTGTCTCACAAATATTTGAATATAAATATATCTTTAATTAAATAATGTAATAAATAAACTATTTTGTTATGAAGAAGCATCAAATGTCGTACCGTTTTTCAAATAACATGTTACTGAAAATTATTAATTTTACTTTATAATTGTAATTTAATTTTTTCTAAAAAGAATGAAAAAATAGGACATTAGGAACACCTCTTTATAAATATTCACCATCATTGAATAATATTTTAAACCTAATTTTTTAAAGTGAAATTGTTAGTCCCTTAACAATATAGCAAGAATTACAGAAGGGGGTTGAATGGAATTCTTGAACCTTTTTCTTGAAATAAAAATGTTCAATGGATATATCTGTTTTGATTAGCACAATGCGGAATATAAACTTGAATGAATCAAAACATAAGTAATTAAAAACAAGAGTCTTTAAAAACTTTCTGGTGGATTTAAACAATTCCACCAGAGATATATATAATATATCGAGAGGACTCTGTGTGCAGAATTGCTCACAGCTGCTTACAGAATAGAACTGCTGAGAATACAGGAAATGCTAAAGATAGTGCTTACAAAGATTTCTCTGTTTTTGGTTTCTTAGCTATCTCAGTTATTTTTCTATTTGCTACTCTCTTGGTTTATATATTACCAAGATTACAAAGTCAAAAGAACTGAACAAATATAAAATCTAACAGTCTTGATCTTTGCTGCTTTTCATCCTCTATTACCCAGTTAATGGGCTTCCACAGTGTACTTGTATCCAACTCAACGGCTGTGTGTCAGTTTTCACTGTTCAACTGATGTTTGAATCTTGATGTGATCATCTGTTGACTTTCAGATCATCCGTCGATGACTTAATTGATCATCCGTCGACTGCTATGTTAAACATCCGTTGATAGTCATTTGATCATCCGTCGAAGCTTTGTTAAGCATCCGTTGGTAGCTATTTTGGTCATCCGTCGAAACTTTGTTAATCATCCGTTGGTAGCCATTTTGGCACTTGACTTCATTTCACTTATACAGAATTACAAGACATTGCTTATGTACAGTTAATCAACCTATTCTGCATATCTAGTTAAAGTCAACATGACTTATATGCTACTCCAGATTCTATACAAAGGTGCATACAACACTGTGCTACAAACTTATTATTACATAAGCTACTCACTCGATGGATAATAAGTTAATCATCCATCGGGACTATAATGAGTTATCCGTCGGGACTATAATTCTTATCCGTCGAGTGCTACATTATTTCACTAAGTAAAATCTACTTAGATGTTTTGTTTAGGTAATCATCAAGTACTCAACATATTCACAACAATCTCCCCCAATTTATGTCTACTGAAATTGTAGCCATAAATTAAGAGATACTTGATGATAACAAAATATCCTAAACATATATTTTTAAAGATAAGTAGATAGAACTGAAAGTGCTTCAATTTAAACAAAAATGTACAAGGTTTGGCTCACAGTCAGTTCAAGATGCTCCTCTAGTCTGAGCATATTTTTCTAGTTTCTTGAAGGTCTGGATCTTCTTCCAAGCTTTCTGTTGTTTTCTTCAATTTGATTCTGGAGCTGTCTGTGGAATTCTAATTCATCAGATTCTGAGATATCTAACATTTCTTGCATTTCCCAGAAAGTCTCATTGCTAGAGATACTCAATTGGTCTTCTAATCTGAAGAATCTTCTCACACCCTTGTCATCCATGAATTCCATCAGCCAGTAGGGCCTTAGATGCACTTTTCTCCCTGTGTATGGGATGATAAGAGTTTTGTGTAGTGCATCTTTGGCTCTAACACTCCTTAGCTCTTCAATCTTCTTCAATACTAATCTTCTTGCAGTTACATTAAACCCAAAGTTTTTCTTGAAGGATGAATAGACTTTGATCAACACAGCTTGGCTTTCTTGAAGTATCCTGTGAAGAGGCCACTGAATCTCCCTTCCCCCTTTGTACTTGAACACCAACCTTTCAGGTAGGTTTCTGTATGCATCAATTGCCCTTACCTCATCCAGCTCCTCCAGATAAAGGTTTAGATCTGAGAATTCTTTGATATCACACAAGTACAAGTAGTCTCCCCTGTTGACCTTGGGTTGAGCTTTGACTACTGACTTGGATTTGAGAGGTGACAGCTTCACTTTCTTGACTGCCCTTGATTTTGTCCTTCTTGGCTTAGTAAGAATTGGCAAGTTGAAGTCAGGAATTGGTAATTTATCCCACTCTATTGGCTCATCCTTTGGCACAATAGGCTCTCCATGTATGTTCCTGTAGGGGTCCACCACCCTTATGTCTTCAAACACCACAGAGGGCTTTGATACTTGAGTTTCAGCTTGAGTGGATTCCTTTGGAAATTGATCTTCCAATTCCTTGTCAACAACATCCAACTTTCTTTTTGTTCTTTTAGCCAGTTCTTTCTTTCTTGGGGATTTCTTCTGTTTTTCAATCTTCTTCTCTGATTCAGTAGCTTGAGATGGTTGATAGGGAATTTGTTAAGAAGAATTCACAGCCTGTAGCTTGGCCAAGATAGCAAACTGTTCTTTCTTTTGTTTAGACTTCTTTGCATCTAGAGCAGCTTGCCTCTTTTCCTGCTTTAATCTGGCTTTTTCTTCTTCCTTTGCATGAGCAAATTGTGGATGTCCAGCTACCACACAAATTTCCTTCCCATTTCTGAATATCTTTGCAATTCTCTTTCTTGAGGCTGAATCAGCTGGATCTTTTTAGAGGAGAATAGATCTTGACAGAAGCTTCTTTTCATCAGGCTTGGGTGTCTCACACACAGAATCCATAGGGTTCTTCAAAGATAACTTTGGATAGTTTGCCCTTGGTTTAAGAATTATCTCAGCCTTTGTAGTCTTGATACAGGAAGATTGTCCTTTCTCCAGATAGTTCATGCTCATCTCATTCACATTGATTGGCTTGACATGAGAGTGATGGATGGCTGACTGATCTGGTTCCTTGACTAATTGAAACTTTTTCTGTATTTCCTCATCAATCTTTTTCCAGATGATCAGAGTCAACTCTCCTTTATCAGCATCTTTCAAATTTGCTGTTGCTGTATTTATAAGATCTATACCATCTGCAACTGGTGGCTTGGAGATAGTAATTGAAGGTACAATTACTTTGCTGATTTGAACCAGAAGTTTCTCCCCCTCAGTTGGTCCTTTCTCCCCCTTACTTGATTCTCTCTCCCCCTTTTTGTTATCATCAAGTGGAGGAGTTAGGCCTTGTGCTTTAGCCAGTTGCATAAGAAGATTTGTCTGAGTCTGTTGATTTTGAAGAAGTAGAGCCACTGAATTCTCAATAACCTGAACTCTGTTCTCCAGCTTGGCTATCTTCTTGTCAGAATCTGATTCTCTCCTTAATCTTAGTAATAGATCATGCATGGTACCATATGGCTTTATTGAATCCAGCTTCTCAGAGTTATATGTCTTTAAGTCAGCTATATCCTTTTTCAATTCATCCACACTGAGATTCTGTCTTGAGTGTTGGATCTTCATTAAATGTAAAGAGTCTAGGTGAGCTTGAAGAACAGCCTTGGTACCAGCATCTGAAGCTTCCTGAAGGGCCTGCTGAATAGCTATAACTTGTTTTACCAAAGACACCTCAAATTGCCCTGGTGTAAATTCCTTTGCCCATGCCCATTCAGGTAAATTTAAAGCAGAACTTGGGCCTTCAGCTCCCCCTAAGTTCATGCTTCCATTCAAAGAACCAGAGTCATCATCATCAGAATTTACTCCAAATTCTTCAGATGGCTCTCCAGCTTGAGAAGGCATTCTGTTCACAGCAGCTTTATCTCTTTGAAGAGATTTTGTGGTGTGCACTAAATGCAAAGTCTGCTCTGCCTCCACATTGCCCTGAGCAGCCAACAGTTGATAGGCTGAAACAGGGTGAGTAAAAGTGTCAGCATCCAAGGAAATGTTATCAATTACAGCTTTGTAATGTTGCTGAAATTGTCTTTCCTTTTCAGCATCATCCACAATCATTGAATCACTAGCAATGGCTGGTTCCATCCTTATTTCTCCAGTACCTGCCTTTCTTTCATATTCTCTCTTTTGTTGCATCAGGGTCTCACCCTAGCTCCCCACCCTCACACCCTCACCTTCACCTACTAAGGTGGGTCTCCTCTCACTCACTTTTGCCAATCCTGAATGAATGGATTGCTGAGATTCACTCTTTTCCTCTCCTTTTGCCTGGGAGCAACCCAGCCTCTCACTCAATGCACTCTCCTCTCTCAGTCCTAAGAGTGATTGTATAACCACCAAATCTTCTGCACTTGAAATTATTGAAGTTTGAAGTTGTGCAGGGACACTCGACGGATAAGTGATATCCGTCGGGTGAGTGGTAAAGCTATCTGACGGATAACTGCTGTTAAGCTTATCCATCGGGATACAATCACTACTCGACGGATGAGCAATATCCATCAAGAGAGTAGAAATGAATGAGGTGGGAAGAGAAACTATTGTTGACTCTGTGTTGATTGAAGTTATTTGAGGCACAGATGTCACAATAGAATCAGAAAGAATTGGCAAGTGAGCCAACAAATCATCTAAAAGATGATGCTCACTTGCACTAGATTTTGGCTTCCCCAACAGAGTTAAAGAAGGGGAATCAGGAATTGAAGTGTTTATCATGTCCACTTCCAGTGAGTTAGTTGGTGAGTATTGTGTTTCTGTGGCTTCTATTATGAGAGATTTTGGCTGTGACTCCACATTTATTGGAGCCACATCAATCTGAATTTGAGAAGGTGCAGGGACTGTGTCTTTAGCACCAGTTTGCACTAAGTGTGTGCCCTGTGCATCCCCAGTTGTTTTGGATTTCTTCTTTCTAGTGTAAGTTTGGTGTGAGCTTGTGTCCCTAACCCTCTTGGCATGTGCTCTTGGATGAGAGCTTTGTTCAATAGCCACATCCTTTTGGGAGGATGCAGCTAGAGGTGAGCTTTTGTCCTTTTTAAGCACTACAGTTTGTTGGGAAACTGCAGTGTGGCTAGGCTGGGATTCACTCAACTCTCCAACCTTATCCTTGGGGCTTCTTTGATGTTCACCCCTTCCCTCACCTACCTTACCCTCCTTCACACTCCCCTCTTTGGCTTTGGTAGATTTTTTAACTGGTACCTTTTGAGAGATACCAGAGGGGGTTTTCTTTGATTTGGATTTAGAAATTGCAGTTGTTTTGGCAGCTTTGGCAGGCAACTGTTTGGTCATTACCACAGTTGCTATAGCCATGCCTGAAGTCAAAGAAATAGAAGAGATTGGAATGGTTGAGGGTATGGATGAACTTACCTCACTTACCTGAGGTGTCAGCATTACAGGAAAATAGAACATTGGCACATCCCTGTGATGGTTGGCTCTGTTCAAGTCTGCAATGATTCTTCTCTCTTGAACCCAACAAGCTAATTTGTTGTTTGGGTTCTCAAGTTCAATCTCTTGACAAAGATGGTTAGCCAAAAGCATAAAAAATCTAGCATAGTAAATATTCTTTCCTCTTTTGGCTAAGTCACCTAGTTTAAAACCTAACTCATACACAACAAGGTCACTGAAATTGTAATATTTGTCTGTAACTAGCATGTATAGCATGTTAAGCATGGAAATGTTCACAGAATCAAAATTACTGATTTTTCCAGAAAAGACTTTAGTTACTACATCACACAAGTAACTCCATTCCTTCCTAAGACCTAGTCTTCTAATTTCACTTAGATTTGCAGTAGGAAGTGCATAATGAATGGAATTGAGCATATTGACAATATCAGTGTCAGTGTGTGGTGCAGTTACATTATCATCAGGAATCTTGAAACATGCTTTTATTACATCACTATTGATACAGAAATCATTACCTTTGATGGTCAGAGTGATTGTTTTGTCAGTAGAGTTGTAGATTATTGTTGTCCACATCTCCTCAACAACTTCACAATAAATTGTGGGTGATTCCAGCATGGCGAAACTTAACTTGCAGTTTTTCACGAAGTCCATCATCTTATGATAGTCTTCAGATTGCTGAATCCCCTTACTGACCAAAGCAGTGAAGTTGTTCTTCTCATAGATGAACCCAGTCTGTGACATGATCTTTACTACAGGTGCCATTGTTAGAGAAGAAAAGCTTGAAGAGAAAGAGGATTTTTGCTTGAGAGAGAATGAAATAACACAGTTGAATTTGAGAGTGATAAAAGAAAATGATTAGAATGAAATAAGCTTTTATACTTTACTCAAAATCAACGGATAAAAATAATAAAGAGAAGTAAATTACCCAAAAGAAATTGCCTAAAACAGCCGTTTTAAAATAAACTGTAAAAATTCTACCCATTATCCGTCGTGTAATGCTTACAAACTGTAAGTATACTCGATGGATAATGTTCAGGGAATTAACGGTTAAGATTTAGACACTTCAACGAATGAGGATAAGCTGTTATCCGTCGAGCTTTTAAATACTCCAGAAAAGTAATTAATTTTTATTTACAATTTATATATCGACGGATGACTCAACTCGATGGATAATGGTCATCAGTCGAGATGCAAATTTTGACTTAGCCAAAATTTTCATCCAAGACTAAAAATCAGTTAAATTTCTGGCTACTTTTCAACTTGCAAGATAATTCAGATAAATTCAAGAGTAATTAAGCATACCTAACTCACTTACCAACCTAGAAAAGGAGGATTCATCCAGTGGCTTGATAAAAATATCTGCAAGTTGCTTCTCACTTGGAACAAAATGTAACTCTACAGTACCATTCATTACATGTTCCCTTATGAAATGGTACTTGATGTCTATATGCTTTGTCCTTGAATGTTATACTGGATTTTCAGTGATGGCAATTGCACTTGTGTTGTCACAGAAAATAGGAATCCTTTCAACTTGCAAACCATAGTCTAGCAATTGATTTTTCATCCATAAAATCTGTGCACAGCAACTGCCAGCAGCAATATATTCAGCTTCAGCTGTAGAAGTAGAAACTGAATTTTGCTTTTTACTGAACCAGGACATAAGCTTGTCTCCTAAAAATTGACAGGTTCCTGTTGTGCTTTTTCTATCAATTCTGCAACCTGCATAATCTGCATCTGAATAACCAGTTAGATCAAAACCAGAATCTCTAGGATACCAAATGCCAAGGTTTGGTGTTCCTTTGAGATATCTGAAAATTCTCTTAATAGCTATCAAATGAGACTCTCTAGGATCAGCCTGAAATCTAGCACACAAACATGTAGCAAACATTATATCTGGCCTACTAGTTGTTAAGTATATAAGTGAGCCAACCATGCCTCTATAACTTGAAATATCCACAGACTTTTCAGTAGTGTTTAGTTCAAGCTTAGTTGCAGTGGCCATGGGAGTTTTTGCAGATGTGCAATCCATTAGATCAAACTTCTTTAAAAGATAAAAAATATATTTAGTTTGACTAATGAATATTCCATCACTAACTTGCTTAACTTGTAAACCAAGAAAGTAAGTTAGTTCTCCCATCATACTCATTTCATACTTGCTTTGCATCAGTTTGGCAAACTTTTTACAAAGTTTCTCATCTGTAGAGCCAAAAATAATATCATCTACATAAATTTGAACAAGTATGCTAGAGCCATTCACATTTCTGAAAAATAAAGTTTTATCTACAGTACCTCTTGTGAAGTGATTTTCCAAAAGGAACTTTGATAAAGTGTCATACCAGGCTCTAGGTGCTTGCTTCAGTCCATAAAGTGCTTTCAGTAGATAATAGACATACTTTGGGAAATTTGGATCTTCAAAGCCAGGAGGTTGACTTACATACACTTCTTCCTCCAAATCTCCATTCAGAAAGGCACTTTTGACATCCATTTGATAGACCTTGAAATTGGCATGGGCTGCATAGGCTAAGAAGATTCTGATGGCTTCAAGTCTTGCAACAGGAGCAAATGTTTCATCAAAATCTATTCCTTCTTGCTGACAATAGCCTTTAGCAACCAATCTTGCTTTGTTCCTTACTACTATGCCATTTTCATCCATCTTGTTTCTGAATACCCATTTGGTGTCTATTGGATTCTTTCCTGTAGGCTTGGGTACCAGCTTCCATACTTTATTCCTTTCAAATTAGTTTAGCTCCTCCTGCATAGCTACAATCCAATCAGGATCTAACAAGGCTTCTTCTACCTTTTTTGGTTCTTTCTTAGACAGGAAGCTGCTGTATAGACATTCTTCTTGAGTTGCTCTCCTGGTTTGAACTCTGGAAGATACATCACCAATAATCAGTTCAAAGGGGTGATCTTTTGTCCATTTTCTTGGTTGAGGTAGATTAGCCCTAGATGAAGAGACCTCAATGTTGTCTTGATGTGTGATTGAGTTTTGATTGCTAGAAACTCCCCCTGAGTTTGTGGATCTTTGATTTGAGATTGGGGTGCTTTCTATGGGTGATCTGCCTTGACTTCCTGCTCCTTTTGATAACCCAACGGATGGTGAATTTTGAGTACCGACGGATGAGGCAGGCTGTCTTCTGACGGATAATACAGATTGCCTTTCGACGGATGAAGCGTTATGTAACTCGACGGATGTTGAGTTTTGTGCTTCATTTGTAGTGGATTTGTCTGCATTATCCTTAGACATTATTTCTTGATCACTCTCATCATCACTTTCATCACTGACCATCTCAACATTGTCGAATTTGAGGCTCTCATGCTAATCTCCATCTTTTAGTCCTTCTATCTTTTTATCATCAAACACAACATGTATAGATTCAACAACAATGTTGGTTCTTAGATTATAGACTCTATATGCTTTACCAACAGCATATCCAACAAAAATTCCTTCATCTGCTTTAGCATCAAACTTCCCATTTTGATCAGTTTGATTTCTCAGAATATAACATTTACAGTCAAAGACATGAAGAAAGTTCAGAGTTGGCTTCTTGTTCTTGAACAATTGATAAGGTGTCATGCATCTTGCTTGATTAATCAGAGAGATGTTCTGAGTGTAGCATGCAGTGTTTACAGCTTCAGCCCAGAAGTATGTTGGTAGTTTTGATTCTTCAAGCATTGTCCTTGCAGCTTCAATAAGAGATCTATTTTTTCTTTCCACTACTCCATTCTGTTGTGGAGTCCTTGCTGCTGAAAACTCATGCAAGATTCCATTTTCCTCACAAAATGCTCTCATGACATAGTTCTTGAACTAAGTTCCATTATCACTCCTGATTCTTCTAACTTTGAAATCAGGATGATTGTTAACTTGCCTTATGTGATTGATGATGATTTCACTAGCTTCATCCTTGGACTTTAGGAAATAGGTCCAAGAGAACTTTGAGAAATCATCTACAATTACTAGGCAAAATCTTTTCTTTGAGATTGACAATATATTGACTGGTCCAAACAAATCCATGTGAAGCAGTTGCAGAGGCTCTTCAATTGCTGAATCAAGTTTCTTCCTGAATGATGCTTTAATATGCTTCCCTTTTTGGCAGGCATCACACAGTCCATCCTTTGTAAACTCCACCGTAGGAATGCCTCTAACTAGCTCTTTCTTTACCAGCTCATTCATGGTCTTGAAGTTCAAATGGGATAGCTTCTTGTGCCATAGCCAACTTTCATCTTGACTTGTTTTACTAAGAAGACAAGTTACAGATTCTGCTTTAGTTGAGTTGAAGTCAGCTAGATACATATTTCCTCTTCTCACACCAGTGAGAACCACTTTGTTGTTTTGATTATTAATCACAACACAGGTTTCTTTGTTAAAGGTTACTGAGTTGCCTTTATCATAAAGTTGGCTGATACTCAACAGATTGTGTTTGAGACCATCCACTAAGGCAACCTCTTCAATGATGACATTGTCCTTTGAAATCAAGCCATATCCCACAGTATAACCTTTGCTGTCATCTCCAAAAGTGATACTTGGGCCAGCTCTCTCTTCAAACTCTGTGAGTAGGGTAGAATCACCAGTCATGTGTCTTGAACAACCACTATCCAAGTACCAAAGATTCCTTCTGTTTCCCTGCACACATCAAAATCAAATCAAGTTGATTTTGGTACCCAAGTTTCCTTGGGTCCTGCCTTGTTAGCTTTCTTCTTCTGTTTCTTAGGTCTCAACTCATTTGACTTAGGAATTTCAGATTCTTCCTTAGTCATTTGGGTTGGGCCTTTGAAACCACTAGATGCACCAGAATTATCATGCATGTTATGGCTAACAGGAAATGGCATGCTTGGTGCAAACATGTTATTCTAGTAAGGCATGCTAAATGACATTTGAGCATATTGTATGCAGCATAATATGGATTAGGTGTAAATGGCATGTTAGCAAACTGTGCATTCATGTTCTGTGTAGGCATAACATTAACAGGCATGGGAGGCATGGCATTCATGTTAGAGAATTGAGGCTGAACAGACATGGGAGTAGTCATGGCAGATTTGCAATTAACAGATAAATGATTTACACTACCACACTTGACACAGATTTTTCTAGGAGCATATTTGTCAGGTGTGTAGTTATTATGTTTGTTAATCCCTACTTTACCATTCCTATTGTTTTTCCTTTTAGTCTCTATTTTTACCTCTATCTTTTCAAGTCTGTCACTTAACTGTTTGACAGTCATGTGACCAACATTAGCCTTCTTCCCTTTCTTGGCTTGACTTGACTCTCCTGAAACAAAGTTCTTGGAAACAGACCCATACTTTTCATTTAGCTTGGTTAATTTGGCTTTTCTAATGGGTTTGCTCACAACCGACGGATGAGGATTTTTATCATTCGACGGATAACACTTTTTGTTATCCGACGAATAGTCCTCATCATCCGTCGAGTCTACATCTGTCAGCAATCCATCTACCAAAGTAGGTTCTAGTTTCTCCTTATTCTTTTTCCAGGCTTCATCACAGAAAGACTCAATTCCTTGAACCTTAGTGATTTGAGCATGAACATCTCTGGATGTTTTCCATACTTTAATCACCTCCTGTTCACGATCGAGCTGCTTCTTTAATTTTTTTTCCTTTTTCAAGGATTCAGTTAATTCCTCCTTGGCAATTCTACACTCAATTTTTAGTTTTTCAAACTCAACAAACTGAGACTCAAGCACATTATTCCTCTCACTCAAAAACAAGTTGTTTTCTTTGATTTTAGCATTTTCTTTAGTGAGGGACTTAAGTGTAACACACAAATGATACAATTCTGTAGACATGTCATTTATTGCATCATTACACTCAGCTTTAGATAAATGTGCAAGGTTTGTAGTGATTACCTAATTGCTTGAGGAACTTGTCTCTGTTTCATCAGACTTGGCCATAAGGGCTAGATTGACATAGCTGACATCCTCATCTTCATCCAAACCATCTGCTACCCAATCATTCTCTTGTGTAATAAAAGCCCTTTCCTTCTGTTTGAGTAGATCAAAGTATTTTTGCTTATAATCCACAGACTCAAATCTTTTCTTACTGGAATCTGACTTTCTACACTCATTTGCAAAATGCCCTGCCAAGCCACATTTGAAACACTTGAATTTTGATTTATCCACCATGTTTCTATTTGGCTTGGCAGCTCCAAAGTTTTTTTTGAATTTGAGCTTGGCAAATCTTCTTGAAAGGAATGCTAGGTGCTCATCAATGTCCTCCATGTCATCTTGGCTCAATAAATCTTCACTTTCTGCAGCTAGCCCTTTACCCTTGCTTTCACAGGCCTTTGAAGTTGATTCCACGGCTTCCATCTTCACTTCCTTCTCCTTTTCCAGTTCAGCCACAAGTGCAATGGATCCTCCTTTCTTCTTTCCTCTCTCCATTCTTTCATCCTGCTCTATCTCAAGCTCATAGGTCTTCAGAATGCCATACAGTCTCTCCAAAGTAAACTCCTTATAATCTTGTGAGTTTCTCAATGAGACTATCATTGGTTTCCATTCCTTTGGAAGAGATCTGAGAAATTTCAGATTGGAGTCTTTAGTCTGATAGACTCTTCCATGCAATTTAAGAGCATTTAGTAGCTTTTGGAATCTACTAAAAATGTCAGTGAGTGACTCACTTTCTTCATTGTGAAAATGCTCATATTGCTGAATCAGGAGCTGCATTTTATTTTCTCTTATTTGCTCAGTACCATCACATATTATCTGTATTATGTCCCAAACTTCCTTGGCAGTCTTGCAATTGATGATGTTATCAAACATGTCTGCATCAACACCATTGAACAGAATGTTCATGGCCTTTTTATCTTTCCTAACTTGTTCAATATCAGGATCAGACCATTCATGCCTTGGCTTTGGAACAGATGGTTCATTTCCTGTTGCAGCTCTCATTGGAACATGAGGGCCTCTTTCTATGCAGTCCACATAGGCCTCATCTTGAGAAAGCATATGAAGATGCATCTTTACCTTCCAATGATGGTAATTATCTTTATCAAGAAAAGGAATCTTGACTCCAACATCTTTCTTGTTCATCTTGCTGAATTGTTTTGATCTTTAAACTCTTTGTAAATTTAGAGCTTGCTCTGATACCAATTGTTAGTCCCTTAACAATATAGCAAGAATTACAGAAGGGGGGTTGAATAGAATTCTTGAACCTTTTTCTTGAAATAAAAATGTTCAACTCGATTATGGATATATCTGTTTTGATTAGCACAATGCGAAATATAAACTTGAATGAATCAAAACATAAGTAATTAAAAACAAGAGTCTTTAAAAACTTTCTGGTGGATTTAAACAATTCCACCAGAGATATATATAATATATCGAGAGGACTCTGTGTGCAGAATTGTTCACAGCTGCTTACAGAATATAACTGCTGAGAATACAGGAAATGCTAAAGATAGTGCTTACAAAGATTTCTCTATTTTTGGTTTCTTAGCTATCTCAGTTATTTTTCTATTTGCTACTCTCTTGGTTTATATATTACCAAGATTACAAAGTCAAAAGAACTAAACAAATATAAAATCTAACAGTCTTGATCTTTGCTGCTTTTCGTCCTCTATTACCCAGTTAATGGGCTTCCACAGTGTACTTGTATCCAACTCAATGGCTGTGTGTCAGCTTTCACTGTTCAACTGATGTTTGAATCTTGATGTGATCATCTGTCGACTTTCAGATCATCCGTCGATGACTTAATTGATCATCCGTCGACTGCTATGTTAAACATCCGTTGATAGTCATTTGATCATCCGTCGAAGCTTTGTTAAGCATCCATTGGTAGCTATTTTGGTCATCCGTCGAAGCTTTGTTAATCATCCGTTGGTAGCCATTTTGGCACTTGACTTCATTTCACTTATACAGAATTACAAGACATTGCTTATGTACAGTTAATCAACCTATTCTGCATATCTAGTTAAAGTCAACATGACTTATATGCTACTCCAGATTCTATACAAAGGTGCATACAACACTGTGCTACAAACTTATTATTACATAAGCTACTCACTCGATGGATAATAAGTTAATCATCCATCGGGACTATAATGAGTTATCCGTCGGGACTATAATTCTTATCCGTCGAGTGCTACATTATTTCACTAAGTAAAATCTACTTAGATATTTTGTTTAGGTAATCATCAAGTACTCAACATATTCACAACAGAAACATTAATAAATAAATCGATTTGGTATATTTTCGTAGTTTTAACGGAGTTTGTGACATCCTATGTCAAATTTTGAATATATTTAAATATTGGGTCAAGTTCCAGATGTAATAATGTAAAATCAGTTAGTTAGTAATTTTGATACATAATATCAATTGACTTGATCGAATAAAGATCTCAAAAATATTAATTTTTATTAATATAAGATATTATAAAATTTATCCTTATTGCTAAGATATTCTCGTCGAGCTCGTAATTCAAATTTATTAAAGCTAGACAACGATGATGTATTTTCGGCTGGGTCATGTAGTCAAATTTCACGTATTTTTTTAAAATGGGTAAAATTCTGATTTTGAAGCTGGTAATTTTGATACATATTATCAATTGACTTGATTCTATAAAGACCTCAAAGATATTAATTTTTACCAACATAAGATATCACAAAACTTTTCTTTGTTGGTAAGATTTTCTAGTCGAATTCATAATTCAAATTAAACCTAGGTAGTGACGTGGTATTTACGGGCAAGTCATTTAGTCAAATTTCGAGTATTTTTTGAAAAAAGGTCAAGTTCTAATTTTGAATTCAAAATAAATCAAAATTCGCTAATTATAACTTATCTAAATATGTAGTATACATATATATATTTTATATAAGTGTATCTCTTTTCAACATATAAAAAAATTAATTATATGTACAATATATTTTTTTATTAAAAATATATATTAAAAATGTATGAGACATGCTTTTCAAATTAAAAATTGTTTAATAAATAAGAGAATGATCCGTTTATGTACCATTCTTAACTTTATATCTCAAATTCAATTTTTCAAAACTATCTCATGTCAAATTGAATATATTTGAATATCTGGTCAAGTTCCAAATGTAATAATGTAAAATCAGTCATTTAGTAATTTTGATACATAATATCAATTGAATTGATCGTATAAAGACCTCAAAAATATTAATTTTTATTAAAATAAGGTATTATAAAATTTACCCTTGTTGGAAAGATATTATCGTCGAGCTCGTAATTTAAATTTATTAAACCTAGATAGTGATGATATATTTTCGCCTGGGTCATGTAGTCAAATTTCAAATATTTGTTCAAAATGGGTAAAATTCTGATTTTGAAAATAGTAATTTTTATACATATTATCAATTGACTTGATTGTATTAGGACCTCAAAGATATTCATTTTTAACAACATAAGATATCACAAAACTTTTCTTTATTGATAAAATTTTCTAGTCGAATTCATAATTTTAATTAAACCTAGTTAGTGACGTGGTATTTACGGGCAGACCATTTAGTCAAATTTCGAGTATTTTTCGGAAAATGAGTCAAGTTCTAATTTTGAATTCAAAATAAATCAAAATTCGCTAATTATAACTTATCTAAATATGTAGTACACATAAATATTATTTATATAAGTGTATCTCTTTTCAACATATAAAAAAATTAATTATATGTAAAATTTATTTTTTATTAAAAATATATATTAAAAATATATGAGACATACTTTTCAAATTAAAAATTGTTTAATAAATAAGAGAATAATCCGTTTATGTACTATTATTAACTTTATATCTCAAATTTAATTGTTCAAAACTAACTGTACAAATATTTTAGTAATCATGTTTAAAGTTAAATAAATTGTCGTTATTTACGACACTTACATATTATGTGTATGATAAAACACTTAAATAACATTGTGGTGTAGTGGTAAGGTGATGTGTTTGTAGATATAAAGAATCGGGTTCAATTCCTCCGAACAACCTCTTTGGTAGTTCATGCAAGATACAGGTCATTCTCTAAAAATTATCAAAATACATGTCAATTGTTATTTTGGATGTGATATGTTAAATCAAAAAAGTTTCATTTCAAAGAAATTTTGTTCTTAATCATAAAAGTTGAACATTGAGAAGTAGGATGAAACCAGAAATTTAAAGTTGCAATTATCAGTGACATACAATTACATTTATATATATATATATATATATATATATATATTTTACGTAAAGAAAAACAAATTTTAAAATGCAAAGTTCTAAAATATGTATGTAGAATACATAATATTTTTTTATGATAAAAGGAAAAACATTTTTGTGGGCAATTAAAGATCATTCAATTTTTTCAACTTCGTACCGGAATCATTATTGTCGTCATTATTGTGACGGTGTATTTCTCAAAGTGTTGGATAACGAAATATATTTATATTTTTAATTTAGAATGCACAAAATTTCATAATGATATTCTTGATATAACATCGAGTATTTTGTGATATTTTCAGTGTGTTAAATATTAAATTGGTAACTGAAATGGAGTCTGTATATCATTTTGTTCACAGATCTCAACAAGTTAGCATTTGCAGTCACTTAAGGTGGTCTAATTATTAGTTTTTTCAGCTTTCAATTTTAAAAATAGGTGTAAATATATTTAAAAATTAAAAAAATGAGAAAAAATATGGTCATTAAAACTATATACAAAGTTTTGTTATTAGATTTTTTCATGAAAAAAAGACAAAAAATTACTTTTATTTTTTAAAAAACTTCAGTGCGAGTTTTGTTAGAAAATAAAATGTATTGTACTTAATAATTTATTTGAAATGTAGTAAAAATACAACTTGAAAGAGCTTATACCCGGTGTGTAATATATAAGTGATGATTTCAAAGATTACTGAAGATGTCAACATCATTAGTGTTCCTGATCAAAGTGTGAAGCAAAGCCAAATGAACATCTGATCTAAGGAGAATAATGACTGTTACATTTCATAATCTGTTAAGCTTGGGGTTAGTCTTGTTAATAGGCATGAATGTGTGCTAAGTAATCTTCTCACAATTTGGGGGAGATTGTCGTGCAAGACATGCCTATACCTTAACAAGACTAAGACAATTTGTCAACCCTAAGTAAGTTGTATTGTTATCTTAATTTGTATTTTGTACTTGTAACACTTAAAGTTTGTAAAAATGCAAAGGAGCAGACTGAAGTCTTTTTCCTGAAACAGTATCAAGCCTAAGTGTAATAACTAGAATTTTTGAGACCTTGTAAAAATGTTTAATGAATAGTAACCCAGACAGACGGGGAAAATATTTTAGCCCACACTATGTTGTGCATGAGAAAATGAGATTCGAAGTTGATATTATGATTATACGTACCAAATGAGTGTATGTAAACGCTTTTAGTTTTCGAAGAAAACAAACTTTGAAAAAAAGACCATATTTACGAATCATCGAGGATTACGGGAATCATGATATAATTACGAATTTAAAATTCTACGAATTTATATCCAAGTTTGATAATTCAAAATATGGGGAATAAATACGAAAGGATTTACGTTGCGAACCATTTACGAGAAAGTATTACGAAAACGTTAAGCGACTGAACAAACACGAAAACGATTAAATAAACGTAACGCCCTAACTAACCATGGTAGAAAAGTAACCATGGTTACTTTATCAAATAGTGAGCTAAGGAACTTGTGAAGTATGTGTATACCCAAAATGGGACACGTAGCCCGAATGCGGTAAGGGTGATAATCGGGATACGAATGTGTCGTCCTTCTACTAGTAGAAAAGGTTACTATATCCGTAGTACGACTGATCATCGTATGCGGTGGCTCCAACGAATGTCCTATTCTTCCAATTGGAATTGTGATGCAATACCGTAACCTAAGTCTAGGTGCTGGGTTTACCATTAAGGTATTTGCAGGATAATAAAATTATTGGATATATTTGATAATGTCATGTCTAATATGATTTATGTTTAGTTTTCAGTTCTTACTTAAACAGGACAAATCAGTACTTAACTGAAATCAGCACTTATAATGAAGTCAGAACTTAAGTTATCAGTACTTAAGATTCAGGAGATATTTATCAAGAGATAATATCAGGACTTAAAGAAAACTTTCAGATAAGGAAGGCGGCTGATTGAAAGGAAAGAAGATCAAGATAAACGTAAGAAGAGATATGCATGAAGAAGCAATTCTGTGAAGAATGGAATACTTGGAAGAAAAGATAACTGATTGATATATTTTAGGAAGCAGAATTATATTCCATATCAATTAGCGATTATCTTGTAACTGTGTGATATATAAATACAGACGTAGGGTTTACACTATAAGTGTTATCATTATCGAGAATATTATTCATTGTAACCTTAGCAGCTCTCGTGATATTTGTTCATCACTGAAAGAGGACAGTTCTACATTATAACAGAGTTTAATAAAGTTTGTTTTATGTTACTTGTGTTCTTTGAATTTGATTTGATTGTGCTATACACTGTATTCAACCCCCTTCTACAGTGTGTGTGACCTAACAAGTGGTATCAGAGCCTATATGTTAACACACAAACAGTTTAAGATCCAAAAACAATCATGTCTGAAGCAGAAACTCCAACCAAGCCCACCAAAACTGAAGAACCCCCAAAGACTCAAATCCATAGTCGATATGAGGCTATTAGAGTTCCCATACTAAAACCATCTGAATATCCCATATGAAAGGCGAGGATGACTATGTTTCTGGAAGCTACAGATCCAGAATATCTTGACAGAATCAATGAAGGACCTCACAAGCCAACAAAACTCGTTGTTGTAGTTGCAGGTGAAGCAGCAAAGTCTGTACCAAAGGAGAAGAGTGATTACACTGCTGAAGATATCGTATCAATTGCTAAGGATGCCAAGGTATGACACTTGCTGCATAGCGCCATTGATAATGTAATGTCAAACAGGGTAATTAACTGCAAGACTGCAAAGGAGATATGGGATGCCTGGAGACAAGGTGCCAGGGAACTGATTCGATTAAGAAGAACAGGAAGACAATACTCACTCAAGAGTATGAACACTATGACTCAAAGCCTAATGAGTCATTGACTGATTTATATGACAGATTTATCAAACTCTTGAATGATTTGTCACTAGTTGATAAGGAGTATGATCTTGAAGATTCAAACCTTAAATTCCTATTAGCTCTTCCTGAAAGTTGGGATTTGAAGGCAACAATTATAAGAGACAACTATAATCTTGAAGAAACAACGCTTGATGAAATTTATGGGATGCTCAAGACTCATGAACTTGAGATGGAACAAAGAAGCAAGAGGAAAGGAGGAAAGTCAAGGACAGTTGCTCTTAAGGCTGAAGAAGAATCCCCCAAGGCAGCTACCTCAAGGAAAGGCAAGGGAAAAGCGCTCATCACAAAGTTTGATACTGAGTCATGAAGTTCTGATAGTGATGATGACTCAGAAACTGAAAGCTTGCCTGAGATGGATGTTGATGAAGAGATGATGAAGCTGTGTGCTCTTATGGTGAAAGGAATCACAAGGATTGCATATAGGAAATTCAGAAAGGGAAAGAGGTTTTCCAGGAAAGGTGCAAGTTCTGATAAGAAGAGTTTCATAAAATCTGAAGGCAAAGGAGGGAAGTCTGACAGAGGAGATTACACAAATGTCAAATGCTACAACTGTGGTGAGAAAGGCCACATATCTCCTGATTGCAAGAAAGTGAAGAGTGACAAAGGCAAGGCTCTTGTCACAAAGAAGAAAAGCTGGACAAACACTTCAGATTCTGAATGTGAGGAGAACTATGCCTTGATGGCAAATGCTGATATGGAAAATGCTGATAGCAGTTCTGAAGCTGCTGAGTTAAAGGTACCTCAAACTACTTATGCCTTTCATACTGATGATATTAATGAGTTGAGAAAATATCTTAAAACCATGTTCATTAGTTATAGAGATCAAACTTTAACATATGAAAGATTAACTTCTGAAAATCTTGCTTGTAAAAAGAGGAATGATTATTTAGCAAAAGAGTTAGTCATGTTCCATCAAACTCAGAAAGATAGAGATGATGCTTTCTATGTTAGGGATGAAGTACTTAAAATGAATGAATCTCTAAAAACTGAGTCAGAAAAGGAAAGAGAGATTATCAGGACTTGGACTAACTCTGGCAGAACAATTCAGAATTTGTTAAGTAGTGGAAACTGGAAAGAGGGCTTAGGTTATGGAGATGATAAGAATGATAAAGGTACTGTAGAAATTAAGCCTATAGTTGTTAAACAAAAGCCAAAACTAAAACCTGTTAAGTTTGTAGCTGTAAAGTCTGATACTGAGAAATCAGAAGTTGAAGAGGAATTAACTTCTAACAAACTAAAACAGGAAAAGACAAATGAAGTAAACATAGGCTTAATGACAAAGAAGCAGCTTAAGCATAAGCTGAAAGAAGTTAAGAATGTAAATAAGGTAAAGTCACCTAGGAAAAATAGGAATGGAAAGGAAGGTGTAAATAAAAGCAATGATTATAAGTCTGTTCCTAATGCTCCTAGAAAAACATGTCATAATTGTAAGTCATATGTCATAGCCTATTTGTATATTCGAGGATTCAACTCAACTCAAATAAGAATGTAATAAGTAAATAGTGGATCTACCGTCAAAAGAGATCTCACAGAGTAATATCTGTCAAAGGATTCAGAAACAAGGTTCATCTACAGACTTGAGGAATTAATTCACTGGAAGAAGTTCAAGAAATTGATCATGCCTCAGTGATATAAATCAAGAGTGTGGATTTAATCAAGTGACAGAGATCTCGTCAGAGTATCATTAATTACAAGGATTTAATCTGAAGAAAATCAAAGTATCAAAGTCAAGACATGAAGAAACGTCACGGAAGTTAGTCACTCATGAACCAGACAGTACATCGAGTGTCAACGTTGAAGTGGTGGAATTGATTCATATATTTCAGTGATTTTCAGAAGATTTACAGAAGAATGGATGCTGCTCAAGATTAGTATTAATTCTCTATTAATTAATTAAGTCATATAATTTAATTAAGAAAATAAATTATATCTGCAAAGATTAATTTATTTGAGTAATTAAATTAATTGATTAATTAATTCTGAATTAATATTAATAATTTTCAGAAATTAAATTGGTTTAAAAATCTGTTTTAATTCAACAAGACAACTGATTGTATTAGTATGACAATCGGTATGACAATCAATAGTAATACCGAAAGTCATGCTAATTCAAAAGGATTGTCTTACCAGAATTAGTATAGGATTTAAATCTATTTATTTTCAGCAAAAACAATCTATTTGAACTACTATGACAATCGGTATGACAATTGATTGTCATACCGAAAGTCTTGCTAGTTCATTCTGATTGTCTTGCTAGTTCTAAAAGATAGTCCTACCGAAAGTCTTGCTGAGCCAAAGAGATTGTCATGCCAGTTCAATTCTATTCGGTTGGTTATTAAAAGAAGCAGAAGCAGCCATTCAAAATAATCATCCAATCAAGAACACAGAACTCGAGAACAAAGAAAAAGAAGCAGACACAAATATTTCATCTCATCTGCAACTTCAAGATCAATTTCTAGATTGTAAAGTTAAATCCAATCAACTAGAAATCTTTATCTTGTTCTTGTGTAACAATCTAGCGGATCAAAATCCCTAGAACTTAATCTCAAATTGCGTTTAGCATTTGAATCTTTTTATTACAAAAATAGAAAAAGTTCATGTCGAATTTATTCTAGATTTGTGATAATTAATTTGAGATTAATTCCTTGTAATCGATACAGTTGTTGTAACACCTTTCAAGTTTAATAATATTTTTATTTAACTTGAATTTTGTTTCACATTTTTTATTCCGCATTTAATTCGATTATTCGGTACTGTTTGTATTCAACCCCCCTTCTACAAACACATTGGGACCTAACAATTGGTATCAGAGCCTTCTGATTAACGAACAAATCAAGATCCTAGACTTTTGTGATTTTTCAACTCCTTGAATTTTTATTCATTCAAAAATTCATAATGACTTCACAAAAAGTTGGAACCGTTAAAATTCCACAATTTGATAAAGAGAATTATATTATGTGGAAGAAGAAGATGCTCTTATTTTTACAAGTGGCAAATCCCAAATATTCAAACTTGTTAAAGAAGGGGATAAGAACTCCGATGGTTATTGAACCGGAGGTGATAGTAGATGATGTTGTGATCACCAAAGCCAGAACCTATCCTAAAGATCCTGAGGATTTTTCTCCTGCTGAAAAAGATGAAGCCTCCTTGGATGCCAGCCTTCAGTTAATTTTAATTGATTCCCTTGATCCCTTGATGAACAGACACGTGATGAACTGTAAAAATTCCAAACATATGTGGGAAACTATTGAGGTGATCAATGAAGGCACAGAGGAAGTTAGGGAGAACAAGTTGGAGATTCTAACCTCTGAGTATGAATATTTTAAATCAAATCCAGGAGAAGGAATTACTGAAGTGTTTGAGAGGTACAATGCGTTGATCAACAACCTGAACATAAATGGAAAATATTATTCAATCAGGGAGGTCAACAAAAAGTTCCTTTTAACACTGCCAACTCATCTTGAACATAAAATCGCTGCCATTAGAGAAGCTAGAGATCTGAGTGAGATTTCTTTGGACAGGCTCTATGGAGTGTTAAAAACCTATGAGTTGGAGCAGATTCAACAGAAGGAAGTCTACGGGAATGATAGAATGGTCAGCACATCTACTTCACTTGTAGCTGAAGGTCAACAACAACAGCAATCTCAACAATTGGAGAGAATGGTACAGTATTCCAAGGCTGAGGAAAATATGTTAGTAGCAGAATATGATCCTCCTACTACAAATCAATCAAGTGATGATTTTTATTCCTTGGAAGAGCTGGAGCAATTGGAAGACGAGTCAATGGCCCAAATTGTCAAGAGATTCTCCCATGTCAGATTCAAGAGGAATCCCAAGCTTAAGTACAAGTCCAACTACAACAAATTCCAGAAAGGTGGATCTTCATCCTCTAACACCAGCAGTGGTGGATACAAAACAGGGATGGTTGATCGGAGCACCATTAGATGCTATAACTGCAATGAGTTGGGACACTTTGCCACAGAATGTAGGAAGCCAAAGCAAGTAAGAAAGAACTCTGAAAGGGCTTATCTGGCAAAGGGAAGAAGCTGGGATGATACTGACAGTGAAGATGAAGATGAAGGAAATCTTGCTCTTATGGCTATTGATGGAAAAGCTTCATCGTCAAGAATAGAGGTAAAACTTTCTGATGCTGAAATGGTTTATCATCTAAGAGGTAACTTAGATTGTGCACGTCGTGATAATGAACTGTTAAGTTTACAGATCACAGACCTTGAGAAAGAGGTCAATGAATTAAGACTTGTGCACATTAATCAAGACAAATTAAAAGAACAAGTATCTTTTCTAGAGAATAGAGTTGACTGTTATAGAAAAGTCGAAACTATTCTCAAAGACAAGATCACCGGTCTTGAGACTAAGGTTAGAGCCTACTTCAATTCTTGTTCGGAGGCTAAAGAGTTCTACAGTAAGCAATCTATTAATCAAACATCTGGAATAGGTTATGATTACAATGTTGCTATTGGAGAATTAGGCATAAACTCCCCTCCTCGTGTCTGTGCTAAAGGGAGGGAAGTACCACATGTGCTTAAGGGTGTTGATGAACCCCTCTATAAACCATCAATTTCTGAACCATTTGATGCGACCTCTTCTGTTATTCAAGAAGAAATACGTGCTGAAGATCTTGCTAATGAGAAGGTTGTTTCCAAGTCAAGTGTGTCGAAAGTTCCAGTCAAAGTTGTGAAAGCAATTGAGACTAACTCAGACACACATGAGTTGGATAACAAAAATGCCATGTCTACCATGCATAAATTGCCTGCTGTTAATCACTCTCATAAAGCATGTGGTGTTTCTAATTGTATGTCTTGTGCTTTTAATATGATGTATGCTTATTTTAATGGTAAGCATGTTTCTAATGATAAGACTACTCCTCTTCAGCATGTGAATAACAAGAAGCATGATAGGTCTAAGACTGCCAGTCCTTCTAAGGCTAGAAAGGAGACATTCGTGCCTAAGCTTAAACAGAAATTTGTTAAGGCTATTTACAAGGTCAAATGTTCAGTCATTGAGAAAGTTGAGACAATTAAAATTAAAAATGTTGTTTTGCCTGACAAAGGACAATTCTACAAGTATGCCGGGCCCAACCAAGTTTGGGTTCCGAAGAAGGTCTAATCCATTTGAAGTGCAGGGCATTAAACAGGTGTAACCGGTAGTGTGGATTCTTGACAGTGGATCATCAAGACATATGACCGGAGATAGAGCCCTGCTATCAAATATGGTTGAGAAAGCTGGCCCCCTGATTACCTTTGGAGATAACAGTAAAGGTTTATCCGAGGGATATGGCTGTTTGCAAGCTGGGAATGTTATCATTGAAAATTTTGTATAGTGTGCTAGGTTATTATCAGGAAGCATCATCTAACATATAGCACCAGTGACGAGACTTGAGAATATTACGACATATCAGGCACCTGCTGCACATTATACTTGGAATTGGACTCTAGTAAGATGTGTACAAGTGTACTCCTGGTTGGTGAGTCAAAAGAGGAAGTCAGTGTACCACAGTTCATGGACTTTGCAGTTGCAGATCTATTGGACTATGCAATCTCTTCTTCACAATCTCACTTCAGGTTGGTATGAACTAGTATACTACTCAAGCAATCGTCAAGAACATGGTATGGCACTCTAACTGAAGTTATTGTTTAATATGAACTAGTAGAGTCGTCATATTTTTAACTCTCTTATCATTAGGCACAATCATATTGTTTTATATGTGCAGTGATATATAGATAATGCAACATAACAATTAGTATCTAAAGTACTTGACAAGTATCGGTCAATGATATGTTGTTAACATTATGTTGCAGATATTTGTAAGCTTTTGACATGAATGAGAATTACTTAGACTTTACCCTAAGTGATCAATGTTTTATCAAAAACTCATTCATATTGAAAAACAAAATCAAACTTCTTACTACATTAGTGATTTTTTATTTCATGTAAAATCTTTTGAAATCACTATTGTAAATCATTTTCTCTCTATTACCATATATTCTGTGTTACAGGTTCAGTCTCTAATGACTTTCTTTCATTGACAGTCATGAGGTTGAAAACCCACAACGTCTATCCCAGACTGTAAAGACAAACACAAAAACAGAACCAACCAACACTCTCTTACCATTAAATGTAGTATGAATGAGCGTGAGGGAGATAGTACCTAGTGCACCACATAAGGAAGGTTCTGTAGTCAACCCAGTAGCTATGTCTCCTACATAGATGAGTAGTATTTAAAACGAGACAACTGCTAGCTCCCATACATCTTCTCAAAAAGATGTAATGGCTGAAAAGGCACATAAATAGTTACTAGATTCATTCTCTCAAAAGGGTGCGTCTATTGAAATTTGCCTGTTGGCCAGGGTATCCGATGTAGTGTCACCACTTCAAATATAAACAATTCTTAATGCACAAGGAGAGGTTACACACACAAAGGATGAGTTGACGGAAACAAGAGTTTCGACCATTTTAATGTCAGATTCGATTGTTCAAGGTTCGTTAATGGACCAATTGCCTTTACAGGTGTTAGGAGAGGATACTGATCCAAAAGCCATATGTCAGTGGTCATTATCTACCTCCCCAGGCTTAATTCCCCTGGATGCATCTGCGGATAGTGGATCTGACATAGGTGCAGATCGGCAACTTATTGACAATGATTCAGATATTACCTGATGAGTCACAAGGAAATGTCTTCACAGACATTAGAAGGGAACTTTGATCTTTATGCTAAATTCGTTGGATCATTGTTTACCTTCCCAGAATTCAAATCTGGAACCCTAAAAGGGAAACTAGCAACTTGTAGATTATGACTCAGATTCATCTTACGAGTTTAACAAGGATGGGGATTTATGAACTCCCATTGTACCACCTGTGACCTCCTGAAGGATGGCTAAGGTGATTTTCCTTGCAGGTACAGATGGATTATGGAGCTATGAGAGAAGAGTGATACACTTGTGAGAATGAGTGTAAACACGAGTGGAGAGAAGAGTGAAACACATGTGAGGTACACTAAACAGAATCACACACTCACAGTGAGGAAGAAAGAGAAACTTCTTGTTATTTCTTTTCCAACCAAGTGAAATATGAGAACTCCTTCAGACGACGGCATACATTCCTTCTTTAAGGGGGAGATAAAAGCTTAAGTAATAGTTTGGAGGATTCCTCAACTAAGGGGGAGAAATAGCAGGGAGAAGAAAAAGATCAAACATGTACACTACACTACACCATTGTTGTTTGTAACTACGGATCCTATTGTACGGGAGAGGTGGTAAACACAAGGTGATTTTTTAGTAAGGGAAGAAGCTGTTTTCAAAAGGGGAGTACCATTGGCTTTTATCTGCGGATCCTATTGTATGGGAGAGGTGGTAAACGAAGGTGATCTTCTTTAATCAGTTGATTCTTATAGGGGGAGAAGCAAGAGAGATATGGGCTTCTTAACAGGAAATGTGGTTGTACAAATGAAGATGGAACTACTTGAAGATATGTTCAGTCTAGAGGAACATCTACTTGGAATCTGGAAAATGTTAAATCTAGTCCAGAACTTTTCTACTATTTACTTTGCATTTCTTTTTATATCTTTTTCTTATTTGTTAGTTGAGTTATCCTCTAGGTATTTGTGTGTTATTGTCTAACAAACAAATAGGGGGAGATTGTAAGTCATATGTCATAGCCTATTTGTATATTCGAGGATTCAACTCAACTCAAATAAGAATGTAATAAGTAAATAGTGGATCTACCGTCAAAAGAGATCTCACAGAGTAATATCTGTCAAAGGATTCAGAAACAAGGTTCATTTACAGACTTGAGGAATTAATTCACTGGAAGAAGTTCAAGAAATTGATCATGCCTCAGTGATATAAATCAAGAGTGTGGATTTAATCAAGTGACAGAGATCTCGTCAGAGTATCATTAATTACAAGGATTTAATCTGAAGAAAATCAAAGTATCAAAGTCAAGACATGAAGAAACATCACGGAAGTTAGTCACTCATGAACCAGACAGTACATCGAGTGTCAACGTTGAAGTGGTGGAATTGATTCATATATTTCAGTGATTTTCAGAAGATTTACAGAAGAATGGATGCTGCTCAAGATTAGTATTAATTCTCTATTAATTAATTAAGTCATATAATTTAATTAAGAAAATAAATTATATCTGCAAAGATTAATTTATTTGAGTAATTAAATTAATTGATTAATTAATTCTGAATTAATATTAAGAATTTTCAGAAATTAAATTGGTTTAAAAATCTGTTTTAATTCAACAAGACAACTGATTGTATTAGTATGACAATCGGTATGACAATCAATAGTCATACCGAAAGTCATGCTAATTCAAAAGGATTGTCTTACCAGAATTAGTATAGGATTTAAATCTATTTATTTTCAGCAAAAACAATCTATTTGAACTACTATGACAATCGGTATGACAATTGATTGTCATACCGAAAGTCTTGCTAGTTCATTCTGATTGACTTGCTAGTTCTAAAAGATAGTCCTACCGAAAGTCTTGCTGAGCCAAAGAGATTGTCATGCCAGTTCAATTCTATTCGGTTGGTTATTAAAAGAAGCAGAAGCAGCCATTCAAAATAATCATCCAATCAAGAACACAGAACTCGAGAACAAAGAAAAAGAAGCAGACACAAATATTTCATCTCATCTGCAACTTCAAGATCAATTTCTAGATTGTAAAGTTAAATCCAATCAACTAGAAATCTTTATCTTGTTCTTGTGTAACAATCCAGCGGATCAAAATCCCTAGAACTTAATCTCAAATTGCGTTTAGCATTTGAATCTTTTTATTACAAAAATAGAAAAAGTTCATGTCGAATTTATTCCAGATTTGTGATAATTAATTTGAGATTAATTCCTTGTAATCGATACAGTTGTTGTAACACCTTTCAAGTTTCATAATATTTTTATTTAACTTGAATTTTGTTTCACATTTTTTATTCCGCATTTAATTCGATTATTCGGTACTGTTTGTATTCAACCCCCCCTTCTACAAACACATTGGGACCTAACAATAATTGTGGAAGTTCTAACCATCTGGCTTCTTTTTGCAGGAAGAATAAGAACATAAACTCCTTACCTTCAAAGTCAGGAGTTAAGAGTCAGTCTGTTAGATATAGGCCACAAAATCCTTATTTTCATTGTGGTAGTTTATGGCATTCCATTTATACTTGTAAGGAATATCATAGTTTGTACTATGATTATTATCAAATAAAACCTTCTTTGAAGAAAGTTAGCATTATTCCTTCTAGTGTAAGTTCTGATACAAAGTCTGATAGTGTAATTGATGATAAGAAAAATGTTAACATAAACTTTGATGCTAAATCCGCTGTAAATGTTAACAAACTTAATAAGGCCAAAGGATCCAAGCAAGTATGAGTACTTAAAACTAATCATTAGTGGTCTTTGTGATTGCAGGGCAACAGGAAAAATATCCTAGTTCTGGACAGTGGATGCTCAGGACATATGACTGGAAATAAAGCCCTCCTATCAGACTTTGTGGAGAAGGCTGGCCCAAGTGTTTCTTATGGAGATGGCAACATTGGAAAAACACTGGGATATGGCAATATCAATCTTGGGAATGTCATCATTAAAGAAGTAGCTCTGGTCTCAGGACTTAAACACAATCTGCTGAGCGTTAGTCAAATCTGTGACAGAGGTTATCATGTGGATTTCTTTGAAGAACACTATGAAGTTGTAAGCAAATCTACAGGAAAAGTTGTTCTGAAAGGATACAGGCATGGTAACATTTATGAAGCCAAGATTTCAACAAGTACTGATGGTTCTGCAATCTGTCTGATGAGTAGAGCATCAATTGAAGAAAGCTGGAATTGGCACAAGAAACTCTCTCATTTAAATTTCAATAATATAAATGAACTAGTCAAGAAAGATCTTGTGAGAGGACTGCCAAAATCAGTATTTGCTCCTGATGGCCTTTGTGATTCATGTCAGAAGGCTAAACAAAGAAAATCTTCATTCAAGAGCAAGACTAAATCATCAATTCTTGAGCCTTATCACCTACTTCATGTAGATCTATTTGGTCCAGTGAATGTCATGTCTATTGCAAAGAAGAAATATGTTATGGTCATAGTGGATGAGTTCACCAGATACACATGGGTGTATTTCTTGCACACAAAAAGTGAAACTGCATCTATCTTGATTGATCATGTCAAGCAACTGGATAAATTGGTCAAAGATTTTGTGAAGATCATAAGAAGTGATAATGACACTGAGTTCAAGAATTTGACAATGGAAGAGTTCTGCAAAAACCATGGAATCAAGCAGGAATTTTCTGCTCCTGGAACTCCACAGCAAAATGGAGTTGTTGAAAGAAAGAATAGAACTCTTATTGAAGCTACACGAACTATGCTTGATGAAGCAAAGCTACCAACCTATTTTTGGGATGAAGCTGTGCAGACTGCTTGTTTTAATCAGAATGCAACACTCATTAACAAGCATGGAAAGACACCATATGAGATGGTGAAGAAAAAGAAGCCAAATCTGAAGTATTTTCATGTATTTGGATGCAAGTGTTTTATTCTTAAGACTCACCCTGAACAGCTATCCAAATTTGATTTAAAAGCTGATGAAGGAATTTTTGTTGGGTATCCACTTTCCACAAAAACCTTCAGAGTCTACAATTTAATAGCAAGGGTTGTCATGGAATCTATCAATGTCTCCTTTGATGATAAGAAGATTACTGGACTTGAAGATTTTAATGATCATGATCAGCTGAGATTTGAAAATGAAGACTTAAATTCTGATACTGAAAATCCTGACAGTCTAAATCCTGATACTGCAAACTCTGATGGATTAAACTCTGATGTTATTGAAACTGTGGTGACTACGCCAAAGGAAGATGCATCTGTGCAGGGGGAGCATACTGAAGATACAACCACATCTCAAGAAGCATCAGAACATACAACTTGCTCTTCAAGTTCTGATTCATCAAGTTCTGATAAGCCAAGTTCTGATAATTCTGAAAACTCAATTTCTGAAGGATCCAACTCAGAGAGCATAGTTTCAGGGGGAGCATCAGAAAATGTTGATGAAGATAGCATGGATCATGGGGGAGCATCCAGTTCTAGTGAAAACCTTCCATCTGTAAGGAAGTGGACTAAATCACATACACCTGACTTAATTATTGGAAATCCTGATGCAGTGTCAGAACTAGAACATCTACTTCAAGTGAATGTCTCTATAATTCTTTTCTTTCTCAGACTGAACCAAAAAAAGTGGAAGAAACTCTTCAAGATGTTGATTGGGTGCAAGCAATGCAGGAAGAGTTAAATGAATTTGAAAGAAACAAAGTCTGGACCCTAGTGCCAAGACCAAAGAACATATCTGTTGTTGGTACAAAGTGGGTGTTCAGAAACAAAACTGATGGTGATGGCATAATTACAAGGAATAAAGCAAGGCTGGTTGTAAAAGGATATTCTCAACATGAGGGAATTGATTATGATGAAACATTTGCACCAGTTGCTAGATTGGAAGCCATAAGGATATTTTTGGCTTATGCTGCTCACAAAAAGTTTACTGTCTTTCAAATAGATGTGAAAAGTGTTTTTCTCAATGGAGAGTTGGAAGAGGAAGTATATGTTGAACAACCTCCAGGCTTTGTAGATTCCAAATTTCCAAATCATGACTACAGGCTTGATAAAACACTTTATGGCCTTAAGCAAGCTCCAAGAGTATGGTATGAGACTTTAGCTCAGTTTCTTCTGGAAAGTGGATTTAACAGAGGAACTATTGACAAAACTCTGTTATACCTCAACCATGGAAAGGACTTACTTTTGGTTCAGATATATGTTGATGATATCATCTTTGGTTCTACATATGACAGACTTTGCAAGAAGTTTGCCAAACTAATGCAGTCAAGATATCAAATGAGTATGATGGGGGAACTTAGCTATTTTCTGGGCCTTCAAGTCAAACAGAATGAAGAAGGCACTTTTATTTGTCAAACCAAATACACCAGAAATTTGCTGAAGAAATTTGGAATGCAAGATTGTTCAAGTGCATCCACTCCCATGGCCACTGCAACAAAATTGGATAAGGATACTGGTAAATCAGTAGATATTACTGATTACAGAGGTATGATTGGCTCTATGCTCTATCTAACTGCTAGTAGACCTGATATCATGTATGCTACCTGTCTTTGTGCAAGATTTCAAGCAGATCCAAGAGAACCTCACTTAACAGCTGTGAAAAGAATTTTCAAGTATCTTAAGGGAACAGCTGATCTGGGATTGTGGTATCCTAGAGAATCAGACTTTAAGCTAATAGGTTACTCAGATGCATATTTTGCAGGTTGCAAAATTGACAGGAAAAGTACAAGTGGAAGCTGCCAATTTCTTGGAGGCAGATTGGTTTCTTGGTTTAGCAAGAAACAAAAGTCAATTTCCATATCAACTGCAGAAGCTAGAGGTGGCCACTAGTGCGGGCCGTGCGGTCCGGGCCGGGTTGATTACGGGTTGAACACGCGAACAGCGAACACTGAACCGACACACAAGTTGAACGAACCGGGCCGGGCCGGGTTCGAACTGACAGACACGGACTCGTAACCGACACTGGAGTCGTAAGCCATGCGGGCTGAACCGTGCGGGCCTTGCGGGTTGAGTGCGGGCTTCACGGGTTGATTCTGCAGAAGCTATTTTCGTTTTGAATTTTTTTTTTCAGTTTTAGTTTAAGAAGTTAACATCAGTAATTACTACAATAGTTTTAAGTAGAAGATTATTTAGAATCAACACTGTATATTGTATACACACAGCTGCTCGTCGTTCTCCGCCGCATCATGGTTGTCCAACGGTGGCGACGGAGCTATCACACTTGATTTCGTTAGAGCCTCCTCTGTGTAGAAGTAGAAGAATGTTGGAGTGGGGCAGAGAGGCTGCAACCTGCAGCTTTACGTTGTGAAAATCAGATGGCGCGTGAACAACATCTGCGGGCCTGTGCGGGTCGGTCCGGTCTCCGGTTTTCAAATATTGGATTCATAATCGGCTCGTATATTTCAACGAATTGTTCGGGCTTGAACCGGCCCGATTCGGGCCGAATAATTTCGGGTTTCCGTACGAGCTGGTCCCGAACGGGCGGTTCAAACCCGTACATTTGGCCAGCTCTAGCAAAAGCAGAGTACATTACTGCAGGAAGCTGTTGGCTGTTGTGCACAGATTCTTTGGATGAAGAATCAATTACTGGATTATGGGTTAACATATTTTAAAATTCCTATTTACTGTGATAATCAAAGTGCTATTGCGATGACAGGTAATCCATTTCAACACTCAATGACAAAGCACATCAGCATAAGGTACCACTTCATAAAGGAACATGTGGATGAAGGTACAGTGGAATTACACTTTGTTCCAACAGATCAACAACTAGCAGATATCTTCACAAAACCACCGTGTGAAGCTACTTTTACAAGATTGGTACATGAACTTGGAATGGTTTCAGGTTCTTTCTCTAAATCTGCTTAGTTTTTGTTCTGATACATCAGACTTTATGATCAGTATTTACAGATATTACTATTTTTGTGTATTCTGTGCTTAATTGAAAATTGCTTAAGTATTGATTGTTGTCTGATGTGAATTTCTAAACTCTAATAGTGATATGAATGTTTCTGTGATTATTCAATCCAATGAGGATAAATATGCTAGATGCTGACCTAGTAGTCTTTAATATACTAACAAATCCCATGTTTGAAGTAATTATTTATGTGGAAATCTGTTGACACAAACAAATTCTGATATTGAGCTTAGTTAAGTTTACTTTGTCTATCTTATTATTAAGTCAAAAAATAGAATCATGCTTCTCATCTGTTAAGTTCTGATGTTAGTAAATCTTGTGAATGTACTAAGTGCTGATAAGCCTCACTTATCAAAAGAAAAGGAAAAGAAAAAGAAATAAAAATCAGGTACTCCTTTGAGATCTAGAGTAAAAATTGTGGAAGGGAAGACCCAAGTGCATTGCTGTTATTAAGTAATATGCATCAGAAAAACAAAAATAAATATTTTTCTTGGTGACTTTTCACACTCTATGATTACTGGAGAAATACTCTGATAATAGCATAAATTCTGATAAGCAGTCGTGACTCGCTTACACTGAGAAGCCACTGTAAAATGTAATTTCAAAAGATGCATAAAATAAGCACAAAACAGTTGAGGTGGACTCATGCATGAACTCACTCTAAAGTAGACTTCAGAATCATGACAGATTTTGAGCAAAGTTCTTAGTTATGCCTTATTTCTAAGATGTACTGAAGTGAATCAGACTTTAATCTTTATCTGATATTTAGCTTACTGCACACACATACACTCCATATGAATGATAAAAATTACTGTGGTGATAAATGGTATTTTAGATGAACGTTTAAGTATCAGTTACATAAATTCTGAGGACAAGTTATGATGGAAGTTCTGATGATTAAGTTCTGAAGAAACGAAATCAGAATTTGTGTGAAGAATTACAGAAATAGGCATTCATTTTTCGAGTTAAGAAATCATGTTCTGATGAATGTTAAGTTCTGATATAAGTCTAAGTTCTGATATTAAACTCTGATTCTTTACTTGACTTATTTATGGTTAAAATTTGAAATAGTCTTATTTAAAATCAGAATATGTTTGGGTGAGATATTAACAGTCAATATAATTTGGTTTACTGGTACACGTCTATGCACAGTAATTTTTACTTGTTTCTTGTGCGCATTAAATCATGGTTTACACTTCCAATGGCTGTTATTATTCTCCTCAGTATAGGGAGACGAGGTAGAATTATTTCTACCTATACCCATTCAATTTTCCTTGCGTCTCTTGGCATTCCATTGGCTATATAAACCAACACATCTACTCAACCACCACAAACTTCTCAACCTCAACCATCTGAACCTACAGTGCGGCCTTCATCTTCCAAACCTAAGAGGACTAAGAAAGTACCTCAGACACAACAGAAGAGAAGGAGATTCATTCTGCGAGATGAATCAGATGCTGAGGAACAGGTTCCTGTAACAGAACCTGTTATTTAAGAAGCTGAGAAGGTCTCTTCTCAGAAGGATGATGATATTGGGAGTTCTAGGCCTCTAAAAAGGCTTAGAAAGCATAATTCTGATGATACAGCTCCTAAAGTCACCTTAAAAGCTAAAAGATTCAAAATATTGGCAAAAAGGCCTGAAGATTCTGGTAAAGGAATGGAAACAGCAGCTAAGGAAGGGGATCAGGAATCTATGATCTCACAAGACCCTGTTGAAGCTCATAATTCTCCTAGTGTTGATTCAGATCCTCATGCCACTCATCACTCACCACTACATGAGCCATAATCTATTCACATTCCTACACCTCCAGTATCTCCAGTAAATACTGATACTCAGGGGCCAAGTGATGAAATTGACATTCATAACTTGGAAGTGCCTTAACTTTTGCATGTAGAAGCTCCAACAACACAAGTCACTCCACCAGCAACACCAATTCCTGATGCTGATTTTAATCCAGGATTACCTACAACACCTTCTCTGCATCTGGATACTGAAGATCAGATTTTAGGTGAGCATCAGAATTTAGATGTTGATCAGAACTTAGTTGGAGATCAGTCCTTAGAGGATGATGTTGAAGCATCCATAGCTTCTCATACTGTTCTTGTATCAGAAGATGCTGAAGCTGTTGACTCTGTAAGTTCTGATGCTGCTAATGCTGAAGTTACTGGTGAAGCTGCTGCTACAAATGTAGATGCTGATGCAGCTGGTTCATCAGGACATGCACCTCAACAAACTGTTCATAAAGCTGAGATAGTCAAGAAGTTTGTTACAGGGGAAGCACCAGTACCTTGGAGAGAAACTCCTAGAGGACAAAGTGGACTAAGGAGTGGAACACAGTTACCTTTGTTCCTTCTAAAAAGATTCTTGCTGAGCATCTTGCAAAAGCTGATGAAATGCTGATCAATGATGATTTCAAGACACAACTGAGAGTTACTGCATTGAGTACAAGACACCTTCAAGGTCAACACTCAATAACTCATGACAAGGTGAATAAAATTTAAGAAAACTTGATCCAGCAAGATATGAATCTGAAACTTGAAAAGAAAAGGTTTTTCCAACCTACCTTTGACAAAATTGCCTACATCGAGAAAACCCAAGAGAAGCAACAGTCTCAGATTGATGAAATTTTGAAGAATCAAGCTTCTCATTAAAATCAACTCAATGAGATCCAATCCTTAGTGGAATTGCTTGTCTCTCTTCTTTTACCTGCTGATGCCAAAAAGGGGGAGAAAGTAATTAAGTCCAAATGCAAACCACCATTTAAGACACTGAAGAAAAAGGATGATGGTAATGACCCGGGAAACTCTGGAATGGGTGGAGGTCATGGTCAAGGTAAATATCATTCATCAAGTAAAGCTGGAACTATAAGTCATAGGACAAGTTCTGATACTGGGAGAAGAATAACTTCTGATACTGCTAAAAGGATAAGTTCTGATGAATTTTCAGAACTTGATGAAGAAATTTTAAAACAGTTATTTCTGAAGGAAAATCCAGGAATGGACTTTGAGAGTCTAATGGAAGAAGAAGCTAGACTTAAGTTAGAAAAGGTCAACTCCAAATCTGAAGCTTCTGTTGTTAAAAAGAAACTTCCTACGGCTAAAGGCATTGTGATAAAAGAAAGGACAAATCCTGTGGCAACCAAGGCCAAATCACAATTGCAGATAGATCCAAGGTCCAAGGGCAAATAAAAAGTTGGTGAACCTGTAAAGGTTTATGTGCCTCCTATGGATGAAGAAATAAGATGCTGATCTTACTCTGATTTCAAGGAAGATTTCTAAGACAACCTCTGACATGGCTCAAGTTGTTCAAAGTTAAGATATAGTTAGTTCTGATATAACAATGAAGCAAGCAACCTCTGACATAGCTCAAGTTGGCTTGATATCAGAAGATAAGTCAAAGGAAACCTTTAACATTGCTCATGTTAAATCCTCAAAGTTACTCCTACCAGGATTCACTAAAGCCAAACAGACTCAACCTTTGAAGACTGCAGCAAGTGATTTTGAAGCAAGAGTGGTTACTGGAAAGGAAGCAAGAGATAAATCTGGATTAGGTAGTGTTGATGAAAGAAGAGTGTAGAACACAACCAATGATCCAACTTCCTTAAGTGAACCAGGTGTTGGAGCAACTCCTGAAAGATTGAATCAACTAGAATCTGTACAGATGGTCTACCATACCTTCTTGAAAGAACACATCTTGTTATATTTCATGACAGATGGAAGGGTTTACCATATAAGGGAAAATGTTATACCACTGAAGTAGTTTGAGGAACTAGAACATGTTTTATTCTTATTTCAAGTGAATGACAAAATAATAGAAAGTGCTGCAAATTATTTGAAGACTCAAATTCAGAGACAGAAAAGGCTTTATTCTGTAAAATCTGACAGCACATATTGTCCCAAGTACAGAGATCACAAGGGTGACATTTTTGATATGAAACCTAATACTGCAAAGATCAGAACATATCTTGGTATCAAGGGACTTGAATTCAATCTAGAGTCTGACAAAGCCTATGTCATAAGACTAGATCAGGAGTTGAGAAAAGCAAAAATTAATGATCGCAGATATGCTATCTTTTAAACTGGTGAAGATACTGCAGAACTTAAAGATGCTAAAAGGAGGATGATTGATGAACTCAGATATGCTGAGAGATGTTTGTTAAAGAACTATATCAGAACAACTCCTGACATCAAAGAGATCAGAAAGTGAAGCCAAGTCAAGATCTACAACTGTTCAAATTCTGATATGTATACAGACTGAAGTTGTTATCAGAAGTTAAAGTTGGTAAAGCTTTAAGGACTGTAAGTTGTAGTTATCTGGTCAAATTCTCATGCATTTGTACGTAATATTTTTGACATCATCAAATATCTGTTAAACTTGTATATTATGCTAATTTACAAGTTGGGGGAGATTGTTAGATATATTTGATAATGTCCTGCCTAATATGATTTATGTTTAGTTTTCAGATCTTACTTAAACAGGACAAATCAGTACTTAACTGAAATCAACACTTATACTGAAGTCAGAACTTAAGTTATCAGTACTTAAGATTCAGGAGATATTTATCAGGAGATAATATCAGGACTTAAAGAAAACTTTCAGATAAGGAAGACGACTGATTGAAATGAAAGAAGATCAAGACAAACGTAAGAAGAGATATGCATGAAGAAGGAATTCTGTGAAGAAAGGAATACTTGGAAGAAAAGATAGCCGATTGATATATTTTAGGAAGCAGAATTATATTTCATATAAATTAGCGATTATCTTGTAACTGTGTGATATATAAACACAGACGTAGGGTTTACACTATAAGTGTTATCATTATAGAGAATATTATTTATTGTAACCCTAGCAGCTCTCGTGATATTTGTTCATCACTGAGAGAGGACAGTTCTACATTGTAACAGAGTTTAATAAAGTTTGTTTTCCGTTAATTGTGTTCTTTGAATTCGATTTGATTGTGCTATACACTGTATTCAACCCCCTTCTACAGTGTGTGTGACCTAACAAAAACCCACTAAAGAATTATTTTCATAAGAAGGTGTATATCACCAAGGAAAACTATTTTTGAATAAAACATAATTATCATATATGACGTTTTACGTAAGTTTATCATACAATCATTTCATACTGTACATTATTATGCCGGACATTATAGCTCACACTTATTTTCTTAAAATTGACACAACACAACAGTGAATCAAGATGCCTATCATGAGACACACAACCGGGAAGCGGGTAGGAAACGGCCAGTTGTTCCGTAGGTTGTTTGGTGCTGTACCACAGGTAGACCGAATAAGCTGGATTTGTTTTCAGTTGTTTTTAGTTCGACTTATTTACAAGTATGACTTATGTAAGGTGATAAATAAGAAACAAATATTCGGCCGACGGATTAGCCTTACTTAAAGGTTATTCCCCGGTAAGACTTAATTATTTTTGGGTTGTAATAATTATCACTTTGTGGTTTGACTTACTCTAGTAATGAATGGTTCGTTTCCAAGACAATAACATGTAAGTGTGTGTGTGTGTGATAAGTGTAGGGTCGTAAAGTGTGAGTATTTATATATTGTGATGTGAGGTATGTGGTTTATAGTGATTAAGATGGCGTGGCCTCCGAGATCCCTGACCCCGGATTTTGGGCCACACTGAGGATTCTATCTGGTAGAAGATCAGGGTGATCATGGCTCAGAAGAATTTTGAATAAGCTTAGAGTTGAATAAATCTGTTTGGATAAAAATACTCTAAGTCAAGATCTCTACAAGTCATAGATTTGGTGTTATAGAGAAGTCATTCGAGAACTCCAAATGACTTATCGAGAAGTCATGAAAGTTACTAGAGAACTCAGAGAGATATCGACAAGTCAAGAAGACATGAAGGTTGGAGATATCGACAATTCCTATCTTATAGGGAGTTTGGAATAACAAAAAAGTGTTTATTTCCTTAATATACAATGCAATCATTTTTTTTATTTTTTATTAAAAATAATAAATAAATAGGAAAATTCAATTATACGTCCGTGAATTATTGACGTTTTATTATCTAGTTACCTAAACTAAAGGTTTTGTATTGCAGGTCACTTAACTTTTAAAATTTTTGATTTAAATTCTTCCGTTAAAAAAATTATAACGCCGTTAGAATAAAAAACTAGAGTTTTTGATATTGACACGAATCAAAATAATTTTGAAAGTGTTAGTAATATCCAAATTTAAAATTTAAGTAGTTAAGTTGAAGTTCGAATCACCAACAATATTTATGTGATACCAATTTTCACAAATTAGGTCCGACTCAAAAGTTCATAAATTTAGTTTTCTAATAGCATCTCCAACAATCCCCTAATTCCCTCCTAAATATAATATAAAAAATGTGATTATTAGCAAGTTAGTGTATAGATTTTTGTGTCAAACTCCAACAATACTATTTATCTCAACTCCTAAACTATACAATGTTCATATTTGAAATTTTACAATTTCAAAAATTTGAATGAAACATGTGCATGTAGATGTTTTATAAATAAAAAATAAGTTAAGAACCATACATCGACTCTTAAAATAAAGAAAAGAGAAGAGGTTCTTAAGGATTCAAGAGCCACCAAGAATCTTGTTGGGGCTCTATTTTTTGTCGCACTCTCTATATTTAGACTTAAAAATTTGTTTAGAAAGTATAATAAAGAACCGAATTCACATCACTAATACCTTCAATATTATTTTGATTCACGATAGTTTTGTGATTTTAACGTTATTACAATCTTTTTAACTTTATTAATTTGACAGAAGAACTTCCTTAATAATACTCTCTCTGTCCCTTAATATTTTTCCCATTTAGACTTTTGGTATTGTTTAGGGTAAACGATTGACTGCTAATTTACGTCTAATCTATAAGATCTAACCATGAGTAATTTTGTTGAATTCGTATTTATGAGTATTTTAATATAATAAAATTTTTATATTTAATACTAATACAAAATTAAAAATATTAATAATAAAAAATGTGCATTAACAAACATCTACAAAACAAATAGAAAACATTGTTGGGGATGGAGTGTGTCCTAAAACTTTCGGGGAAAAAAAGTGTCCCAATAATAAAACCACACCTAAGAAGCGGGAGAAGGCCGTGCTTATCTTTAGCGCCAACATTTAAAGCGTGCACTACACGCGCTAGAAAGGCACGTAAAGCCGTCTTTCTCCCACGACATCTACCTGTCTTCGGACAGCACGTGTCAGGAAGCTGTGGTGGCCTGCTTTAAACTCCACGTGGCACAATCTTACTAGCTCAGTTCATTCCGTTGCATTCAATCCCAGCCGTTTAATAACATATATATAAATGCATTCACACACAACATTACATGTATAGTTAAAGTAGATGAGAGAAACACAAGTCTCAGATAGAAGACTTTGGTGATTCACACACAGGTATGTTTCTTTCTTATCAATCTTTTTACTCTATGTATATCTTTTTACTTATAATTTCATGTTTTTATATAGCTATTAATTACTTTAATTTGTATATTTGGGTATTTTTGTATAGTTTATCTTGGAAATTACAAGTTTTAAGTTTATGTTTTGATGTTTATGGAGTTTAATTATGGGGCTTATTGCTTTTGAGTTTGGTTTAGTTGGTTAAAGTTTGAATCTTTATTAATTGGATTGGTTTCTCTTTTGATTTTTTGATAAATAGTTAAGTTTTTTTTTGTTTGAATTTGTTTGATTTGGTTTTGTGGGCTTCATTTTGGTTCTTTATGTTGTCTATTGTTTGAAAATTCTATGTCTTATAGTATGTATGGGCGACTTAAAAGTCTTTATGAAACTAGTTTCGGTAACAGTTGTAGCGTAGGGGTAAGGTTTAATTATGTCCCAACACTGTTCTGAGTGTGACATATGGGGTATGTTTGATTTGGCTGGCTTCGGTTTGATGCATTATGATTTATGACCGAATAATTTATATATACCGAGAAGGTGAAGTGAGGTTAGAGCACCTGAGTTACTTGCGAAGAATTTAAGTCATAGTAGCTTAAGATTTATTATTTTGTTTAATTGAGATTCTGGTTTGATGGCAAGTTGAATTACTTGTGTAGTTACGTGACTAGTCAATGCTCCAGGTTACGGTAGTTGATTTGATGTATGGAGCACAGACCAAGTTTAGAATGAGTCAGATTCTAGAGAATAAGAAGTATTTTAATTGTCTAGATATCATATTGGAAGGTTGATAAGATGAAAACTGAATCTGCAGTTTGAGAGTAAGGATATTTACGGAAGAACCTAATTATGTTGGAACTTAGAACTAAGGTTGACATGATTGCAGCAAGGAGCCTGATTTACTCGGATTAAAAAAGAATCATCTCTTTCTTTTGAATATTAGCATAAATATATGCATACTTCTCTTTGTTAGATACGTTGGTAATCGAAGGTCCTTTTTTCTGAAAGTTGAGGTAATTTTATACATTGTTAGACGGGGCTGATGGAGATGCACCCTTTTTTATGGATGCATGATAGATCAATTTTTTTAAAAACTTGGAACATTTTTGCCTGACATTTACTAACACCTCTAGCTTATTTCTTACACTGGTGGCTGTTTATGTCACTGGCACGCCAACCCCATAAATCCCAGGTATTATGCCAGTCGTTATGTATACTTAAGAATGCTACTTTATTGTTTAGTATATTATGGTAATGGTCCTCCATTATAGCAGTGTTAGTAATTCACTGTAAACCAGCATATTACATGCACATATAGTTGCATTATATCTTGTAAATTGTAATATATGTTTCGTTATATTAGGGGTATTCTATTTTAGATCTGTACTGTATTAAAAAATTACTGAAAACTTATGTTCGAACGTGGATTTAATTTATCTAAGCATGTTTTTTGTATTTGCAGTATAAATTCAAAAAGTATGATCATTACTGATATGCCTTATCAGGTTTTGGCAACCATTTCAAAGCTATAGTAAAACTGCTTATGATAATAAGCTTAAATGAAAATTTACAAAGGACTAAAAGTGATATCATGTATTCATGCGGATTCACTATATTGTCTCCAACTTAAGAGTATGTACTTGGTTTATAGTCTCCGGTAGTGTGATTATGTCAACATTTTAGTAACTAGTGGAAAACTGAAGCTAAGTATTCGAGCAAAAATCTAAAGCTGTGCATCATGGACGCCATTGTCAATTTATTAAATGTTTAGTGCTCGGGGCCACTTGCCTAAGCTAATTTACTTGCAAGTCATGAAAAACCCACCTAATATTTAAATTTGTTCTGAAAACTTGTCTTTAAGTTATTTTTGCGACTTATAAATTCTTTAAAACTTGACCAGACACTCCGTTTGTTCCCTAAAAACCTAAATTTATGTGGCAGGAAATAACCATATTAACTAAAATAGAGAAACAAAAATAAAAATTATATGTTTTAAATGTGGATGATGATATTATCTTTTGTATACAAAAAAAGTTACAAAACTACAATTATTAGTCCAAAAAAGACCTCATATCAACTTATAACTTTAAGTTGTTCTTTTAACATGCAAGTAACCATTTTACTTATTACAAAAACTCATATTTTTTAATTTAAAGTCAAAAGGCCTTAACTTAATCTAAATCCAAACATGCTCTAAAACATAACATAGAGTTGTAACAAAAAAATTGATATACATGTGTGTACTTAAAGTATTTAACTAGCTGTGCAACTTCCTTTCCTGCGATGGATTTTTACCTGTCAGGTATTTCTGGTACATTACTCATTTTTAGTATCTTTTTTGGTCTTAACAATGAAAATGAACAGGTCTCGAGTTTACTCAGTTGATTGCTGAAAGGAATCTGGCTTCAGACTGATGCTCAAAATTGGCGATTGTTGTATGCATTTTAGGTGGTGTTCAAATGCCATCGTTGAAAATGAAAACCAAGTCTATTGCAGGATGTCAACGAGATAAAAATGGTTTACACATTTGTCCGACATCCATGATATCAAAGAATTCTCTCTCCCATTCCCACATTTCTCAACAGGAGTTAGATTTGGAGACGTGTACTCAGAATGAACAGGATGGTGAGTGTTGAGTGTTTCTGCAAGTGCTACCTGATTTATACTAAAGATAATTGTTGTTCCCTGAATTTTTTTTTTATTGCCAGGTCGTGTCTTTAAGTTGTGTTTATTGTTCTTGTAGTTCTCTCCAACAATATAGATCCCCTACCTGATGCTGGTGAAGCTAGATGCAATGGAATAATGCTCAATGGAGGAAATTTACAGGTTCATAAACAGCTATCTGCTTCAGATGACATGGGCACTAATTTGGGAATGGTAAATACTTAATATTCTGTACATTTAGAAACTTAACAGTTATTTACCTATATGGTAATTATATGTACGGAAAAAGTTGTCCTCCCGATCTTACAATGTCATTAATTATATTCTGATCTCGCTAATGAAAAGGTAAATGCAACTGATGCCTACAATTTACTGCAGATTCTGGGTTCAGAGTTAGTTCCCTGCACTTCGAACTTAGGAACAGTCTTCTTGCTCAATATGCAGTCCACTGCGGAACGTAAGGAACCAGATTTTCTTAGTGTTGGAGGTAAAAATCAATATGTACCCATTTTCAGGCATTCAATAGCGAGGGAAATAAACAATTAATTTGACTTAAAATGGAAACTCCTTGCCTCACTTATGTAGGAAGTAATGAAGAGCTTGGCATTTCACCACTGAGAGCGGATGGCAGTGATGATTATGGCAGAAGTTCATGTGAAAATCAAACTTGCAATATATCAGACTTCAATATTGCAGACTTGATTTTTTCTGAATCACCTACCATAAACAACTGTCCATATAGTCTGAATGGAGGTGGTACCTATCATGATTACCAATGTGATGTACGGAGCTCATGTTTAGATGAAGAACTCATGATACTACCATTCCTTGAGGATTCTTTGGAAACTAACAATGTGCAGGATAACTCATTATGTGAAGACAGCATCAGCGACTCGGCTGATTCAAGCTTATATTCGGCAATCCACCAGTTGAAAACTTGCAACAAGGAATCTGTTAATATTTGTCAAGATTTGGATCAGGCAGAGTGCTTAGATACTGACATTTTTTTCAGAACAAATCCGTGGCCGACTAACACAATTTCAAAAGAACTGTTAAAAAAGAAGTCCAACACATTAGTACTTGACTTGGATGGTATGAATCAAATTAAGCCCTTTGGTTCTTTTTACTGGTTCAATGCAATTACTTTTACACCAGTAGATGTTTATGACTAAACCTACACAGGTGCTTTAAGTGTGTGATAATATATATTTTTTAATATAATAAAAATTAATTTTTTTAATAGTATAGTAAAATCGATCATGTATATTTACACAAATCAGGCTGCTGCTGAAAAATGGAATTCTCAAAAGAAAAGAAGTTCTATGTTATGGTTATTATTTAATGTATTATATATATATTTGTTTCGCGTTGGAGTTTCAGTGAGAAACTAGGGTAAATGTAATTCCAGATACATCATATACTGATGCTTATAGACCTATTTAAATATGATGATATGTTTATGTATTTGAAAATTATATATATATTTGATATATTCTAGGTTACCCTGAGATGTTTCTTTTCTGAAATTGACCTCATATTAACTTTACAGTTTACATGCTTGAAAAAATAGGTGTATAAAATAATGAGTATTTGTTCTTTGCAAGTTGAAACATTTAACTTTATTTGTTTTATGTATACAGAAACACTTGTCCACTCTACACTTGATCGTTGTGATGATGCGGATTTCACCTTTCCAGTTTTCTTTAACACGAAAGAACACATTGTTTACGTAAAAAAGAGGCCTCACCTCCATGCATTCTTAGGGAAAGTGGCCGAGATGTTTAAAATTGTAGTCTTTACGGCCAGTCAAAGCATCTACGCAGAACAACTTCTTGATATCCTGGATCCAGATCGCAACGTAATTTCGCAGCGAGCATATCGTGAATCATGCATATTTGCAGATGGAAGTTACACCAAAGACTTGACAGTCTTGGGTATCGATCTTGCAAAGATTGCCATAATTGATAATTCTCCGCAGGTACTTTTGCTAAGTTGCATTGATAGTTCCTTTTGATAGCTATAGAAACAAGTACCGAGAATTGATTAACACACTTGGAAGCTATCTTGTCCGTATCAGTTGTTTAGTTCATATTATTTCTCTATTTTGGTTATTTCTGCCCGGTGCAACCACTGGAAGGATTTTGAAGAATAATTAATTGGCAAACTTAAAGAAATTGTCTGTTTAGAACTATGATGTTCATACTCTTTTAGAAGGATCGGATACGGACACCAATCAGAGTGTCTGATTCTTTGAACACTAAAGTGAAAGACTCGGGGACACGTTTGATAAGGATCCGATCCTTGGATTTGGACACACAATTATTATTTTTGATATATTATTGATAATTTTTATTAACAAATACCTATCATATAAAATACTAACATATAAACTTTTGAAAAACAAGCGTAAAATTATATTTATTATATATATAAATTTATAATAGGTAAAAGTTAAAGGGTTAAATTATATTGTATAACAAACAATTAAAGATAAGCATTTTCCAGATGTCATTTGGATCCGGATCCAAGTGTCGGTGTCGTGTCCTGTAGGCACGGTACGGCAAGGTTTACCGAAGAGTCTGAGCATCAAATTTCTGCGTATGTAGAAGTATAAAACCAAAAAATTTAGGAAGCATATCTACTTAATAACTGTTTGCTATTACTAAGGCTTCTGGTGATTGTCTCAGGTTTTCCGTTTGCAAGTAAATAATGGAATCCCAATAAAGAGTTGGTTCGGTGACCCATCAGACTCTGCATTAATTTCGTTGCTTTCCTTCCTAGAGACCCTGGTTGATGCTGAAGATGTACGCCCCATTATTGCAAAGAAATTTGGTAACATGGAATAAGAATCCTTACTCCATAGCCATTCCTCAAATCTCATTGTTTCAACTTAACGAGTCCTTCCGGCCTTCTCCTTACTAGCATAAAAGATCTCAAATCGTTTACACTCAATCTTCTACTTCATTGAGCTAACTATGTTACCTGCGATAAAAAAGTTGATATAATAACTCTGGGTCAGTTCGAAGTACTTGGCAGCTCCAGTTTAGAGTTCTAGACTTTAAACAATCCCATTAGGCATTAAATATAACAAAGGCGAGCAGTATCTCAAAGGAATTATTTATATATGGCATTGTACAGTTATAGAAACTTGAATATCTTTAAGGTGTGTATACAAACCAGCTTGGTGTGCAGTTAATTGTTTGCCTGATTACAGTTTAATTGCCTAGTAACTTTCACTTATTAGATGTTATGCAGTAGTGTTCAATGATTCAGTGTGAAATCATACACATGAATGTACTTCGTGTTTCTCATATAGGTTTACCTTGTTGACAAATGTCAGGGCCGTGCAAATTTATTCTTGTAAACTCTTGAGGCCCATTTCATTACTATGAAATATATTCATGATATTTATACCTTATAAAGTTCATGTTGAGCTACTTGAGCCTATTGGGCTCGTCTAATAACCAAATTATCACCTTCTTCGGCTAGATCTTCCAACCTTTTCAAAATTACAGTTCACTAAGGCACTAAGAGGCTTGACCCAAGTTTTGGAGTTTTTGCCCCAACCTAGGTTAGGGGTCGTTACACCATAAGTTGCTTCTGAAAAACGTAATAGGCTAATGCGGCTCGCTTTTCAAGCTCTGCCCCCTTACTCAACCTCTCTCTCTATAGAAAAGCCCTTTCTCCTTTTTTCTAATAAGGTCCGTTTTGAAGCCAATAATTTTATTTAAAGCTATATTTTTTTTAAGGGGAATATGAATGTTCTATTATGTTCCGTCAACACATAAATGAATCATACGATTTTCTGCTGTAGAAGTATGCCAACATTTCTATTGAAAATAGGAGGTTTTCAAGTTCACAACCAAGTACTTATGACTTTTTGGGATGTAATTGCTATCTTATTGAATTTAGAGCTGTTCGGAACCCACAAACCATTTCAACCGATAGCCATAATTTCTTTGAATATGTACTTGAATTCATTTGAGATGCGAGTAAAACTTAAACCGGCAAAGACTATGACCCTGGGTTCCTTTTATTTCCTTTTATTGGAACAATGTTTAGTACTAAATACGCAGTTACCTTGAACATTGATATTTAAGTGGCAAAATATTGGTCACGGGGAATCGGTTGCTATGAGATTATGTACATTGTTGTGATATAGGGTTTTTGGTGTAAATGCATGGCTCAATCATTTTCATGCACAACATATGATGCAGCAACTGATTGACCTGAACCAACCGCCAAACATCAATGAATGCAATTAATCCACTAATTTTTCAGTGAATATACAGAGTATGAGTGGCACAAACTGGATTGCCTTTAGCGATCATGATTCATGGGCAACTATCGAATCAAATGGAAAGGTTACCAAGTTTGGAATAAAAGAATAGCAAGATGGTATATATACTGTGACTGAAGATTAGTTTAATTGTACCTCCAATTTCCATTTTTTATGTTCACAATTCACATGCCGAAAGTCGTCCCACATTATTCGTACTAATCAGTCTCACATGCCAAACGTAGTCTATACTGTATCTATATTTTTATGATTTTAAGTTCTACAAATTATATCTTTAAAAAAAGATAAAATAGTCTATACTCCTACATTATAGTTACAATCTTGGTATATCTTACTATCCACATATCCTACTTATAATTTGAATGCAATCTTTTTTCTTTTTTCTTGAGATATGGCAACTGCAAGTGACTACTGTGTAGACTTGACAAATATTGAAATTTTCAATTTTTTTCTGATATTATGTAAAGGACAACAGCCCCATGTAATATCATGTTTGATGGTTAACATTTATAGAATTTTGAAATGCCGCGTGTAGATCAAACAATTCCATCCTAAAATTGTAAGCTACCAAATCCGCACTCAAGCATCTTCATTTACATAATAGATATTGAACAAACAAGATGAACACTATTTAATTTTTCGACTGACTAAGAGGGGACTGATCACTAGGATTGGGGGAGAGAGATGTGTTGGCCATTTGCGAAGCCCTGTGGGATGATTGTTTGCGGCGTTGTGGATGCTGAGAGTAATGAGGCCTGTATTTAACCGTATTCTGTGGTTCTCCTATGCCCTCTGGGGATGTGCACGTTTGATTTTCAGAAACTCTAGCTGCATCTTTATCACGGAGTGGGATAAGCGCTTGCCCCTGGACATGTAATAAAATCTGAGTTAGGAATCATATTACTGTACCCTGAATTGAGGATATGCAGGACCTAAAGGTAGCAAGGAACAACTAGACAAACACATAAAACCATGTAAAACACATGTGGTGAGGGTCCTATCTTCTATGAAATAGTGACGCAGCCTATGGCATTCACCATACTGGATTATTTACCAAGTAAAATTAAAAAAAGCTGTCATGGAAAAAAATTGTACAAGATCGTAAAACAGTAATGATACGAGATTAAACTTTTTACTACCTAAGAACTATTTGATCCAGCTACTCTTTCTATCTAATCAACATGTAAATAATTAGATCAAGTCCATGAGTAAGTATTATAAAATACAATGACCTAGTAATTTATGACATTGTTTTTATACATGCACTCCAACAACAATTCTTATCCCCGTGTCTTGAAACAAAAACAAGAGCAGCAGCAGCAGCACCAACACCACCACCAACAACAACAATAAATAATAATAATAATAATAATAATAATAATAATAATAATAATAATAATAATAATAATAATAATAATATATTTGAATTTTAATAATTGAGGAAAGGTAAAAGAAGTGTGGAAAAAAGAAGGAACAATATTTTTTTATTATTAATAGTAAAATAAGGCTGGACTAGGATAGATTAAAAGGAGTGCAGGTGAGAGATGTCTTAGTATTTTAAGACACTTTTAGGACATTGTTGGAGCTTTCTTTTTTATCAATTACCATAAATTTTGGTTTAGAATATCAATTAAGGCATCTATTGTACTTGCTTTAGAAACAAGGCTTCTCACAGTAAAAATAGAGCACAACTTTTCTTTTAAACAGGTACAGTAGTTATTGGACTAAAACTAGTTAGATTGAGAAAGTGGGAAGAAAAACAAATAAAGATGAAACAATGAAAAAAGTAGATTAATAATACTGAACGGAAGCTATTATATTTAAGATTAAGAGTGTATCAAATCTTCCTTTTTAGTACAAGAATAACAGTAGATGACCTGACAAGCAGGCCAATACATAATGGGAATCAGTATTAACTATTAATTTTCTCAACTCAATATTAATGTGGGTAAGTTGATGCCGAATACACGGTCTTCAATCAGCAACTGTATTCAGTTGTTCCGAAGTCACAACCATGAGTAATATATTATATACAAGCAAATTAAGTTTTGGCATTTCATAGATTATCAATAGTCCTGGCCAAATATGATCAGAGAACATTTATCTTCCTTAAAAAACAACCTTAATACATCAAGAAGTATGTAATTATAAAATTTCACCTAATTGTGTTTTCAAGAGATAGTCTCATTGTCGTGGATCTTAGGTCCGGTAGCATCTTCCAAAATACAACTTAAACAAGTCCCCCCCCCCTTTCCACTTCCCGGAAAATAGCAAAACCCTGATTAGAAAAATATATTCCGAACTTCAATTGAACATAGTTTTTATATAGTAAGGTTTCATAGAAGCACCTGCGGATGGTTGCCTGTGCTTGTTGAAGCAATCGGCTGCTGCTGCTGTGCTTGATTTTGCAACATGATTTGTTGATAGGCTTGTTGCTGTTGTAGGTTCTGCTGCTGCAGATATTGTTGATATACTTGTTGCACCTGGTACTGCTGCAGTTGTAGTTGATATCCTTGTTCATTTTGTTGACGAGCATTCTCCTCAGTCTGATAGTTATGTTGCTGCAACTGAGTCTGATGTTGTCCTAACAAATGAGTGCCCTGCTCCTGCAGACCTGGATGTAGCTGCTGCAGCATTTGCTGCTGTTGGTAGAACAAATATTGTTGTTGCTCCAGTTGATAAGATGGGTGTTGAAGCTGCTGTGTCTGTTGAATATACTGATGGTGTTGGATCTGCTGCGGTGGCTGATAGAGTTGCTGATTTTGCTGTTGCAGCTGAAAGTATTGGTTCTGTAATTGTAGCATCTGGTTTTGATACTGTTGATGAAGAAGCATTTGCTGTTGTTGCTGCTGCTGCTGCTGCTGTAAGTGCAACATCTGATTGTGTTCTTGGCTGTTCTGAATAATACCGTGCGGTTCACTAGTTCGGGTCGAACAATGCGAAATTAATGCTTGAGGGTGGGAAATAATATGCTGAGGAGACTTTTCAGAAAGTGGAGCAGATACATAGCTTTGGTTCTCTACATATTTTACTGGACTGGCATGATCAGTTACATTCCCTTGACCAGCACTTGACTGATACTGATTCCCACCTTGGTCAACATTAACTACGGAAACATGAGTTGTAATGTCAGTTGAGCACTGGTCCTGAAGATCATCAGGATGCTGTAAACCATGTGAATGGTCGTGAAGTTCAGGACTTGTACCACCGAGCGCCTTACTAATAGAATTCTGAGGACAGTTTTTCCCACTATTTGCAGGAACCTCGCATTCTGTTTGTGTTTGGGTAGGACTTTGGTAACTTTTAGAAGATGAGAGGTTTACAGAGTCGTCATTCTGAAAATTGTTTTTTATACTAGCTGGATTAGTAGGTGGAGAGCTCTTTGAGTTATTTGTAACCTGAATCTCTTCTGAAGGGCCAAGATCCAATATTTGTCCATCAGAAAATGAACTTTTCTGGGTTACACCACGCTCCTGGAGTTCCATGGTTGTAATATCTCGAGATTCCTTCCCCCGGGAACTTAAGGAAACCTTCTCCATATTAACCGGATTTAGATGCTTTTCGTGTTCATTTTCTTCCATCTCATGTATATCTGAAGAACTAGAGGACTGTTGCAAGAATTCTGATGATACAGTTAGTACTGTATACTGTTCGACCTTCCTTACCAACTCTTCTGACCTAGATGCAGCTTGTTCAGATTGCTTTGCTGAACCATCGGTGAACTCAATCAGTTCCGATTCATCTGTTCTAGGATTGCATACCATGGCCTGAGTTGATTCCATTGCTCTAATGACATCATTCTCGGATCTATGCAAGAACTTTTGCTTCGATTCGTCTCCAGCTACATCTTCTCTAGACAGAACCTCATTTCTGAGGCATAACTGTTCCTTCTGCGCACTGTTGCCATCTTCGTTTTGACATTTTTCTGTCACAACCAGGTCACGAAGGAAACCATTATTCTCTGGCGTCGAAAGTTCTTTTTCTTCTTCTACTGGGATCTGGATAAGATGGCCTGAACCATGAGCGTTAGGTAGCTGGTTCAAAGTCTTTATCTTTCTAGCTTCCATGGCCATGTCTAACAACTGATGTGTTGCATTGGGGTTATTATTAGAGGCTGTTGTTCGTATTAAGTGTGGGAACAACTTTATATGACGCTTCCATGCCTTCCTTACATCATCATTGGTTCCGCAAAGGTCAATATACTGTTTCAACAGCAAATTACAACCATCACAAAACATTCATTTACATATCTGTGCTCTTCAAAAAATTTAGAGAAGCTCCAAGACAACATTAATAATAATAGAAATACATACAGATGCTATTTAGGAAGATAACAACATGCCTTACCAGACGAGGTGAAATGACTGTAGAAATGCAATTTATGTTTAAAAGATGATGTACACAAGCATTGGACACGTATTTCCTATTAGGTTCATAAACCGCCTCTTAAACATATTTCATGAGTGGATAATTTGTCTTTGTTTTAAAATAAAGAAAAGGACCTTTGCCTCGTAATTGCACAGGCTCAAGGTATACTGTTAAGTCATTATACATCAATAAAAGGATGCGCCTTGTCCTTAAGACACTTTCGGGACCAGAACCATCTAAAAATAAAGGTTTGAACTTAGCAGTTCAACCATTGGTTAGGCAAAAATTCAGAAAATTTTCATGCATATAGGATTATTTAAGCACACTTTATTAGATATCCGTAAATTGTAAACACGGCAAGAGAAGTATTTAGACACAAAGCATAAATAAATTGTAAACACGGCAAGAGAAGTATTTAGACACAAAGCATAAAAGTCCGGAAAACAAAATTACAAAGAGTTTAGAGACTGAACCTAGTGCATAATGAGTGCCATGTAAAAAACCAATCCATAGAAGACAGAGAATGGGATATTCAGTTTTGTTTCTTTCAAGTGGTTAACTATAAGAGTAGAAAGAACAAAGATAGCTTCCAATCAAGTACCAACCTCCAAATACAAGCATGACAATTCTTCCTTATCTTTGGTGCTTAAACCTTGAGAGACATCTGGCCTGCTTGTCATGACATTAGCTATAATGGAGTCCACAACAGTCATGTATTTTGACCCTTCATGCATCATTAGAAGTTTTAATAATTCCTGCTCAAGTAACAAAAAACTATCATATTATCCAAAGGACAATAAACTATCATATTTTTTTTTTTACTTTCCAAACTTATATGTTGTATCTCCAATTACCATTTCAAAAAATGCAGTAAAATGTTACATATTACATGAAAAGTTCTTGCTTAAACTGACCAGATATATTACCAACTGGCTAACCGTGTCTTAATTATGTACTTGGAATAGAGGATATAGCTCAAAGATTTAACCTAATGAAATTAAAGAAAAATACGAATGACAGAAAGTTGCCTATTTACTCGAACATTTCAACAAAAGTTAAGGCTCATATTCTTTCTGAATAGCCGACTAGGAGGATAAGGGAACTAAAAAAAGGTACCTCTAGAAGTAATCTGCAACGGGGCACATGCTCAATACCATTCAGCATCACATCAATAGCTTTGTCCGCACTACTGGCAATCTAACAAATAGTAAAAACAACACCCAGTAAATGATAGAATATCAAGAATACAGTTCTATCCATTGTTATCACGAAGACGACGATAGTCGTCAACGTGAAGGTACTCAGTGCCAAGAGCATCAAAATCCGACGTGTCGATGACTACTTGCAGCGAAAATACAGAAGAAATAGATGGAGATGGAGATGGTATTAAGATGGATAACTTTGCTTGATATTCATCATACTTGTGTTTTTATTTGCTTGAAAATGTTTGATATTTGGAATATGCATGTAACTATGTAGTAACTATGCTTAGTTACTTAATTTGAGCTTACTATTATATTACTTTTAATTTAAATTACGAAATTGACGTGCTTAGTTATGTTATATATTAAATTTAGTAAGCATATGTACAATGAACATTTTGCCCGCTTCTTATGACTAGTCTGGCGAGTTGTCAACTAGTCTTCTCAAAGGTATTCCAGCATTCAGGCTCGACTTGGCGCCGTTATAACCATGGTTCTGTGACATTTCTTTTTACATATAATTGAACACAACCACCCACCTTGTTTTTGACAAGATTTGAACCCTCTCGACCTCCTGTAACGGGATCGAGGGAGATACAGCTAGACCAAAAGGCCATTGGTCCGTCACTATCTGTCTACTTGTCTGAGACAATAAGTCAATAATAGGCCTTAGGTAACAAAGACAAATTACTCTAGAAAGAGTGAAAGACTTAAAGTAAAGATCTCAAACAAGCACATGCAATGTTCCATAGTGGACTTAAATAAACTTTCAATACATCTTAATTGATTACTTTATACAGCAAAGCTAGATCATTGCTCTTCGAAATGGCAAAACATCATATTCAATGGTTCATAACCAAGAAAGCACCGGTGTTAATTGATGGAACTGTAAATCGACCCAGGCCTTGCAAATTGTGGCGGTTTTCAGAAAAATTATACCAGAGTTTGGGCATATGCTAAATTCTTGATGATCCTTTTATTTATTTTGAGTGAGAATTCTTGACGATCCTTGTTACAAAATAATACCTGTATTTATTGCTACATCAGAGCTAACTTCAGCTATAAAACAACCTGCACAATACCTCAACTATCAGCACAACCCGACAAAATCTCCTAATTTTACTTATAGATTTAGTCTAATTTACATCTCATCATCCAAGATTTACAGCTCTTATTTACATACTCATATCCCAGATTTACAGCTGTTACCTACATCCTAACATTCTAGATTTGCATACCTTGCATCAAAATGAATACATCAGTGATTATCATTTGAAGAGCATTTTATTGGTTCAATCTAGAGTCTTTTATGTTCATGGGGCAAAAGATGTGAGGTGATCTTAAATGTAAGTGCGTTATCTACCTGAAGTTTGTTCTGCCATCAATTCCTCTATAGAAACATTTTTACATGTCAATATGACAAATGTAATCTCAATTTCTAGAATCAATAAACTACTTTCCAGGATATAGAGAGGGAGTGTGTACTAGTCAAGACTGAGGATATTCTCCAGGATAATTCTCTACCATTCCTACATTTGACGGAGTCGGCTCATTAACATTATACTTTCCAGGAATATATCTGCCAGGTGGAAAGAGGGTGGTAGGTGTTGTCCAAGAAAGTAGTCTAAGGTAGGCTGTACCATCTTTTGAAATACAAAGTCCGCCTTAATATTAGCAGCACATAATGGATATAGTAAAATATCTCGGTATGAGAAAAAGTACAAGAATATTCAACATACAGTCAAAGAACAGATATCATAGAATTTTTATGCGCAGAACTATATATATTTCGCAGATTTCTCATGTAAAGAACTACACCTTGGATCAAAGATTGTTTATTAGGGTAACTGATTGTCAGCCTACCAGGTGTTTAAGACGAGAGTAGTGGATATAGAGAACTGGGACAGTGTGCAACTTTTGCTTATTTGATGCCAGATTTAGTGCATTCTCATAAATACTGGAAGCACCTGCCAAATTACCCTGAAAGTTTTGACAAAAAATGTAGCAAGTAAAAATCCATATACATTCATAAACAAATATAAAAACGGATGCATACCAGTCGTTTTTCCATATTTGCTGCCTTTATGACACTTTCAACAAAATAGGAATTTAAATCTTTATCACCATGGAGAAAGGCAGCACGTGCACCATGTACATCCCCAATTTGTTCCCTAAACCTTGCATTGAAGATATGGATGACTGGTGTGTTCTGAAGAAAATATATGAGCTAGGCTGTAAACAAAAGTAGTCACCTCCTAAGGCATAAGCAATTTACTCCATAGAACCTTCTTATCTTCTCCCGTAATAAGGGAAATGACTCATTACTAGTGTATGGACAGTTACAAAAAACATAAAAAAATATATATGAAAACATAAAGGAAAGATCATAGGTTAAAAGTCACCAATTCCGTCCTCTAGGATCTTATAAGATTTAACAACAAGAATTTGAATAGATTTCATTCCTTAAAAGATTATAATATAATAAATACTGAACTGAGACAGTGGTAGTAACTTTCATATGTGATGAAATTGCCCAAAACTCCAAAAGTTGTAAGCAATTTCTGTGGCATTAAAATCTACTTAGAAGCATACTTCCCATGGAGTGACGGATAAAGGTAGGTTTTCTTACTCGCAACAGTTGCAAGATTCTTGCAGGTAAAAGTTGGAGCATGACCTCTACACTCCCTAGCACAACATGTCAATGATGAATGCTCATCTAGTTCCGTAACTGTAGCTGAGCCCAACGGGAGCAGAGTAATACAAAGTTCAACACATATAACTTGGGGGGGGGGAGGTGACAAACTTATGCAGATAAGACTATCAATGTCAAAATTTATGTTACCAATAGGGCAATAATGATGAAATTGAAAAAGCATACCTCCAAAAAAATTTGAGTTGCTCGTTCAAGTGCAAAGTTCGATAACTCACGTCCTCCCTTGGTTTCCATGAACTCAACATAACGCATCCAAAATTCGGGGTAATTTGCACATGGAATCAAACATTTCTCATAAATTTTCACAATCTGCAATTAAATAGATTTATAATGCATAGATGACTTAAGGAGAACTTTCATAATCGTTGTAAGGAAATAGTTACAGACCCAATCAAAATCTTCTTGTTTCTCAATGAAATCCAGATAGCTATGCCAACTTGCTAGATGGTTGTCATCAAGGGGCTTCATATGAAAAAAGGGCCTTCCTATAGAAGTCTCAAAGTCATGTATTTTCCCCTCTAACTGGCATGCCCTCTGATAAAACTGTTCTCCAATGGCAAGATAATTCTGCAGGGCGTCAGAGCACTGAGAGTCATTTGATGGATTTTGCATGTTTCTAATGATGTCATCGATATTAGTTTCGGACATGTTCATTGCACCACAGGGGAGAACTTCAGCTTGTACTTCCATACTGCTAATGTTCAGGCACTCCCTCTCTTCTTCCAGTATGGCAGCAAACTTTTTAAAACTGAAGAAAGTGTTCAACCAGTGCATATTTTTTAAAATAAGTTGCAGAAGGCACATATCTAAAAGTGACCGCATAGCAGTAGCTTGCAAAAGAATTTTACACTTAGGACCCATTAATCAACAGATTGTAAATTGTTAACGGATTCTGTTATAAGACATTCATTAGCGAGGCTGTCGACATTAAAAACCTGATCTAATATGAAGCCCAAACAGCACAAGGTTTCAAAAAAAATAAAAACTACTCTGGTGTAAGACTTACTTATCGTAATAATTATGCAGCTTTTTGGTTGGAAATCTTAAACTTTGAATCAGAATTCTTAAAAGAGAACTCCACTGATTCTGAGAACATTCAAATTCGATGTATTTATCCCACAAGGTATGACATAGGTAATCCTTTCCGACAAAGGACATCCCTCTCTTGAATAATCTGTCAGATGCATTCAAAACCATTAAAAGTAGGTGAGAATTTGAAAGAATAAATTAATCCCAAAAAGCCCAAAATTAACTAAGAACTAGTAGATGATCAAAATTGAATAAATGTTTAATTCGTCAAACCAAGATTGATAATATAAAACAAATATGTGCAACTAACGAAAAATAATAGTCTTATGGAATGAATCTATTCTACACTTTAAGGTACGACATTTCTAGATCTAAAAATTAGAAGATGAAACATGCAAGAGGATGTTCGCCCTGACGACGAATTGTAGATCAATTAGTAAGAACTAAAACTCCTGAAGAGAACTAGGAACTGAGACAGAAGCTATATCTTAAATAACATCAATAGTAACACTCCTTTTAAATAAGTAGATTAAATGACATAAGCTATTATCATACTAGTATATTTCTACACTGTTATAGTTGAAAACTACATTTTCCCAATTAGTGTACACTTGCACAGAATCTTGAAGGGCGAGTACAAAAAATACTTCCACAGTTTAGTTACCTACGAATGTCGCATGGATCCTCAAATGCAGTTATGCTGAATGTACAATAGTTGACCCACAAACTAACACAGTATGTTGCTGATTGCAATGCCCGTTCATATATTTCAACAGCCTTGTCAAGTGTGCATAGACGTGCCTTGTGATCAGCATAGTTCTTCCAATATACATGGCATAAAGGGAACTTGGACAAAAAGGAGTCATAAACTAGAGAAATTGTATTTATGTCATCCTGCATTAGTCACATAGATGAGATTATAGCAACAAGCAAGCCTATAAACTGAAAAGACAAGTAAAGAGTTTTGTCGTGATCAGAATTAAACAAAAATATGGGTTGTAACCTTTAACATTTTCTATTTGAAAGATAAAGAAATGAAATTCTTATGAAATTGTTCTAGCAGTGAATATATGTGGGTTGGTATATAAGTAGGATCATGCTTTTCTTGAACATAATATGCTTTGGTTGCTTGACAGTTATTGTTGTTAATAAATTATAATACCCTTTGACAAAAGACGGCTAAAAAGGGAAAGAAACAAAAAATATCATACTTACATCATAATTCATAGTTGGGCGACAAATTACTTTATAAAAGTCCATTATCATACGAATCATATCATATCTATAAAAGTACAACTCTAGAGTCAGTTAGGTCATAATAGTGTGGTGAATTTGCACTTCTATATTGAAAAGGAAACAAGGTATGCATTGTCACGTTACATTGGGGTGCAAAGTGCCCTGGGATGAAACTTAAAGCTGCAAGTTATTCACTCTGAATCCTTCAATATATTCAGATGTTACTTAGTAGGGGTTTACATACCACATTATATTGCACTCAAAGAACTTAACATATACTCTGAACCATAACCAAGCTAAACATTAAAACTTTGCACCAAACAAGATGCATCTGTTGTCTTTAACAGAGAACATGTTCATCAACTAATTACAGAATGTATATAAGACATTTTGCACACAACGAGAGGAACTAACCAAATAGTGCTTTTCTATTTGGGCAATAAGGGCAGTCCATGTATCGAAATCTAATGAACCTTTACATATTGTTTCTCGGAGTTGACTCTGAAATTCACCTGAAAAAACAAGCAACAAAAAAATTTATGCTGCAGCCTGCAGCTTGACAGACTTGGTAGTTCATATTTTAAATAATTTGAAGGCAATCAATACCAAAACACACAAATGAAAATAAAATCATAATTTTTAAAAACATATCTTAATAGCTCACTCAGATAGACAATGCTTAGCTAAATAAAATGAACCTGTTGACAGCTAGCAACTTCAAAAGCGAACCTCATTTGTCAGTACTAATTATTTCTTATCTTTACAGTCTTCAAAGAATCAAAGTAAGCCCTATGTCACATTCCCGATGTACAAACCACCGAAGAACTCCCCTAATTACCTTCCCATTAAAACATCCCGCTTACCCTTACTTGTCATAATTATGAACTAAGCTAACCTCTTTTTAAATACCGTATCCTCTTACTAAACAATCAAGCACAAAGTTCAAGTAATTTGTATAAAACAAGCTATCCACCATTGAGACAGGAAGTGAGCTTCTCTAAGCATCCAAATAATATGAATCATCATCAACATAATAAATAGCTAACAATTGTAGCTACAACTTAACTATACAAGACATTTTACAAAATGAAATTCGATAAGTCCTGAACCACAGTGGTATACGAAATTTACCTTCCGAAAAGTGTTGTTTGACATTGGAATCCTCTGCTTGTGTTTCCATAGCAACCAACTCCCCTGTATCACAAACAAACAATCACGAGAGAGAGAGAGAGAGAGAGAGAGAGAGATTAAATGCAGCTATAAATATAATCACCTTGTGAAGTATTACAATCCATTGGTTCAGTATCATCCATGCTGTAGATTAAATCCACCACTAGAAATGTATATAATTATATATGTAGTATATTGCCCAATTGATATGAATCAATTGAACTTACATTCACCAGTTTATTCTGAGAGACCCTGGTCGGAAAAGCTGCGAAAGAACACGGTAGTTCTTGATTACGGGCCTTTACGTCGGGTCCAAATCTTGCAAGGGAGAAACCCATTAGGATGATTTACAAAGGCCTTTCTGATTGGGCCTATAGTTGTGAATCTTTAATTCCTTTTTAGTATATTTTTTATTTGAGAAATCAATTTTTTAGGGCTATTAAAAGAAAATACTGCAGTAAAAAAATACGAATTTTTTAAATTATTTTTGAAAAAAATACGTACTTTAAGTTTTTATTTACAAAAATATGGTATGTAGCCTCTAATGCAACCCCATAGAATGCATAAAACAAATATACACAGGTTATTAAAAGTAATCAAATTAGGTTATTAAAAGAAATCAAATATTGTATCAAACATAAATACAAACTCTATTAATTACTCCTTATATCTCACTGAATTCTTTATATTAGGGTACGGGGTCGGCACGTGTTTTAAAATTTCTGTAAAGCATGGTTTATAAACAATTTTGAATATTTTTTTTTTCTAAATAAAAAATAATGTTTAAACTTTTATACAGAAAAAAATTAAATATAAATTGTGAAACTATACTTTGTAGTAGTTTTAAAATGCATGCTAAGAATGAGAAAATAATATGAAAGAATTTAGTGGGACGGAGGGAGTATAAAATTTATACCTCTAACATTTAATTTCTTCCTAAACTCTTTTTTTTTTCTTTTTTTATCATAGGTAACCCGCAGCCGCTACTTTGGGGTGCGCACTGCGTAAACCCTACGGGCTCACGCAATAGCATGTATATCACGTGAACCAAGATAAACCGCATTTAAGTGACATGCTCTGACTCAGGAGTCATAATCATAAATTCTCCTACCGTGAGATTCGAACCCGTAAACAAGATTATAGTTATCCCCTCTTTAACCAACTAACCAACTGAGTCAACCTTTGTGGGCCCTAAACTCTTTGCTTTTACTAAGCTCTTCCAAATGGGTGTTGACCCTAATTGTCACTTCGGATGAAAATAGTTTAAAATGTCACTTTTTAAAATTATGACAAAAAGTGTCAATTCAGGAAATCACTTCGTGCAACATTTGGGTAAGAAACCCAAAACTCTATATCGTGTAACGTGAATGTCATTTTATTTTATTTTTCTTTTTCTTTTAAGGTGCAAAACGTGAGATGGTTTAGTGTTTTGGCACCAAAACACTACATCATGTAGCGTTTTGACCCCAAAACACTACTTTGTCTAGTGTTTTACACATATATTTTTAACAAAATAATCTCTTTTCCAAAAAAAATTGTTAAACCCTAAAAAAAATATGTTAAATTATTTCCAAAATTCAAAAGAAGATTGGTGAACCGTAAAATATTTAAAAAATATTAAATTAAAGTATACTTTTAAATTTTAAAAATTTTTAATTTAAAGTTTATATTTTTGGTTACCAAGATTTAAACCTACATTAAATGAAGATTTAGGGCCTTATATCCTCAACCCTAAATCAGTGAATTTTTTATTCAAATTTTAATATTTCTAAAATCTAGGGATTGTTGAACCTTAAAAAAATAAATTTTGTTAAATTATGTTATACCCTTAAATTTTAAAAATATTAAATAAAAAAGAAATATAAAAAACGTAATATTAAGTTATGTTTCCGAGACCAAAATAAGCTCAAACTAATAAAAAAACAAAAAATGACCATACCGTTACTTCATGTCACGTTTATCACATTAAAAAAATTAAAAAAAAAAACAAAACGTTGCTACATCGTGTAGCATTTTGACTTATTTTCCAAATACTACACGATGTAACGTATTGAAGTGACGTTTTGGACATAATTTCCAGAAGTGATATTATAGAATTTTTTCACCCTAAATGACCTTTTGATCCATTTCTCGTAAATAGCATAATAACCTGTGCATAGGGCTGTCAAACGGATAATTCGGATACGGATATGCCTGTATCCGTATCCGCATATCCGTATCCGCAATCAACGGATTCGAATACGGATAATATCCGCTTTATTTCGGATACGGATAATGTCCGGGTTTTTTTCGGATACGAATGCGGATATTTCAGACGAATATCGGATTTTCGTGAATTTTTTTGTTGCCCCTACCGTTTTGACGATGATTGTAGAACATTTTCTACGATTAAATACAAATAATATATTTATATATGTATAAAATATGTGTACAATTATTTAAAATTTGTATAAACATATTATTTAATACATTTACACGTACTATAAACTAAAAAAATAAATTTTAAATTATATATAATTATATATTTATATAATTTAAATATCATATATGTATTTAGTTTCAGATTCAAATATCCCGAATTCGGATACAGATAATATCCGCTTTTTCTCGGATACGAATAATATCCGCTTTTTATTGGATACAGATGCGAATTTTTCGGACGAATATCGGATTTTTCGAATTTTTTTGACAGCCCTACATGTGCAAGACACGAGTCATTTTCTAGTAATATCTCATAATGTAGAGGATATGATTTTTAAATTACAGTTTGCGCGATTTTGTTAGAAAATAAAATATATAATCCTTTATAATTTATTTGAATTGTACAAAAAAAATCACTTGAAGTAGATTATACTCTATAATTTTAGACCGTTGAATGATGAAATATTGTGTAGCGTTTACAGTTTTTTTTACAGCCTTTAATGATTCTGGTTATAATAGATATTTTGGGTGTATGTAATATTTGAGTCAAAGATATGTCGTTACTAATTTTAATTTGTGTAAGTACGATATATATCAGTGTAAGGTAAATGAACTTGTTGTATTTGCAATTGACAATATCTTCGCCCAACTGTAGTGATCTCGTATTAAAGTGTCAGTACAAGGTTGTTATGTTCACGGCATAGGTATGTCACATGAGATTTATGTATTTTAAAATATATTATAGTGTTAGTTGTGTTGATATATGTCAGACATGGATTATTTTCTATTATTGGGATTAATACAACATTACCTAGTCGTTATCGACTTTTATTCGTAAATTTTTTCTATTTTTTCCATATACTAATTCAATAGTAATTATTATTTATTTTCTATCCGAGTCTTTTATTTGATCATATAGGTTAGAGACCACATCAAAATCAATTGGATACAAAGCTTCTGCCAGCAAGCACACATCTTGAAAATCTGGGTGATCAACAAATTTTGTGACGACTTGTGTTATGTCAAGTAAAAAAAAACTCATTTTTGGTCAAGTTTGTAAATTTGAAACATAATGGTTGTTGAATTAAACTTATAAAAGAATTTAAACACATTTAATTGATATAAGACATTGCAAACATTTCGTCTTATTAATCAGATGCCTTCATCGAACTCGTAGTTTAAATTAACTAAATCTACATAGTGAATGGGTTTACATAATCAAATGACAAATATTTTTCAAAAACTGGATGAAATTTCAAATTAAAATTAAGTTCAAGTATTTTAAATATAATTTTTTTAAAAAAATTGGGTCAAATTATGATATCGAATTCAATTAAAGTACATAAACTCTTTATATATGTTTGAACTTATATTTAAATTCAGTTTACTAAAATTTACTCCACAAATAATTCAATAATTATGCTTAAAGTTAAATAAAATATCTTAGTATTTAACGACACTTGTGGCGCCCTCCAAACTCGGGTTAGAAGTTTGGGGTCCACAATACACACACATCATATATAAACCTGTTTATGAAAATAATATATGCAGTGACCCTACTTACCATAACCACGGATCGCAACAGCTCAAAGTATGCCCACAAGTCACAACCTTATTTATATTACAACGTACCAAATTCCAGTTTATTTATCTTACAATTGAAATTAAAATACTCTTACAAACTTTCCACACAGCCCAAGTCAAACATATCCTGCTAGCTTATTACATTCAACCCGGAAACCTAGCTCACACACTTGTCTGGGGATCCTCGCTATCACCGATTTCCTTTTTAACTAGAAAAAGAACATAAACAGATTTGCAAGACTAAGCTAACTAGCTCAGCAAGTCATAATGACAATACTGAGATTAAATAATAATAAGTTGAAATGATATAAGGAATTAAGTTTCCTGATAAGCAATGATTAAAATTGGATATTCACTTTTATTTTAAAAACCAAGGTTAGGTTGCTGATCAGTCACGCACTAACCCCGAAGAAGGCTCACAATTTTGCTCCTTATACTGGATCCAAGGCACACATTGGCCTATTATGACCACGAATCTGGTCCAGATTTAAAAATAATCCAATTCTATAATAATAACATGATAAACAATGTAGATCAATAAGCTAAATCATAAACAACATTTATCTTGAAGCATATGGTAATTCATAACACTATGAAGGTATAACAAGATGAGGATTGGCTATCAGCCAAGGAAAGAATCCGAAAGTAGAAGACCAAAGGTTTAATGGTTACAAGAAATGGTCTTCTGTTATACAAGGTATAAAGGTTCGTATGTTAAGCAATTCCATCTCAAGGATCAGTATGCGGTATATATGTATTTGTAGAGTAGTATCGTATATATGTTGTTCGTATCTGAGATTCAATAATCAATGATTTACAAAGAATAAGGCTTATGGCTTAAGATCAATATCAAGAATCAGGGTGTAGGATTAAGTACTTCAAAGTACTTGCAAGATAACAAGAATGAACAAAAATACTTGCAACATAGATGAAGAGAGTTCGAAGATACTTGCCTTATTTCAATCCTCTTTCACTGTATTTGTACTCGTCTACTGATTCTCACTCACCGATCACTTGCTTCCCCTTTCTACATCTTGCTTCCTCTGTTAGACATCACATGTGTTAGGAATATATGTGCATTAGTTTGATGATATGTTTAACAAAACACTTAAGTAGAAATCTAGTGTTTGTAGCCTCAACGGATAAGACCACTTTGGCTATCCGTTGATGATGTAGCTTTACTTAGAAATAAGTCTAGTGTTGTAGCACATTTCAGTCTCTGAATTTGAGATATAATTCTTAAATGTTGAGGGAAATTATAAGTCATGTTGACTACTAAAGGATATGCAGATAGGAAGGCCAATTGTAAATATTTCATGCCTTGTAATTTTGTATAAATGAAATGGTGTCAACGGATAACTTAAAGACCTTCAACGGATGAGAAACAAAGCTTCAACGGATGTCTCTAAAGCTTCAACGGATAACATCCTTCAACGGATGAGTGCATCAACGGATAGAGCTTCAACTGCTAACACATCAACGGATAAAGCCATCAACGGATGAAGGCTTCAACGGATGTTCTGTTAAATAGAAGTTGACAAGTGGTAGTTGTACCTACAAACAGAGGCACATGGGTTGACAGAGACAACTGAGATGTGGTAGCCTATTTCAGGAACATCAGAAAAAGCAGCCGTTCTACTCTAGTATAAAGAGGCAATAGTCAACAATGCACTGGAGTAAAATGGAGAAGAAACAAGTGGAGAACTTATTTTATTATTGTACTTTTATCTTTGTCTTCACTTGTAAACTTGGTGTTATATAAACCAAGTAGCAGCTAGTAATTAGTAGAGAATTTTTCCAGAGTTGTTTAGAAAAATCTTGAGAAAAATTATCTAGTTTGTACTAGGATGCAGCTGTGATCAACTTCTTGAATCACAGATTTTCTGAAATACCATCTCTGGTGGAACAACAAATCCACCAGAAAAGTTTTTAAGGTCTGTTGTGTTCTGTACTTTTGTGCTTGAATATATATCTGTCTGTATTAGCTTAAAGCAATTCACACACTTGTTTATCTTAAACACACAGCCTTTGAAACTGCTCAAAACTTGAAAAAGTTTTGAGATTTACATTCAACCCCCCTTCTGTAAATCTCATTGTTAGTTCACTAGGAATAACAATTGGTATCAGAGCAGGCTCTTGACATACAAAGAGTTTAAAGTTCTTGGAAACTAACAAAGATGAGTAAGAAGGATATTGGAGTAAAAATCCCAGTTCTTGACAAAGATAGTTATCACCATTGGAAGGTGAAAATGCACCTTCATCTACTCTCCCAAGATGAAGGTTATGTAAACTGCATTGAAAATGGTCCTCACATTCCCCACAAAGTAGCCACAGTTGCTATAGCCACAATTGTTGTTGGTCAATCCATTCCAAAACCTAGAGCAGAATGGACAATGGAAGACACAGAAGAAGTCCACAAGGATAAGAAGGCTATGAACATTTTGTTTAATGGTCTTGACAAGGATATGTTTGATAATGTGATAAATTGCACAACTGCCAAAGAGGTTTGGGACACAGTTCAGCTACTGTGTGAAGGTACAGAACAAGTAAAAGAAAACAAAATGCAGCTTCTCATTCAACAGTATGAGTATTTTCATTTTGAAGAAAATGAATCTTTAAATGACACATTCAATAGATTCCAAAAGCTGTTGAATGGACTGGAGCTGTATGGTAGAGTGTACCAGGTGAAGGATTCAAATCTTAAATTTTTAAGATCCTTGCCAAAGGAATGGAAACCCATGACTGTCTCCTTGAGAAACTCTCAAGATTATAAGGACTTCACTCTTGAAAGATTATATGGAATTTTGAAGACTTATGAACTAGAGCTGGAACGGGATGAGGTATTGGAGAAGGGAAGAAAGAAAGGAGGTTCAGTTGCCTTGGTAGCTGAAAATGAGAAAGAATGCAGACAAGAAACTGTGAGATCAACATTAAACTCCAAAGATGGCACAAGCAAATCAGAATCAAGCAAGGGTAAGGAGCAAGTTGCTGAGAATGAAGACAACTCCAACCAAGATGACTCTGATGGTATTGATGAGCATCTTGCATTTCTGTCCAGAAGATTTACAAAGATGAAATTTAAGAAAAACACTAGAGCCACTAAACCTCATAAGAACATGGTGGACAAATCCAAGTTCAAGTGTTTCAATTGTGGTATAAGTGGACACTTTGCAAGTGAGTGCAGAAAGCCAACTACTGAAAAGAAGAAATTTGACCAAGTAGATTACAAAAAGAAATATTTTGATCTGCTCAAGCAAAAGGAGAAGGCTTTCATTACTCAAGAAAAAGACTGGGCAGCTGATGGAGAAGAAGAGGATGAAGATGTGGAATATGTCAACTTGGCTCTCATGGCTGATTCTGAGGAAAATGAAGTTAGTTCATCAAGCAACCAGGTAATCACTACTGATTTAACACAGCTTACTAAAGAAGAGTGCAATGATGCTTTTAATGACATGTCTACTGAATTGTATCACTTGCGTGTGTCTCTTAAATCTCTTGCTAAAGAAAATAGTAGGATTAAAGAGAACAATCTGTTTTTAAGTAATAGAAATGCTGTGTTAGAAGATAAGTTGATTGACCTAGAGAAAACTAAGCTACATTTTATATCTGTTGAAAATGAACTAGCTGAATCTGTTAAGAAAGTAGAAATACTTTCTAATCAATTAGAGAGAGAGCAAGAGGTGATTAAAGCCTGGAAGATATCTAGGGATGTTAGTGCTCAAATTGTCAAGGTACAAGGAATTGAATCATTGTGTGAGGCTGCCTGGGATAAAAACAAAAAGAAAATGGAATTAATTGATGGGCTGTCAACGGATGTGGAATCAACGGATGATGAAAATTATCCGTTGAAGGAAGAAAAGGAGCATCCGTTGAAGGTTCCTCAATTAAAACAGGCAGATGTTTCTAAAAGTGAAAATCTAAAGAAACTCAACAAAAAGTTTGGTTCAACTTCCAAGAACTTTGTCAAAGAAGAAGCAAGCACATCCAAAGATTTCAGTAAGGTGAATATAGGACACATGACCTTAGAACAGTTAAAGAATAGGCTCAAAGTGGTTGAGGATAAAAAGGAAACTAAAAGGAAATCTAATAGAAATGGGAAGGTAGGGGTTAACAAACATAACAATTACACACCTGATAAGTATGCTCCTAGAAAAAGTTGTGTTCATTGTAATAGTGTTAATCATCTATCTGCTAATTACAAATCTATTAAGAAAACTCCCATACCTGTACCCTCTTCCATGCCTAATATGTCTGCATCACCTCTGCATGCTATGCCTGTTATGTCTCAACAGAATCCTTATGCACATTTTGCAAACATGCCATATTTTAACAATCCTTATCTTGCTGCATTTAGTATGCCTCAAATGCCATACAATATGCCTATGTGGAATAACATGTTTGCACAATCCATGCCTTATCAAATTCCAAATGTGCTAAATGATTCTGTGACTAACCCTACACCTCAACCAACTACATCTAAGATCAAGGTTGACTCAAAGTTACCTAAGTCTAAAGATGCAGGAGGAATGAAGTCTAGAAGAAAGGCTAACATGAATGGACCCAAGGAAACTTGGGTACCAAAATCAACTTGATTGATTTTATGGTGTGCAGGGAAACAGAAGAAATCTATGGTACTTGGACAGTGGCTGTTCAAGACACATGACAGGAGATTTCTCCCTGCTCACAGAGTTTAAGGAGAAAGCTGGCCCTAGCATAACCTTTGGAGATTGTTAGGGCGAAATCACGCACTAATATTCACGCAAGTATACGCGTTCGCAAGTAATATAGAATACTTTCTAGTTCGTTCCCTCAGAGACTCAGACTAATTTATTGTCTAATTTAACTCACTCACCAATGTATGACTACTTCTCAATGTTAAGATAATAACACTTAAAATTGTTGATTAAATATTAACTATGATTAACTACTTAATTAACCACTTAACTAACACTTCAATTTATCAATAATAAAACACTCATGAGATCACAACTTCATTATTACTTCCTTCTATAGCCATTGTTATTACCTTTAGCATGTGACAATGATGATATTAATCGAATAACACGAAACTGATAAAAGCCAACTTTTATTGTACTAATACCATTCTACCAAACATCCACAATTAAGATAGAAGTTGAATAGTCATCAATTATATTGAGTTCCTATATGTCTACAGAAATTGACAACACAACGATTTAAGCACAAGTTATCCCTCTTTGATTACATAGGGCAAATAAAACTGTTAGAGTTACCCACTAATCATGCACAACGTACATGAACCTATGCTAGCATGGCAAGTTCTAAATCTCAAGATCCACCGTCGCTTCACAAGAGATTAACACCCTATCTTATATGTTCGCGACGCACATAAGACGAATATGCACAACCAATACTAGATATCATGCAATCATCACATACTAAAGTATTAAACAATTAATTAAAGAATTCCATAATAAATCCGTTGCAACCCCATGATCACGATTAGCCCATAATAGAACTTATCGCCATCATGGGTTCATATGAAATCATGATAAACAAACACAAGAAAATAATAACTAAAATGATTATATTAAAACAGAGTACGTCACAAGAGTAAATAAATCAAAGCAAGAAAACTAGCATCCAACGTTACAACGAAACAAGAATCACAAGAATATATGCTTCCTCTTCGTTGTTGTGTGCTAAATCGGTCTTCTTCCTTATCTCCTTCGCTTCTTGCAAAACACAATCTAAAACATAATCTCCTCTTAATACTATGTGAAAAACGTCTCAAATCTACCTATATAATAGTCCCATAAAACTCAGATTACATAGAAGTGGAAGCCAAACAGAAGTAGAAGTCTAAAATAATATATCTTTTTCCCCGACCCTGCGCGGCCGCTCAGCATTTCTGCGCGGGCGCGCAAGGCTGCTGCGCGGCCGCTCAGCATTGCTGCGCGGGCGCGCAGGACCCTTCTGGAAAAATTCCATGTTTGCTCCGTTTCTTCGCCGTAATCTGCCCGTTCTTTTCCTCTCGCAATGGTGAACACATGTCAAGGCTTATTCTTGATGATTCCTCTTCCGAAATGCAACTAATACCCTGAAATGCATAAACACTAGAAAAACGCATCAAATACACAAAATACTTGATTTCAAGACACCAATTTAAGCCATTTTAAGACGTTCTAAGTAGTATAAAATGCCACTTATCACACCCCCAAACTTAAATCGATGCTTGTCCTCAAGCGTCACAGACTCAAAAACAAATAAAAATATGCATGAATGCAATCTATATAAAAATGCAACGATCCCCCTTACTACAATTAACCAACCAAATTGTCACGTCTCAACGAATGCAGTTAGACACTAAAGATCAATAAACTCATGCAAACGGACATACCGCCAGAAACGTGGTGTGTGCAAATGCTTAACAGATATGCTTTGGAACTAGACCAATTACTATGACTAGACTATCCTCAAGGCAATCCTACGATTATACAAAGAATAAAAATTCTAGGCACAAAGTGATATACAACACTACAAGAACTCTGGAGCTTACTACGGAATCGTGCTTTTTATTTACAACTCAAATGCTTATTTGACCGTGCAATGAGTGAGGTCCACAAAAGACTTATACAATGGTATCCATGTAACGAGCGTTAGGTTAGCGGATCCCAGACTCTAAAAGCCTTAGGTCACTAGGCACAAAGTCCCCTAAGAACTTAATAACTCAAATACCAAAGAGCCCACTCTTGATCAATTATGCAAATTTTTTTTTTTTCTCTGAGCAAGTGCGTTTCGCTCCATCTTGCTCAACCCTAGACTACTCGCAAAACATGCGAGCCGGCTACTAGCCATTTGACGCCTAGCCACAACTAGCAACAAATTCCATTTTTACTCCATTTTTTTTTCATGCCTTTACCACTAAGAACCTATTATCAAATTCTAAGCATAATAAATAGATTATCCTCGAAAATAATCAGATCATAACAACAATCTAGTCCTTAAGCATTCTCTAAGACTTAGTGACAATACAAGTGCTTCTAGCATGCATATCAACCTACACAATTTAATATCACTTTAATGCTATCACTACACTCGCATCAATATCACAATTCAGTCGATAAATCATTGCAAAAGGGATCATGGTATATGCATGAGCTATATGATATGACAAACAAATAAAGCTATATATACAAAAAAACTATATGGCAAAAATTATGCAACTATATGAACTAACTATCATTGTATAATTTTTGCAACTATATGAACTAACTATCATTGTATCATTGATGTTAGTTCATATAGTTGCATAATTTTTGCCATATAGTTTTTTTTGTATATATAGCTTTATTTGTTTATCATATCATATAGCTCATGCATATACCATGATCCCTTTTGCAATGATTTATCGACTGAATTGTGATATTGATGCGAGTGTAGTGATAGCGTTAAAGTGATATTAAGTTGTGTAGGTTGATATGCATGCTAGAAGCACTTGTATTGTCACTAAGTCTTAGAGAATGCTTAAGGACTAGATTGTTGTTATGATCTGATTATTTTCGAGGATAATCTATTTATTATGCTTAGAATTTGATAATAGGTTCTTAGTGGTAAAGGCATGAAAAAAAAATAAAGTAAAAATGGAATTTGTTGCTAGTTGTGGCTAGGCGTCAAATGGCTAGTAGCCGGCTCGCATGTTTTGCGAGTAGTCTAGGGTTGAGCAAGATGGAGCGAAACGCACTTGCTCAGAGAAAAAAAAAAAAAATTTGCATAATTGATCAAGAGTGGGCTCTTTGGTATTCGAGTTATTAAGTTCTTAGGGGACTTTGTGCCTAGTGACCTAAGGCTTTTAGAGTCTGGGATCCGCTAACCTAACGCTCGTTACATGGATACCATTGTATAAGTCTTTTGTGGACCTCACTCATTGCACGGTCAAATAAGCATTTGAGTTGTAAATAAAAAGCACGATTCCGTAGTAAGCTCCAGAGTTCTTGTAGTGTTGTATATCACTTTGTGCCTAGAATTTTATTCTTTGTATAATCGTAGGATTGCCTTGAGGATAGTCTAGTCATAGTAATTGGTCTAGTTCCAAAGCATATCTGTTAAGCATTTGCACACACCACGTTTCTGGCGGTATGTCCGTTTGCATGAGTTTATTGATCTTTAGTGTCTAACTGCATTCGTTGAGACGTGACAATTTGGTTGGTTAATTGTAGTAAGGGGGATCGTTGCATTTTCATATAGATTGCATTCATGCATATTTTTATTTGTTTTTGAGTCTGTGACGCTTGAGGACAAGCATCGATTTAAGTTTGGGGGTGTGATAAGTGGCATTTTATACTACTTAGAACGTCTTAAAATGGCTTAAATGGGTGTCTTGAAATCAAGTATTTTGTGTATTTGATTTCAATATGAAGGACTTATCCCCTTGATGTCTGCTATAGTCCATCCTATAGCCGATTTTAATTCTCTTAAAATCCTTAAGAGCTTGTCTTCCTCACTACCTGAAAGGTCAGCTGAAATAATAACAGGTAACGTAGATAAATCACCTAAAAAAGCATACCTCAAGTGTTCAGGTAATGGTTTAAGCTCCAAGGTAGGTGCTTCCTCTATTGATGGTTTGAGCTTCCCTTCAGCATTCTTAAGGTCAGAAGTACCAAGAGATTCAAATGGTATGTCGAGCTTTCGCTTCCATGGAGAAGCGTTCAGATATTGTAATTGCTCGTTACTATCTTCATCATCGCTGTCAAAATCCCCCACTAAGGCCTTTTCCAATGCATCAGACATTAGCATGTGATCGAGTTCCGAAGTAACCGCAGAATCAATCACATCCACTTTTAAGCACTCCTCATCTTCTGTAGGGAATTTCATTGCCTTGAATACGTTGAAGGTCACATCCTGATCTTGGACCCGCATAGTAAGTTCCCCTTTTTGCACATCTATCAAGGTACGGCCAGTAGCCAAGAAAGGCCTCCCCAAGATTATGGGAATCTTCTTATCTTCCTCAAAATCCAGAATAACAAAATCTGCAGGAAAGAAGAGCTTATCCACCTTGACGAGCACATCCTCAACTATGCCCCTTGGGTAAGTAATGGAACGGTCCGCCAATTGTAGCGACATGTATGTGGGTTTTGGATCAGGCAGATCCAGCTTTTTAAAGATCGACAACGGCATCAGATTAATGCTTGCTCCCAAATCACAAAGGCACTTGTCAAAAGTTAGATTGCCAATGGTGCAAGGAATGGTGAAGCTTCCTGGATCTTTCAGTTTTGGTGGTAACTTTTGCTGCAGAACAACGCTGCATTCTTCCGTGAGAGCAACGGTTTCAAGGTCATCCAGTTTCACCTTCCTTGAAAGAATAGTCTTCATAAACTTTGCATAACTAGGCATTTGTTCCAGAGCCTCAGCGAAAGGTATATTGATGTGAAGTTTCTTGAACACCTCCAGAAACTTCCCGAACTGTCTATCCAGCTTTTGTTGCTGCAATCTCTTAGGAAAAGGTGGTGGAGGATAGAGCTGTTTCTCCCATGTATTAGCCTCAGGCAGAGTGTGTTCAACAGTAGTCTTCCTTGGTTCCGCCGCTTTCTTCTTTTGCTTAAATTCTTCATCTCTAACTTCAGCTTCGACTTCTTTTGCCTTTTCAGCATCAGCTACTTTTCCAGACCTTAAGGTAATAGCCTTGACTTGCTCTTTAGCTTCCTTCCTGCCTGGTACTTCCGTGTCACTGGGAAGAGTGCCAGGTTGACGATTGAGCACTGCATTGGCTAATTGACCGATTTGATTTTCCAAGGTCTTGATAGAAACCGCCTGACTCTTGCACAACAGCTTAAGTTCCTCAAAATCAGCACTAGTAGGTGCAGCTGCACTTCCCTGTTGAGGATATGATTGCCTTGTAGCATACTGCTGTGGTTGCTGGAATCCAGGTGGGTTAAACTGTTTACTTACTCCTTGCTGATATGTTGGCTGAATAGCATTTTGATTATTCCCCCAGCTAAAATTTGGATGATTTCTGTTGTTAGGATGATAGGTCGCTGGCACAGGCTGCTGTTGTCGCTGATAATTATTCACATATTGAACAGATTCGTTGACAAGAGAACACTGATCCGTAGCATGAGAACCTGCACAAAGCTCACAAACCATAGCTATTTGATTAACTCCATACGTAGCCAGAGAATCAACCTTCATTGATAGCGCTTGGAGCTGGGCTGCAATAGCGGTGGCTGCATCAACTTCCAGAATACCTGCTACCTTGCCTGACGTCATCCTCTGAGTTGGGTTTTGATGCTCATTTGCAGCCATCGTCTCGATAAGATTATACGCCTCAGTACAGCTTTTAGCCCATAAGGCGCCTCCAGCTGCTGCATTGAGCATGGGCCGAGATTGGGCCCCCAAACCATTATAAAAACCAGTGATTACCATCCAATCCGGCATTCCATGATGTGGACATTTTCTCAACATTTCCTTGTAGCGTTCCCAAGCCTCGCACATAGATTCTGTAGGTTGCTGCGCAAATTGAGTAAGAGCACTCCTCATAGCAGCAGTCTTTGCCATTGGATAAAACTTCACCAGAAACTTTTGCGCAAGATCTTGCCACGTAGTGATGGACCCAGCTGGTTCAGAATGTAACCAGTCTTTAGCCTTATCCCTCAGTGAGAATGGGAAGAGCCTCAACTTGATAGCCTCATCAGTCACGCCATTATACTTAAAAGTGCTGCAGATCTCGACAAAATTCCTTATGTGCATGTTGGGGTCTTCAGTTGCCGCTCCTCCAAAAGAAATAGAATTCTGCACCATCTGAATAGTGCCCGGCTTGATTTCAAAGGTGTTAGATTGAATAGCCGGATGAAGGATGCTTGACTGAATGTCATCAATTTTAGGCCGAGAAAAATCCATAAGAGCTGGATCAGCTTGAACAATACGATCTCCCATGTTTACTGGTTCTTTCTGCTCAGTTCCTGAATCCGAATCCTCAAAATCTAACTTCTCCGGTGTATCAAGAACTTCGTCTTTCTCCTCAGCTGTATCTAAGGTCCTCTTGCGAGCACGAGAACGAGTTTGCATAAACGTTTGCTAAAGTACCTGAAACACAACCGAAAAGAGTAATTAACTACTACGTCCTAATCACTGAGTCCTAATGACCAATGATGGTAAGTACATAAACTAAACAAATACGCCGAGTCCCCGGCAGCGGCGCCAAAAACTTGTTAGGGCAAAATCACGCACTAATATTCACGCAAGTATACGCGTTCACAAGTAATATAGAATACTTTCTAGTTCGTTCCCTCAGAGACTCAGACTAATTTATTGTCTAATTTAACTCACTCACCAATGTATGACTACTTCTCAATGTTAAGATAATAACACTTAAAATTGTTGATTAAATATTAACTATGATTAACTACTTAATTAACCACTTAACTAACACTTCAATTTATCAATAATAAAACACTCATGAGATCACAACTTCATTATTACTTCCTTCTATAGCCATTGTTATTACCTTTAGCATGTGACAGTGATGATATTAATCGAATAACACGAAACTGATAAAAGCCAACTTTCATTGTACTAATACCATTCTACCAAACATCCACAATTAAGATAGAAGTTGAATAGTCATCAATTATGTTGAGTTCCTATTTGTCTACAGAAATTGACAACACAACGATTTAAGCACAAGTTATCCCTCTTTGATTACATTGGGCAAATAAAACTGTTAGAGTTACCCACTAATCATGCACAACGTACATGAACCTATGCTAGCATGGCAAGTTCTAAATCTCAAGATCCACCGTCGCTTCACAAGAGATTAACACCCTATCTTATATGTTCGCGACGCACATAAGACGAATACGCACAACCAATACTAGATATCATGCAATCATCACATACTAAAGTATTAAACAATTAACTAAAGAATTCCATAATAAATCCGTTGCAACCCCATGATCACGATTAGCCCATAATAGAACTTATCGCCATCATGGGTTCATATGAAATCATGATAAACAAACACAAGAAAATAATAACTAAACTGATTATATTAAAACAGAGTACGTCACAAGAGTAAATAAATCAAAGCAAGAAAACTAGCATCCAACGTTACAACGAAACAAGAATCACAAGAATATATGCTTCCTCTTCGTTGTTGTGTGCTAAATCGGTCTTCTTCCTTATCTCCTTCGCTTCTTGCAAAACACAATCTAACACATAATCTCCTCTTAATACTCTGTGAAAAACGTCTCAAATCTACCTATATAATAGTCCCATAAAACTCAGATTACATAGAAGTGGAAGCCAAACAGAAGTAGAAGTCTAAAATAATATATCTTTTTCCCCGACCCTGCGCGGCCGCTCAGCATTTCTGCGCGGGCGCGCAAGGCTGTTGCGCGGCCGCTCAGCATTGCTGCACGGGCGCGCAGGACCCTTCTGGAAAAATTCCATGTTTGCTCCGTTTCTTCGCCGTAATCTGCCCGTTCTTTTCCTCTCGCAATGGTGAACACATGCCAAGGCTTATTCTTGATTATTCCTCCTCCGAAATGCAACTAATACCCTGAAATGCATAAACACTAGAAAAATGCATCAAATACACAAAATACTTGATTTCAAGACACCAATTTAAGCCATTTTAAGACGTTCTAAGTAGTATAAAATGCCACTTATCAGAGATGACAGCAAAGGGTTTACTATGGGATATGGCTTGATTTCAACAAGGAATGTCATCATTGATGAAGTTGCATTAGTTGATGGTCTCAAGCACAACTTACTGAGCATCAGTCAACTATGTGATAGAGGGAATACAATTTCCTTCAATTCTGAAGCCTGTGTTGTCACCAGTAAGAAAGACAACAAAGTGGTTCTAACTGGAGTTAGAAAAGGAAATGTGTACTTAGCTGACTTCAACTCTACTGATGCAGAATCTATTACTTGTCTCTTCAGCAAAGCAAGTCCAGTTGAAAGTTGGCTATGGCACAAAAAGCTATCCCACTTGAATTTCAAGACAATGAATGATCTAGTCAAAAAGGACTTAGTTAGAGGAATTCCTCTTGTTGAATTCTCAAGGGATGGTTTGTGTGATGCTTGTCAGAAAGGCAAACAAAGGAAAGCATCATTCAAAAAGAAGCTTGAAACAACAATTGATGAACCATTATAGCTGCTATATATGGATTTGTTTGGACCAGTCAATGTATTGTCAATTGCAAGAAAAAGATATTGCTTAGTGATTGTAGATGATTTCTCAAAGTTTTCATGGGTCTATTTTCTTGGATCAAAGGATGAAGCAAGTGAAATCATTATCAATCACATCAGGCAAGTCAATAATCATCCTGACTTGAAGGTTAGGAATATCAGGAGTGACAATGGAACTGAGTTCAAGAATTTAACAATGAGGCTGTTCTGTGAAGAAATTGGAATCATGCATGAGTTCTCAGCTCCAAGAATACCTCAGCAAAATGGGGTAGTTGAAAGAAAGAACAGATCTTTAATTGAGGCTGCTAGAACAATGCTTGAAGAATCAAAGTTACCAACATATTTCTGGGCTGAAGCTGTTAATTGTGCCTGCTACACTCAGAATATCTCTTTGATCAATCAAGCTAAAAGCATGACTCCTTATCAGTTATTCAAAAGAAGAAAACCAACTCTAAACTTTCTTCATGTCTTTGGATGTAAATGCTTTATACTGAGAAATCAATCTGACCATAAAGGGAAGTTTGATGCAAAGGCTGATGAAGGGATATTTGTTGGTTACTCAGCTGGAAAATCTTATAGGGTCTACAATCTAAGAACCAACATTGTTATGGAATCTGTGCATGTTGTGTTTGATGATAAAAAGATTGATGGACTAACAGATGAGGGACACCATGAGAGACTCAAATTTGACAACATTGAGATATATTGTGATGATAGTGAAGAGGAGACTGATGGAGATGACACTTCAAAAGGGATTCAAAACATGCCCTTGGATAATGCACAAAATTCTGCATCCGTTGATAGAGGCAATGCAGTATCCGTTGAAAGACATAGTGCATCATCCGTTGAAGTACAAAATGAAGCATCCGTTGATCATAGTTCATCAACGGATAATCGATTTACATCATCAGTTGATAGAACTCCAAGTTCCCTGTAAAGGACCAACAACTCAGGGGGAGTTTCAACTAATCAACACTCTGTCTCACATCATGACAATACTGAGGCCACCTCATCTAGAGTATATCTTCCACCTCAAAGGAAATGGACCAAGAATCATCCCTTTGAACTGATCATTGGTGATGCATCATCTAAAGTGCAAACAAGAAAAGCTACTCAAGATGAATGTCTGTATAGTAGTTTTCTATCTCAGGAGGAACCTAAGAAAGTGGAAGAAGCTTTATTGGATCCAGATTGGATATTAGCTATGCAGGAAGAGCTGAACCAATTTGAGAGAAACAAAGTTTGGAAGCTGGTACCCAAACCAAAGAACAAGAGTCCTATTGACACAAAATGGGTATTCAGAAACAAGATGGATGAAAATGGCATTGTCATAAGGAATAAAGCCAGATTGGTTGCTAAAGGCTATTCTCAACAAGAGGGAATAGATTTTGATGAGACATATGCTCCTGTTGCAAGACTTGAAGCCATCAGAATTTTTCTAGCCTATGCAGCCCATGCCAATTTCAAAGTCTATCAAATGGATGTCAAGAGTGCATTTCTAAATGGGAAATTGGAGGAAGAAGTTTATGTAAGTCAACCTCCAGGGTTTGAAGATCCAAATTTTCCAGACTATGTGTATTATTTGTTGAAAGCACTCTATGGACTGAAGTAAGCACCTAGAGCCTGGTATGAAACCTTATCAAAATTCCTTTTGGAGAATCACTTCACTAGAGGTACTGTTGATAAAACTCTCTTCTTTAGGAATGTTAATGGCTCTAGTATACTTGTTCAAATTTATGTAGATGACATAATATTTGGATCTACAGATGATAAGCTTTGTAAAAAGTTTGCTAAGCTAATGCAAAGTAATTATGAAATGAGCCTGATGGGAGAACTAACCTATTTTCTTGGTTTACAAGTTAAACAAGTTAGTGATGGAATTTTCATTACTCAAACTAAATATATTTATGATCTTTTAAAGAAGTTTGACTTAATAGAATGTTCATCTGCAAAAACTCCCATGGCCACTGCCACCAAACTTGAATTAAATAAGACTGAAAGGTCTGTGGACATTACAAGTTATAGAGGCATGGTTGGTTCACTTTTATATTTAACTGCCAGTAGACCAGATATAATGTTTTCTACATGTCTCTGTGCTAGATTTCAAGCTGACCCTAAAGAATCTCACTTAGTAGCTATTAAAAGAATTTTCAGATATCTCAAGGGGACTCCAAATCTAGGAATTTGGTACCCTAGAGAGTCTGGTTTTGATCTAATTGGCTACTCAGATGCAGACTATGCAGGTTGCAAAATAGACAGGAAAAGTACAACAGGCTCCTGCCAATTCCTGGGAAACAAGCTTGTATCATGGTTTAGCAAAAAGCAAAATTCAGATTCTACTTCTACAGCTGAGGCTGAATACATTGCTGCTGGAAGTTGCTGCTCTCAAGTGTTATGGATGAGGAATCAACTCCTTGATTATGGACTACATGTTGATAGAATTCCTATTTTTTGTGACAACACAAGTGCCATAGCCATAACAGAGAATCCTGTGCAGCACTCAAGGACCAAGCACATTGATATCAAGTACCACTTCATTAGGGAACATGTGATGAAAGGTACAGTGGAACTTCATTTTGTTCCAAGTGAACAACAAATTGCAGACATATTTACCAAGCCACTTGATGAATCAACATTCACAAGATTAGTAAGTGAGCTAGGTATGCTTAATTACTCTTAATATTCATGTCCTCATTGCAATTTGAATTGAAGCCTGAAATGTATTAGCTGCAAGAATAAATTTGATTTTTAACATAGATTATTCCATCAACGGATATTCCCTATCCGTTGAAAGTCAAAATTGTTCTGTCAACGGATGTTCATTATCCGTTGAAAGTCATATACATTTCTGGAATTTTTATCCGTCAACGGATAAAGCTGAAGTGCTCTTCAACGGATGACAGTTTACCTTATCCGTTGAAATATCACATCAGTCGATTCAAGTGTTTCACAGCCGTTGATTCTATTGTCTTAACCGTTGATACTCATACATACAGCTGTATGTATTTGTTTTAAAGGTAGTTTTCAGAATACTTACAGTTTATTCTTAAACGGCTGAAATTCACTTACACATATTTATTGTTTAATCTCTTATTTATGTTTTTTTTTATTTGAGAAAGTATATAAGCCCTTCTGATTTTTCATTTTTACTTTACGCTTTCTTGAAATTTCAAAGCTTTTACCATTTTCTCTCTGCAAAACCTTCAAGTTATTCTCTGCAATTTTTACTCACAACAATGGCACCAGTAGTAAAGATTATGTCTCAATCTGGGTTCATCTATGAGAAGAACAATTTCATAGCTTTGGTAGAAAAGAATGAAGCCCACTCAGATTATCACAAAATGATGGACTTCATCAAAAACTGTAAACTTAGCTCTGCAATGCTGGAAGCCCCAACGATTTACTGTGAAGTAGTTGAGGAGATTTGGACATCTGCTAAGTTCAACTCCATAGATATGACTATCTCCTTCACTCTCAAAGGTAAAAATCATTGTGTTAACTGTGATGACTTACTAGCATATTTTAAATTACCTGAGAACAATGCCATGACACCACACACTGATAATGATGTATCCAGCATGTTAGATTCCATAGGTTATTCTCTTAACTCTGCTAGTTTAGGGAGTATTAGAAGAAAAGGCTTTAGGAAAGAATGGAGTTTTCTTGGGGATGCCTTTATCAAGGTTTTCTCTGGGAAAATTAGCAATTTTGATGCCATAACTTCATCTCTTGTTAATATGCTCTATATGCTTGTTTCTGATAGGTATTTTAATTTTAGCAACTATATTATGCTAGAATTGGGTACTAGATTAGGTAACAAAGCTAATAGACCTAATAACATCTATTATGCTAGATTCTTTATGTTATTGTCTAACCATGTTGCTGAAGGTTTGGTCATTACGAATGAGAATAATAAACTCAAGTGCTGGGCACAAGAGAAAAGAGTTCTTACAGATTTATTGAGAATGGATCTCAACAGCAGTGTGCCATTGGTATATTTACCAATCATGAATGCACCACAGGTAGGTCAGGTAATTGCTTCTACAACTCCTACTTCTTCCAACCCCTCTATTTCTTTATCTTCTAGTGTGGCCATGGAATCTGTAACAATGCCCCAACAGATACCTACCAAGGTCACCAAAACTAAACTTTCAAAATCAAAGACAAAGAAAACCACCTCTGTTGTTTCTCAAAAGACAACAGTTGTAACACCTACCATTAACCCTGAGGGGAGTGAACAGGGTGTGAGTGGTGGGGGAGGGGTGAACATCAAAGAAACCCCCAAGATAAGGAAGGAGAGAAAAGTTCTTCCCAAGCTAGCCAAGCCACAGTTTCTCAAAAAGCTGTGGTGGTTGAAAAGGTTACTAGCATATCCCTAGCTGCATCCTCCCAAAAGGATGTAACTATTGAAAATAGTTCCCAACCAGGAACACACAAACGAGGGAGGGACACTAAAGCCAAACACTCACCAACAAAAGCCTTTATTAGAAGAAAGAGAGCTAGAACCCAATCTTCTACACAGGGTGCACACACTGCACAGATACATCCATCTGTATCTATACCTTCTCAAACTCAGTTTGATGTGGCTCCAACAAATGTGGAGTCACAGCCCCATTCTCTCACAATTAACACACATCAATCACCACACACTTCTTCACCATCTCTAGATGTGGATATGTTATTCCCATCAATTCCTGATTCTCCCTCTTTACAACTGAGGGAGGAGCCCCACTCAAATATAGGTGATCATCACCTTTTAGATGATTTGTTGGATCACCCGTAAATTCTTTCAGATGTAATTGAAGGGCCTGTGTCACCAAAACTCATATCAATCTACACAGATTCAACAGTTATATCACTTTCAAGTTCTACTTCTTTTCCTTCTTCAACGGATATCACTCATCCGTTGACAAGTGGTTGTTCTTCAACGGATAAGCTTAACAGCAGTTATCCGTTGATACCATCAGTTTCACCTTCAACGGCTATTCCTCATCCGTTGATAGTCTCTATACACACAACTGAAACAATTCCAAGTGTAGAAGACTTGATTACTGTACAATCACTTCTAGGACTGAGGGAAGGGAGTGACAATTTGAGTGAGAGGCTGGGTTGCTCCCAGGCAAAAGGAGAGATTGAGAGCTCAAATATGCATGCTATTTCTTCCAGCATGGCAAAAGTAAGTGAGAGGAGTACCACCTTAGTAGGTGAAGGTGAGGGAGTGAGTTGTGTGAGCCAGGGGGAGCCCCTGATGCAAGAACATAGAGAAAATGAGAGAAAGGCAGGTACAACAGATATAAGGATGGAACCAGCCATTGCTAGTGAGTCAATGATTGTGAATGATGCTGAAAAGGAAAGACAATTTCAGCAACATTACAAAGCTGTAATTGATAACATTTCCTTGGATGCTGACACTTTTACTCATCCTGTTACAGCCTATCAAGTATTGGCTGCACAGGGCAATGTGGAGGCAGAAAAGGCACTACATCTAGTACATACAATAACATCTCTTCAAAGGGACAAAACTGCTATTAATAAGATGCCTTCAACAGCTGGTGAGTCATTTGAAGAATTTGGAGTCAATTCTGATGATGATGACTTTGTTTCTTCTGATGGAAGCATGAACTTAGGGGGAGCTGAAGGCCCTAGTTCTATTCCAAATCTACCTGAATGGGCTTTCACAAAGGAGTCTACAACAGGGCAATTCAATGTCTCCTTAGTCAAACAAATCAGTACTATCAGACAGGCCATTCAGAAAACTTCTCATGCTGGTACAAAGGCTATCCTTACAGCTCACTTGGACTCACTGCATCTCATGAAGTTGCAGCAAGTAAAACAGAATCTGAGTGTGGATGAACTCAGAAAGGATATTGCTGACTTGAAATCCTATAATTCTGAAAAATTGGATTCAGTCATGCCCTTTGGTACAATTCAGGACATTTTGTTGAGATTGAAAAAGGAATCAAATACTGAAAAGAGGCTGGCCAAATTGGAAGACAGAGTTCAAGTTATTGAAGATTCTGTGGCCACCATTCTTCACAACCAACAATCTCAAACAAATCTACTTATGCAGCTGGCAAAAGCACAGGGCTTGACCCCTCTCCTTGATGATAACAAAAAGGGGGAGAGTAAAAGGGAAGGGGAAGGAGAGCCATCTACAAAAATCCAAATATCTAAAGTGCTAGTTCCTGCCATCACTACTTCTCCAATCATTCAAATCAAAGGAAAGCCTGATGGAATTGATTTAATCCAGCTAGCAGCAGCTGAAATTCAAGTGAAAGAGCAAAGGAGGAGAATTGATGAAAGGATGCAACAGCTGTTTGGCTCAACACAAGATAAATCAATATCTGTGAAACATAGCACAAAGGTTGAACCAATCAATATGGAGCACAAGCCAGAAAGGAGAAATAAGGTTGGAGAGACTTCTTTCAAGAATCTAAAACCTATGGTTCTCAAGCCCAACACCAGATCCAGCAAGGACTCCACAAAGAACCCTCTTGACTTTGCTCAGATAAAAGAAGTGGACTTTCCTCTTCCAAAGCCTGATGAAGACAAAGTTTTGGGTACAAGCATCATAAAACACAAGGAGACCATGGATGAGGCAGTAAGGAGAAACATGGCTATTATCTTTAGAGAGGGAAAGAGCATATGTGTGATGCAAGGACATCCCAAATTCTCAATAGCCAAGAGGGAAGAAACCAAAAGGTTAAAGAAAGAGCTGAGAAACTCAAGGCTGACAAAAGAGCACAAGCAAAGCTTGAACAAAAGCTAAAGTCAAGTCTAGTTGAAAATGAGAAAGGAATTGAAGTCAGGGGTGAAGACAAGATTGCAAACTTAGATGAGGTTTTTGGGAGTATATTTGGTGAAAGCATGGAGGAAAAAGAGAAATGGCAGAAGGGAAATAGAAGAAAGGCCAAGGCACATAGAAGGAGTGAAGGCAACACTGAAGAAACTAAATCTCTACCTTCCATACCTGAACCCTTTGTTGCTGATCCCACTATAAACATCCATGGTGAACCAATCATCCCAAAAGAGGAACCTATTGATTGGGACACCATCAAGTTGCCTACCTTTTTAACCACTCTTCCACTACAAAGAAACAGAAAAGAAAATCCAAATCTACACCTCCCCTAAACTCTAAGAAATTCACTCAAAAACACAAACCTAACCCTAAGCCACCCATTTCTAAAGATGATTATGTTCACATCTGTGACATAAAAGAAATTTGAGACATTGAACTCTATCTGGATGAGCTGGAGGATGCAAGGGGAATTGCTGCTTACAGACAGCTACCAGAGAGATTGGTGTTCAGATACAAAGGAGCTGGGGAAAGAACATGGCCTCTCTACAGGATTCTGAATGAAGGCTACTCTACCTTGATCAGAGTCTTTTCAGCCATACAAAAGGATTCTGGCTTTACCAGGACTGCCAAGACTGAAATTCTCAACAAGATTGCCAACATAAGGAAAACTTGGAGGGAGCCCAATGCTTTGCCCAGAACCTTACTCATTCAAGAAAGGGGAACTACAATTCACAAATCACCTCATTGGTTGATGGAATTCAGAGATGATAAAGGAGTCAGAAGATTTTTCAGACTTGAAGACCAACTCAAGATTGCCAGCAATGAAACTCTCAAAGAAATGCAATCTAAGTTGGATATCAGTGATGAAGATGAAGCTGAATTCTTCAGACAACTCCAACTCCAAATTGAGGAAAATGACAAAGGGCTAGGAAAGAAAACCAGGGATCAAAGAAGAAAAAGATGATTTGCTCAGGCTAGAGGAGCACCCATGAAAACACTGTAAATCTTCAATTACCTTCTAGTACATACACTTTTGTAGCACTTTTAAATTTCTACTTAGTTTCAGTTCATATATTTGTTAAGTGTTTTGTTATCATCAAGTTAACCTTGAATTTATGTCTACAATTCTTATAGACATAAATAGGGGGAGATTGTTAGGAATATATGTGCATTAGTTTGATGATATGTTTAACAAAACACTTAAGTAGAAATCTAGTGTTTGTAGCCTCAACGGATAAGACCACTTTGGCTATCCGTTGATGGTGTAGCTTTACTTAGAAATAAGTCTAGTGTTGTAGCACATTTCAGTCTCTGAATTTGAGATATAATTCTTAAATGTTGAGGGAAATTATAAGTCATGTTGACTACTAAAGGATATGCAGATAGGAAGGCCAATTGTAAATATTTCATGCCTTGTAATTTTGTATAAATGAAATGGTGTCAACGGATAACTTAAAGACCTTCAACGGATGAGAAACAAAGCTTCAACAGATGTCTCTAAAGCTTCAACGGATAACATCCTTCAACGGATGAGTGCATCAACGGATAGAGCTTCAACTGCTAACACATCAACGGATAAAGCCATCAACGGATGAAGGCTTCAACGGATGTTTTGTTAAATAGCAGTTGACAAGTGGTAGTTGTACCTACAAACAGAGGCACATGGGTTGACAGAGACAACTGAGATCTGGTAGCCTATTTCAGGAACATCAGAAAAAGCAGCCGTTCTACTCTAGTATAAAGAGGCAATAATCAACAATGCACTGGAGTAAAATAGAGAAGAAACAAGTGGAGAACTTATTTTATTATTATACTTTTATCTTTGTCTTCACTTGTAAACTTGGTGTTATATAAACCAAGTAGCAGCTAGTAATTAGTAGAGAATTTTTCTAGAGCTGTTTAGAAAAATCTTGAGAAAAATTATCTAGTTTGTACTAGGATGCAGCTGTGATCAACTTCTTGAATCACAGATTTTCTGAATACCATCTCTGGTGGAACAACAAATCCACCAGAAAAGTTTTTAAGGTCTGTTGTGTTCTGTACTTTTGTGCTTGAATATATATCTGTCTGTATTAGCTTAAAGCAATTCACACACTTGTTTATCTTAAACACACAGCCTTTGAAACTGCTCAAAACTTGAAAAAGTTTTGAGATTTACATTCAACCCCCCTTCTATAAATCTCATTGTTAGTTCACTAGGAATAAAAAAATGTATTTATCAATACTCATTCTCATCTCATTCTATTCGTTACAAACTTCTATCTATCCTTCGTTTCACCCAAATCCAACTTACAGGTTGAAAGTTACGAATAAAACCGTCAACAATACACATACAATCATATTATACATCAATCTGATCACATATAGCACATAACACGTAAGATAGTCGATCAAAATATTTTTTTTTCAAAGAAGATTCGGGGTTAAAATGATTTTCCAGATATTTAATACAAATTTTTTAACATTTTTCGGAATTAAAACGGGTCTCCGAATCATTTAATAATTAATTAATAAGGTTCGAATACCCGAATCTGACTTTAAAATCATTTAATAAAAATTATCGAGCCTTAAAAATAATTTAAAATAATATTTTAAAGCTCGAAACTATTTTCCAGAATTTTTAAATCAAAATAAATAATTAAATCTAATTAAATAATCAATTAAAATTAATTAATAACTAATTGAATTAATAAATTAATTAAAATTTAAATTAATTGACTAATTAAATATTTAATAATCAACTAAAATTAATTAATTAATTTAAATTTATTTTGGAATTAAAAATATTTTCAGAATAATTAAATAATAAATTTTAAAATTTTAAAATAATTAAAAACAATTTCTAAAAATAATTATAAAAAGAAAATATATTTTTTGAAAATAATAAAACAGAAATCCTGTTTTTATAAAATTTTAAAACATAAATCCTATTTTTGAAATATCTTAAAACAAGAATATTATTTTTGTAAAGGAAGAGAAACTCCGGGGGCTAAATTGAAATTTAGCCACCCGTCGTCTTCTCCGGTGGTTGGCCGCCATTAACAGCGGGCACCAACCTTTTTCGGCGACTATGAAAGTTGCCAGAAATCGACCAAAACATCAGCGTATGATCTTCTCCATCCCAGAATCACATTTGCAGCAACAAATCGACCAAACAATCAGCGAATCGAACGAAAAATCCGTCTGAAAATTCTGCCGCCGCCACGATCGATTTTACGATCATCTCCTCCCGGATATTGTTTGTTCATCACATATATACCAATAAATTCGTCTTTTCACAATCTATTCAGTGGTACAATCAATTTTAATCATTAAACCCTAACAAAGAAACGCCTAAATTCGATTGAAAACATTCAAACACATATAAACCATAATTTTTTAATTCGATAATTAAACCCAATTTTTTACATGATATTGAACTCCAAATCCGTCTTATAATATACCAAAATGACCAGGACAAAATTATTTACAAGATGAAATCATCAAATCACCCAAATAACATCAACATCAAAATTTCATAATTTAATCATAAATTAATTCGAAATAAAATAAATAAATAGGAACAGAACCTTGATTTCTGCACTGAAACTGATGGTATATTCTGATAGAGTTTTTCGAGAGATTCGATTCGGTATATGGCACACTCGATTCCGAGTTCGATAACGCTTTCATTTTTAAGTTTGATTCTCAGGAACGCGATTGGTTTTCCGGTTTTTCTCTGTAAATTCTCGATTTTTACTGCTTGATTATTATTATACGAATAAAATAAAAGAAGAAAAAGGCTATTTATATTTATGAAATATTAATACTCGTTGGATCATATTGGATCGAAAAATAAGTTAATTAGCCGATAAGTAACTGCAAAAACGATCCAATTTGATACCTATTTTGGATAATTATCAAAATCGGGCTTCTTATTAAACACTTTATACGAAGATAATGTAATAATATTCCGTCTTTCGAGAATACAGGTTTTATTGATATATAAAAATGATTATCGTATCAAAAAAATTTGCGTCGGGACACATACGGGTCAAACCGTACTCCGGATCGAAAATGTCAAAACACGGAAAATGTCCGGAATAATCAGATTAAGCTAGGTAAGAGTTTTCTGAAGAGTTTCGGGTTGTAAAAATGGAAAACTGGTTGAGGTTGGACGATTCCCGATTTTATAAAATAGTTTTATAATTATCTAGAAAATAATTATTAAATCCATAAATTCTTATAAAATCATATAACAATCCAAAAATTACCTAAAAAATACCATAATTATCTATATTTTATTTTGAACATAATAAAATTAACATACTCACATTTTAATACATATAAATATCTAAATATCAATATCAATCATCAGATAATTCACCAAAATTCACATATTAATCACATATTAATTATTTATTGATAAAAATAATTACACGCTATATCCCGAATATTACATCCTTCCCCCCTTAAAAGGATTTTGTCCTCAGAATCTCTTAAGTAAACAAATGAGCGTACTTATCTCGCATATCACTTTCTAACTCTCAGGTTGACCCTTCAACCTTTGGGTTTTTCCACAGTACTCGTACTAAATTTACAACTTTATTTCTTAACACTTTTTCTTTTTTTCTAGGATCTCTATTGGATTCTTTACATACGATAAATCTGCCTGAAGTTCTATCGGCTCATATTCGATTACATGTATAAAGTCTGGATTGTACTTCTTAAGCATCGATATGTGAAATACATTATGAATATGCTCCATGTGCGGAGGTAACGCCAATTTGTATGCTACTTTTCCGACACGTTTTAAAATTTCAAATGGTCCAACTTGTGTAGGACTCAACTTTCCCTTCTTTCCAAACCTAGACAATCCTTTCTACGGTGACACTTTCAGTAACCCTAGATCTCCTTCTTTCAATTCCATATCCTTTCTCGATTGATTTGCATATTTCCTTTGACGATCTTGTGCTGCAATTAACCTTTTTTGGATGAATTCTACTACTTTTTTTGTTTGTTGCACCAACTCGGGTCCAAGTATCTTACGTTCTCCAACTTCGTCCCAATATACCGGTGATCGACATTTGCGTCCATAAAGAGCTTCGTAGGGAGGCATTCCGATGCTGGCATGATAACTGTTATTGTAAGCAAACTCCACTAAGGGCAAATGTTCATCCCAATTTCTTTGAAATCAATGGCACAAACACATAACATATCTTCAATAGTCTGGATCGTTCTCTCACTTTGGTCGTCTATCTTTGGATGATATGCAATACTCATATTCAATTTAGTTCCCAAGCATTCTTGAAAACTTCTCAAAAATCTTGAATTAAATCGTGGATCTTGATCTGATACAATAGACACAAGCACTCCATGACGAACTACTATTTTCTTCAAATACATGTGAACCAATTTGTCCAGTGAAAATCTTTCATTAATGGGCAAGAATGAGCTGATTTAGTTAGTATGTCCACTATAACCCAAATGGCATCGTGGTTCGCTTTCGTCCTTGGTAATCCGACTATAAAATTCATGGCAATGTGCTCCAACTTCCATTCTGGAATCTCTGACGGTTGTAATAATCCACTTCATCTATGGTGCTCTGCCTTAACTCTTTGACATGTGTAATATTTGCTAACCCATTTCGCAATTTCTCTTTTCATATATGGCCACCAATAATTCTCTTTTAAATCTCTTTACATTTTGGTACTTCCCGTATGGATGGAATACTTTGAGTTGTGAGCTTCTTGTATAATTTCATTCTTCAATTCTGCCACTGGTAGAATCCAAATTCTGGAAGAAAATCTGAGAATACATTGGTCATCCTTTTGAGTGCATAATTCTTCTCTTACTAAATGATTGATATCCTGATCCATTATTTCCTCTTGGCATTTTCTTATCTTCTCTAACAATTATGGTTGAAAAGTCATACTATACATCTTTGCTTCATTGGCCTTACAAATTCTGACTTTCAATTCCAACTTCTGAAATTCTTTATATATCTCTTCAGGTACCGCTAACACATTCAATCTTTTCTTTCTGCTTAACATGTCTGCCACCACATTTGCTTTTCCTGGGTGATAGTTAATCATGAAATTATAGCCCTTGATCAGTTCCAACCATCTTCTATGTCTCAAATTAAGTTTCTTTTGCATGAATATGTACTTTAAAATCTTATGATCCGTATAGATCTCGCATTTTTCTCCATATAGATAATGTCTCCAAATCTTCAAGGCGAATATTATTGCCGCTAGTTCCAAGTCATGAGTAGGGTACTTCTGCTCATGAGGTTTCAGTTGTCTCGATGCATATGCCATAACCTTGTCGTATTGCATCAAAACACGACCCAATCCCTTATGAGAAATATCACTATAGATTACAAAATTTCCTTGATCATCTGGAAGTGACAAAACATGTGTTGTGATCAATCTTTTCTTCAATTCTTGAAAACTTTCTTTGCACTTCTCGTTCCATATAAACTTCTCATTTTTCATGGTAAGCTTCGTCAAAGGTGTCGCAATCTTTGAGAAATTTTGGACAAATCTTCGATAATATCCTGCTAATTCCAAGAAACTTCTCACTTCTGTTGGTGTTTTTGGCCTTTCCCAATTCATAACAGCTTCAATCTTTGCTGGGTCCACTTTGATCCCTTTATTACTTACTACGTGCCCTAATAATTGAACTTCCCGTAACCAAAACTCACACTTTGAAAACTTTGCATACAACTTTTCCTTTCTCAAAATTTCCAAAGCTATCCTTAAATGTTCCGTATGGTTTTCCGTTGACTTGGAGTAGATCAAAATATCATCGATAATACAATGACAAACTTGTCCAGATATTCCTTGAAAATTCTGTTCATCAAGTCCATAAATGTTGTTGGGGCATTGGTCAATCCAAAAGACATCACTAAGAATTCATAATGACCGTACCTTGTTCTGAAAGCTGTCTTTGGTATATCTTCGGGCTTAATCTTCGGTTGGTGATATCCGGATCTCAGATCAATCTTGGAGAAATACCTGGCTCCTTTTAACTGATCAAAGAAATCATTAATTCGAGGTAATAAATATTTGTTCTTGATCGTAAGCTTATTGAGTTCTCGGTAGTCGATGCATAACCTCATGCTTCCGTCCTTCTTCTTAACAAATAATATCGGTGCACCCCATGGAGATACATTGGGTCGAACCACTCCTTTCTCCAATAATTCTTGAAATTGCTTTGCTAGTTCCTTCATTTCCACTGGCGCCATTTTGTACCGGGCCTTAGATACTGGTTCCGTTCCAGGTGCCAAGTCGATCACAAACTCAATTTTTCTATCTGGAGGAAGTCCTGGTAACTCATTTGGAAACACGTCTGGAAATTCATTTACCACTGAAATGTCTTCCAGTTTTGCTGGCTCCTGACTTCTATCTATCACATAAGCAATGAAATGCTCACATCCCTGTCGTAGTAATTTCTTAGCTCGAATCATCGTCAAGAACTTTTTTGCTTGCCTCTGACCTTTAAACGTTACCACTTTCTCGTCTAGCGTCTTCAAGATTACTTTCTTATTACAACAGTCTATCTGAGCATTGCGCTTAGATAGCCAGTCCATTTCTAAAATAAAGTCAAACTCTCTTAATTTAAATGGTATCAAGTCAGCACCAAACTTATTACCAGAATTCTCAATCTCACAGTCCGTACACACTTGATTAACAGATACACGTTCTTGATTTGCTAATTCTACCGTCATAATCTCACTTAGCAATTCAATTGGACGATCTAACTTATCAATAAAACCTTGAGAAATAAGTGATCGAATTGCTCCCGAATCTACTAGCACTTTAGCACATAAAGAATTCACAGTAAGCGTACCTGCCACAACATCAGTGTCCATGATAACATCCTTCACATACATGTCATAAACTCTAGCTCTGAGAGGTTCATTCACTGTTGGAGTAGCTCCCATAATTCTCAGCGTATTATTGATTGGAACTGGTGTCTTGCAATTCCTTGCTATATGTCCTAGCTTTCAACACTTGAAACATGTAAACCCAATTACTGGAACATTGCCTTCCTGATTCCTGGTAGGCTGATCCTTAATTGCTGGTTCTCTGGCCGGTTAATTATGGCACTCCCTTGAATAGTGCCCCCTCTGATTGCATCTATAACAAACCACATTCAACTTGTTGTAAATTACACCATGTTTCTTTCCACATACCTGGCAATTTGGTAGAGCTGGTCTCTGCTGGGTTGGTTGGTTCCCAGTGGCTGGACGGTTGACTCGTCCTCCGTCGCCTGCATTTTGTCTTCTGAAATTAAGATTCCTTCCGGGATGAAATTTGCCTTTCATCTGATTAAAATTTGGAAACTTCCCTGCTTGGGACTGTCCTTCACTTCCCTCAAACTTCCTATTTTTACTTTCCTTCTCCTTCTGTGACATTTTACTCTCTGTCTCCACAATCATAGCTTTCTGCACAACTCCCGCAAACATATCCAAGTCAAATATAACCACCTTCCCTCAGATTCATGGATTAAGACCTTGTTGGAACCTCTTAACTTTCTTTCTATCAGTGTCCACATATGATGTTACAAACCTGGACAATTGCTCAAACTTACTTTCATAATCTGCTACTGACATATTTCCCTATTTTAATTCCAAAAATTTCAATTCCATTTGATCCTGAACAAACTGAGGGAAATACTTCTCAAAGAACAACTCCTTCAATCTATCCCACGCAACATCATCTATACCTTCCAATGTCTTAACAATTTCCCACCAGTAGGTGGCTTCATTTTCTAGATAGTAACTCGCAAACTCAGTTTTCTGTTCCTCTCTCACTTTGACTAAGGCAAATGCCTTCTCAATTTCCTTCAACCAAACTCTTGCCTCAATAGGATCTACAGAACCTTTAAATTCCGGTGGATTCACCGCCTGAAAAGTCTTAAAGGTTACCTGAGGATTAGTGTGCCTCTATTGTTGTTGAGTCAGGTGGACTGTTTGTTGGGCCAAGATCTGAAGAATCTGGGCTACAGTTGGGTCTATGGGACCTGGATTTGCATTATGGTTATTGTTATCTTGGTTGTTGTTGTTGGTCTCTTCATTCTGGTTGGTGGAATGGTTATTTCTTCTGGGAGGCATTTTCCAGTAAAGAATCAAACAACTTATTCAGCCTTTAAATCAAAACCTTTTTATAAAAAGTGTTTGTAAAACAGAAATATCTCTTTTTGAAAACATTTTCAATCGTTGAACTAAGTAAATTGCATGCTTCTTTACAGAATGTAAATAGTTAGGGGATAGGGTGCATGTTATCACAATAGTTTATAACTGGTACAGTAAGTGAAATAGGTATAGCAAGATAAATGACATTGCTGGAAAAGGAAAGGTACTGATATATATGTCAAAGTTGGTAGTACAACATAACAACGTTCAAAGGTAAAGGTACAACATGCCTATCCACTAGTTAGTAAGTCTTGTTTATTTATATACCCACCAAAAGTCTGATAATACACATTACACACTATTATACATATAACAACTGTTACATTATTTCTGTCGTCTAATTTTCATGGAAACTCTGGTCCACCAAGCCTTGTAAAATCCTCCAAGACCTCTCTAGCCCACCCCATAAGAGCATCTGGGGCTGCATACTCGCAAGTAGCTCCATGAAGTCTAGCCTCAAGTATTCTCCAGGTCACCTGAATCTCATTTCAAAATTCCCTCACTTTCCTGTCAACATCTATAGTCCTTATAATGTGTTGTAGCTCCTCAATCTGAGCCAACATGGCTTCTCGTTCCAAAAGAAGAGCCTCATACTTATGGTATGGAACAGGGTGTGGAGTAAACTGGTAAGATGCACCCGCAACCGAATGTCTGGTAGAGTCAGAGTCAGCAGGTGGGGGACCTCGAATAGGTGGTCTCACACCAGGAGGTGGAATAGCTCGTAGTGGTGCAACCGTCACAACTGGTATTATAGCTGTCACTGGTGGAAGAGCAGGGTGTGGATCAGATGACGGTCCCTGAACTGAAGGCTCCGAATGATCAGATGATATTGGAATAAAGGAATATGCCATCGCTGCTATCTGAAAATTATGTTGCTAGATAAGGATCTCGAATCTTATCACGAATCATACTAAAACCTATTGTAGAGTCACACTCAACCTCTCGATATCCTATTTTTCTATTTCTTAATCCTAACCCTCTACCCATTTCATATAATCTAGGCTTGTGGCAGTGATTTTAAAACTATAGCTCTGATACCAAACCTGTGGTGCCCTCCAAATCCGGGTCAGAAGTTTGGGGTCCACAATACACACACACACCATATATAAACCTGTTTATGAAAATAATATATGCAGTGACCCTACTTACCATAACCACGGATCGTAATAGTTCAAAGTATGCCCACAAGCCACAACCTTATTTATATTACAACGTACCAAATCCTAGTTTATTTATCTTATAATTGAAATTAAAACAGTGTTACAAACTTTGCACATAGCCCAAGTCAAGCATATCCTGATATCTTATTACATTCAACCTAGAAACCTAGCTCGCACACTTGTCTAGGGATTCTCGCTAGCACCAATTTCCTTTTTAACTGGAAAAAGAACATAAACAAATTTGCAAGAATGAGCTAACTAGCTCAGCAAGTCATAATGACAACACTGAGATTAAATAATAATAAGTTGAAATGATATAAGGAATTAAGTTTCCTGATAAGCAATGATTAGAATTGGATATTAACTTTTATTTTAAAAACCAAGGTTAGGCTGCTGATCAGTCACGCACTAACCCCGAGCAAGGCTTACAGCTTTGCTCCATATACTGGATCCAAGGCACATATTGGCATATTATGACCACGAATCTGGTCCGACCACGAATCTGGTCCTCATTTAAAAATAATCCAATTCTATAATAATAACATGATAAACGATGTAGATCAATAAGCTGAATCATAAACAATATTTATCTTGGAGCATAGGGTAATTCATAACACTTTGAAGGTATAACAAGATGAGGATTGGCTATCAGCCAAGGAAAGAATCAGAAAGTAGAAGACCAAAGGTTTAATGGTTACAAGAAATGATCTTCTGTTATACAAGGTATAAAGGTTCGTATGTTAAGCAATTCTATCTGAAGGATCAGTATGCGGTATATATGTATTTGTAGAGTAATATCGTATATATGCGGTTTGTATCTGAGATTCAACAATCAATGATTTAAAAAGAATATGGCGTATGGATCAAGATCAATATCAAGAATCAGGGTTTAGGATTAAGTACTTCAAAGTACTTGCAATATAACAAGAATGAACAGAAATACTTGCAACATATATGAAGAGAGTTTGAAGATACTTGCCTTATTTCAATCCGCTTTCACTATAAATGTACTCGTCTACTGATTCTCACTCACCGATCACTTATTTCCCCTTTCTACATCTCACTTCCTCTGTTAGACATCACATGTATTTATCAATACTCATTCTCATCTCATTCTATTCGTTACAAGCTTCTATCTACCATTCGTTTCACCCAAATCCGACTTACGGATTGAAAGTTATGAATAAAACCGTCAATAATACACACACACAGTCATTTTATACATCAATCTGATCACATATAGCACATAGCACGTAAGATATTCGATCAAAACATTTTTTTTTCAAAGAAGATTTGGGGTTAAAATTTATTTCCAGGTATTTAATACGAATTTTTGAACATTTTTCAGAATTAAAACGGGTCTCCGAATCATTTTATAATTAATTAATTTGGTTCGAATACCCGAATATGACTTTAAAATCATTTAATAATAATTATCGAGCCTTGAAAATAATTTAAAATAATACTTTAAAACTCGAAACTATTTTTCAAAATTTTTAAATCAAAATAAATAATTAAATGTAATTAAATAATAAAGTAAAATTAATTAATAACTAATTAAATTAATTAACTAATTAAATTAATTAGTCAATTAATATTTAAATTAATTGACTAATTAAATAATTATTTATCAATAAAAATTAATTAATTAAATAATTTAGATTTATTTTAGAATTAAAATAATTTTTAGAATAATTAAATAATAAATTTTAGAATTTTAAAATAATTAAAAACATTTTTTGAAAATAATTATAAAAAGAAAATACAATTTTTGAAAATAATAAATCCTGTTTTTATAAAATTTTAAAACATAAATCCTATTTTTGAAATATCTTAAATCAGGAATATTATTTTTGTAAAGGAAGAGAAACTTCGGGGGCTAAATTGCAATTTAGTCGCCCGTCGTTTTCTCCGGTGGCCGACCGACGACCACCAAGATTTTCCGGCGACTGTGAAAGTTGCCAGAAATCGACCAAAACATCAGCGTCTGATCTTTTTCATCCCAGAAACACATCTGCAGCAACAAATCGACCAAACAATCAGCGAATCGAACGGATAATCCGTCTGAAAATTCCGCTGCCGACACGATCGATTTTCCGATCATCTCCTTCCGTCTATAGTTTGTTCATCACATATATACCAATAAATTTCTCTTTTCACCATCTATTTAGTGGTACAATCAATTTTAATCAATAACTCCTAACAAAGAAACGCCTAAATTCGATTGAAAACATTCAAACACATATAAACCCTAATTTTGTTAATTCGATAATTAAACCCAATTTTCTACAAGATATTGAACTCCAAATTCATCATATAATATACCAAAATGACTAGGACAAAATTATCTAAAAGATGAAATCATCATATCACCCAAATAACATCAACATCAAAATTTCAGAATTTAATCATAAATTAATTCAAAATAAAATAAATAAATAGAGACAGAACCTTGATTTCTGCACTGAAACTAATGGTATATTCTGATAGAGTTTTTCAAGAGCTTCGATTCGGTATATGGCACGCTTGATTCCGAGTTCGATAACGCTTTCGTTTTTAAGTTTGATTCTCAAGAACGCGACGGGTTTTCGGGTTTTTCTTGGTAAATTCTCGGTTTTTACTGCTTGGTTATGTTTATACGAAAAAAATGAAATAAGAAAAAAGCTATTTATATTTATGAAATATTAATACCCGTTGGATCGTATTGGATCAAAAAATAAGTTAATTAGCTGCTAAGTAACTGCAAAAACGATCCAATTTGATACCTGTTTTGGATAATTATCAAAACCGGCTTCTTATAAAACACTTTATACGAAGATAATGTAATAATATTCCGTCTTTCGAGAATACAGGTTTTCTTGATCTATAAAAATAATTATCGTATCAAAAATTTTGCGCCGGTACACGTACGGGTCAAACCGTACTCCAGATCGAAAAAGTCAAAACACGGAAAATGTCCGGAATAACCAGATTATGTTATGAAAGAGTTTTTCGAAGAGTTTCGGGTTGTAAAAATATAAAAACGGTTGAGGTTGGATGATTCCCAGTTTTATAAAATAGTTTTATATTTATCCAGAAAATAATTATTAAATCCATAAATCCTTATAAAATCATATAGCAAACCAAAAATTACTAGAAAAATAGCATAATTATCTATACTTTATTCTGGACATAATAAAATTAACATACTCACATTTTACCACATATAAACATCTAAATATCAATATCAATCATATGATAATTAACCAAAATTCACATAATAATTATTTATTGATAAAAATAATTATTTGCTATATCACGAATATTACAACACTCACATATTATATATGTACGATGAACAACACAAGTGATAGTTTGGTGTAATAGTATAAAGATATATTGTGGAATTAGTAAACTTTGGTTCGATTCCCAATAACAACAATTTTTTTTAATATAGTAAACACACAGGCAAATCTGTTATTTTGAGGTAAAAAATGGTCCAAATTGTCAAAAATGTCATCTTACCATGCTACTTCGCTCGTTTGGGAAAAAGCCCAAAACGTGACTTCGTCTCACATTTTGGTCATTATACTTTATTTTATTTTTATTCTTTTAAGGTGCAAAACGTGAGATGGTGTAGTGTTTTGGCACCAAAACACTGCATCGTGCAGGGTTTTGGCCCCAAATCCCTACTTCATCTAGCATTTTACACATTATTTTTAAATATTTTGAAGTCCAAATAAAAAAATTATTAAACCTTAAAATAATATAAAAAATATTATAAATTGTTTCTAAAATCCAAACGGGGATTGGTGAACGGTGAAATGTATTTTTTACTAAGCTAATATATATATAAACGAAAGAAAAAATATACAGGGATTGACCTTATTCTAAGACTCTAAGACAGGCCTTAGAGGAACCTATCTATAATCAATCTAACATGACTAGATTGAAGATAAAAAGCAAAAGGGGCCCGGCTAATCTAACCATGTACAAAAAGTCCCTATACAATCTAGATTCATAAACCAGGTAGAGCTTTTAAATTGAAAAAATGACAAAAATAGCCGATTTTTGAAAAAAATTAACAAAAATAGCCATTGTGAAAAAAGTGGCCAATTTTGGCCGATTGAATACTCCACTGTCAGTTGGGTATCCCAATTTGTATAAGATACTCCACTGGTAGTTGGGTATTTCATGTATGGGATACTCCACTGCCAGTTGGGTATCTTATATAAAGTGGATACTCCACTGACAGTTGGGTATCCAATCGGCTAAAGTTGGCCAACTTTTCAGAAATTGGTTATTTTTGTCAATTTTGTGTAAAAATAGGCTAAATTTGTCCTTCACCCCTTTTAATTCGAGATCTAAAGTCCACCAGGATGTCAGCAAGCAGCTTAGAAGGACAAAAACGCCACTGTCATGAACACGATCATTTCGCTCCCTCCATACGTGGTAGCAGTAAACTTGGAGAGAGAGTAAAGCCAGATGTCTGTGAGCAGTATCCTGAATACGTCCCGAAGAAGGGAATACGTCCCGAAGAAGTCGAAAGATCGAGCCAAGTTCCCCGATGAGTAGTGGTATGCAGGCGTCTCGCAAAGGTGTGCAAGATGTAGGAGTTGTACGGGCAGGAAACAAAGAGATGATCACTGGTTTCTCTCCCTAGTCCCTACTATGCAAAGATAACAGTGGGTTTGAACCTGAAGACCAAATGAACCGTGAAATGTTAAAATTTATTAACTTAAATTTAAAAATTGTTTAATTTAAAGAATACATTTTTGATTCCTAAAACCCTAAACCCTAAATCAATTTAATATTTATTAATTTTTTAGATATTTCTAAAACCCAAAAGGGGATTAATGACCCCTTAAATTTTAAAAAAATGTTAAATTATGGTATACACTTAAATTAAAAAATAATAAATAAAAAAGAAATATTAAATTAAAAACGTTAAATTAAGTGGTGTTTTCGGGTCGCTGAACAATTCGTCAAAATAAGCTCAAAATAAGGAAAAAAACAAAATTTATCATATAACGTTACATGAAAGCATTAAAAATAATAATAAGAAGAAAAGCGCTATATCATGCAACATTTTAGGTTATTTTCCAAACGCTGCACGATATAACGTAATGAAGTGACATTTACGTTGTGTTCCTGAACTTCAGAAAGAAAAGAAAAGAATTGAAAATGGTTAATTTTCTTTTCTCTCACAATTTTCCCAAAAGTAAAAAGAAAATTTTGGAGACAAATATAAAAATATTTTTTTTCTTAATCTTTAATCTTCTTTTCTTTTCTCTCCAAAAGAATCATTGTGGAACAAGTGGTGAAAATATATTCTTGAACTTTCTTTTCTTTTCTCTATAAAAATGTTTCTGAAACCAGGATTAGGGTCATAATTTTCATAAGTGACATTTTGAACCATTTTTCAATCCAAAATGACATTTTGGTTCATTTCTCCATTCTAATTTCATCCCATTATTCTGCTATTATATATGAGTTTTTATATCAAAGTATACACCGAACTCGTTAAAATGTATCAAGTAGCTACTCAATCTCTACGATGACTCATTTAAACCATTAAAATACTAGTATATATTACTCAGTTAGATTTTTTTAAAAAATTTAACGGAAGTACGGTGCTGGCCAATAATGTGTATTTCTTTGATTAGTTGGCACCTTACGACTAATACATTTGATTGAACTACAAACGTGACCTCGTATATGTATAACCCCTTTTGAGAACGAAATAGATTTTGATCGGGTTTAGGTGTGTATATACTTCACGTACTTTGGCTTTTTCCATGTTAGAAATTCCATTTTTTTATTTTTTTAATGTCCCTGATGACGTGTGAAATGTTTAGTTTTGATTCTATTTTCATTTGTTTATCTCAATTTCACGTGTCTATCAGTTTAGCAAAAATATATGGACTACAAAATTTTGAAGTTAACGTTTTCCGTTAAAATTTTTAAAAAAATCTAAGGGACTGATATATACTAGTATTTTAGTGGTTTAAATGAGTCGCCGTAGAGATTAAGTAACTACTTGATACATTTTAACGAGTTGAATGGACAATTTGATATAAAACCCTATTATATATAGAAATATATAGAAAATAAGCATCACTGGGAAGTAGCAGCAACCCGGCAAGATTGATTACGAAAAGCTCATCAATAAATTTGGTTACCGTGTCGAGCACCTCACTGGTCGTCCTCATGTTTCCCCCCGCTGTTCCCATATCATTGTAGCAGGCTACGAGCCATTACCCATTACTAATCCTATACTCTTCATTCTTTATCATGCCAAGTGTTCCCAAAGTTAATACAGCAATGCCATAACTTGCTATGTTCTCATTCTTAATTGAGTGCTTTAGACACAAAACAAGTTTTATTTTATTTAACAATATGTGATATATAAACTTTGATACATTGGACGAGTGGAACATATTAAATAGCTTATAATAAGTTCATTAATTTATACTGACAACAGAATAAATAACACAAATTTAAAGATTAAAAGAAAGCAGAAATATATTTTTTTTAGAAAGCTACAACTGAAGTACATAGATTGATATTGAAATTAGCCTCACTGATTGTAGATAACAAAAGTAAGCTATAAAATGTTTAGGAGTTTGTTAATAAATTATGCATCATTGAAGCCCGCTCACAGCTTGGTTTGTCCTAACAGATGAATAATAGTGCGATTCAAGTTCTGTAAGGCTAGCAGCAGCATCCTCTCCAATTCTAGCTAACATGCCATCTGTTTTCTCTGCCAGCTGGTTTAGTTCCTCTGTTCTCTGCTCTACATGATCGTTAAGGGTTGCAAACCCTGAAAAGATGGCTGTCTGTTTCAACTCTGACACCAATTTAAGCAATGAATCGGCTGCCTGAACCTGTCTTCCACATATAATAACTCTCAAAAGTGAGTTTTTGTAAAAAAACGTCTAGAAGCTAAGACACGTGTAATACAGGGCGACACAAGTCCTTCCAGCAAGTTACATTGTTATAAACTTACAAAGTTACAATAGGACCAACACGACTACTTTGTGTGCAGATCAGTGTTTGTAAATTTTGTTTAAAAACTCTTTAGCATGTATATGTGCTACAATTACATCCAATAAGAACACAGCTAACATGTCTCCTAAAGCTAAATGGCACTGATTTTATTTAAATAACAACGGTACTTTAAAAGGCAAACCAAAAACACTATTAACTGTACATCACTTCACAAGAAACTAGCCCTATCCCCCATTAAAAAGTAGAAAGGTATAATTATCATTTAGAATTCCATGTAAGAGATAGAAGACATAAATAGATACCAACTTCTTTCCTTTGCTAATCCGCAATAAAGCTTCCATTAATATGGTTTCAGAAAACATTTATATGTATATGTAAATATCTGAGATGGCATCCTCATACCATTCTGGATGCGCGCATCTCCATCATGAAAGCTTCTTGTGAATTTCTAACAGGTGGATCGTTAACCTGCAATGTGCAAAAAAGCTGTTAGTTTATTACATTCCTTCAATCTGATGCAAATAAAAGTAGAGCCTTTGAGAAAACTCGAGAGTTGCAACATAAAGAGGACAAATGTAAAACAAGAACAATGAGCTCAGCACTCATATTTAGGATAAAGTGACTAGTAAATCTGTAGATGTAATCTTTCAGATTAGCAGTCACATGTTTACACAATTTTCTACTGTCATAAGTTCTAAACAAGCACTTCCTGATAAGGTAGAGTGAACGATGATGTTTAAGTGTTTGACTAAAAAATATTAACCGTTTGGCAATTGGCATTATTTATGATAAATGAAGTTTCTAACAGACTAAACTTCTTGCAGAACCAACTTTGCCATGTGAGCAAGGATGTGGAGAGAAAAAGATAGAGGGAGTACCCGGGCAACATTGACAATGAAACTAAAATTGTCAACAATATTTCCAATGTCATTGTCGACTCTCTGTTGCAATGTCTTCTGCTTTTGAGCAGCAGCAAGCGCTGCTGCAGCTGTGGGACCACCACCACCTCCTGCCCCACCCTTGTTCATGATAAATTTGAAGCAGGACCTAGTAACACATAATATGTTATTATTTGGTAAATTAGAATGCACATCTATGAACAGAAAGTTGACAACTGGCAAAAAGAAATTTCATATTCATGATCGAAATTGTACACACTACCAACTCCAACACTTACAAAATCCAGTTACATAATGCAATCATTTAAGTGCTGCTGGGCATACAATTATTTCATAAAACGAGGAAACTGGCGACCAAATAGACATATCAACTACATTTTAAGGAAAGCAACTCCGAGAAACATTATTTAAATTAACGTTCAATTAAATAAGTAAACTTATATATCTTACTCATACTCGGCCTGATATTTCTTTTCCAATAAGTGTTGTTAGACAATTTATGCACTGTCCCAAGGAGAAACATCTTGAAGTGTGTATCAAATATTGAGATATTTAAAAATGACTCCTGAAAAAGGTCTATTTTTTGGCAAACATTCTAATTAGGGTATTGAGGTATACACGGACTCTGATTGGGCAGGTTCAACTATTGATAGACGATCAACTTCAATGATATTGTACTTTCTGTAGGAGGTAATCTGGTGACATGGAGGAGTAAAAAACAGTTCGTAGTAGGACGGAGCAGTGCCGAGGCAGGATTCAGAGCTATAGCATTAGGAGTGTGAGGCTCTATGGCTTAAACGAATCCTGCAGGAGCTAAGGATGACTTATGAACCTACTTCAAATATGTTTTGCGACAATCAAGCAGCTCTAAGCATAGCTCGTAATCCTGTGCAGTGTGCACCATGACAGAACCACACATATAGAGATTGATCGAACATTTTATCAAGAAGGAAATAAACAAAGGAATAATTAACATGTTGTTTATTCCTACAAGATCACAGATAGCTGATATGCTAACTAAAGCCTTGTCAAGACAACCATTTGAAGAACTTACAAGCAAACTGAAAAATATATTTTGAGGGGGAGTGTGGAAATCAGATACGATTATATTATTTCATTATCTGAATCGAATCGCTTTTCAACAGAATAGACATAATTGGAACAGCCGAATATAACCAAATAACAACTCTCCCCCAATTTGGCAACATAAAACACTACTTACATACAACACTAATCTGCAACCATCAAAATTAACAAAAAACAAACTAAAATCCAGTTAAATACAGGACCTACTCAAAATTAGAACAAAACATAACATAAAACAAAGATGAAATCGAAGAGATGTTACCTTAGAGCGAGTAGTTTTGTTATGTTTGAAAAGATGCGAGTTTGGATTTATTTCAAAATCAAGTGATTTATTTAATTTAATTTAAAAATGTATATACGAGAGTGATGCCTGAGAAGTGAGGGAGGCTATGGTCTTCTAATGCAGCAGGTTATGTCAGTTAGAAGTATGGGCCCAGGTCCAAGAAAATTAATTTTCAGGGGCATTTTATTTAATAAATCGTTTTTGGGCTGTGAGTTTTATTTAACAAATCATTTCTGAGCCGTTGAATAACATTCCATAGCCCCGATTTTTTTTAAAAAATTCGTCTGATTCGTGTTTTTTTCCGCCGAATGACACTTTACCATGATTATAAAACGTTGACTGTTAAGTCGATCCCCGCAAAAAAAATGCGGATCGGCTGGGAATTGTAAAACCCCCAAATTGAACATGTTTCATGTCCATACCAGATTACAAAAATCTAAACAGAGTGTGGGCGAATTGAAGGACAATTTTTTATGCGATTTTGATAATCTGGACAAAGTTGACTCCGATTTGAAGCCGTAAAGCCGATTCCCAGGTCAACCACAATTGATTCTTCAATTTTAAGGTCCGTTTTTTGTTCTTTAATTTCATCAATTTCGTATGTATAGTTAGGATTAGGGGTTATACGATTTCATCAATTAGTGTTTCAAGATCAATGCTTGTAATGCAACTAGTAAAGTCATTTTACCCTTCGTGTGTGTATTTAGTGAGTTAATATGTTCATTTTTGTAAACTTACAATTTATTATGTTAATATTGAGTTACAAACAGAATAATTCATCAGATGTTTGTGTTCTCATGACTGCAGAATAATTCACCCGCATAAGATGTTTGTGTTTTCATGACTGCAGAATAATTCACCTGTTGTTTGATTCCTACTTTAAGTTACTTTTGTTTGTGTTTACCCATCCTGCATATTAATTCGATTGAAGGTAGTATAAATGCATACATTGCAGAAGCTCCAAAAGTCATTAGGAGGGCTAAGTAATATTACTTGTTGAACTCATTAACATGACTGTCAGAACTAGTATGAAATGCAAGAAGTACAACTCCAATACATAACAAAAAGACAGAATTAATAGTAAAGTTTATGAAATTTTGCTTAACCAAAAGAAATGCAAATCCATCAGTAAATGCCAACTGAGTAGCTTTTATAAGTGCAAAGGTCGATATAGGAAATTGATTAATATGTAGCACACACAATGACACAAATATAGTATGAGATATTACTAGATTTATAGAAGTAGTTCAAAGAATATTACCATGTTACTATTTTGGTAATCGTATATTCTCTACCATGTAAGAATCATAATACAAATTGTCAGCAATATTTTTATCTCTTATTTTCTTTGTGTAGATAAGTATTGAGGTGATCTCGGTATTAGAAAATGATTATTTCACTGTGCTATGTGCTACACATTTTGATAATTGTTATACACATTTTACTTAGCTATTTGAGTTTCTGATTGTTGAGTATTGGTACAATGTATTATGGATTGTTGAGAGTTTTTAACAATGTTTATGTCCATATATTTCATGATGGACGATATAATGTCGGGGCCTTGACGATCATTTTCGATAATGATTATCATGTGATTCGGATGTTTGGGCGAGAGATGATAAGGGTACATTCGAGTGCTATTATGATAGTATATTGATACGTCAGTGGAAGTTATTAGATGATCAGAATGACTTGCTTAATGAGATGTGATTTGGGTTGTTTGCAAATACAGAGGTGGTGTTTCATAATGACACAGCTCTTGTGATAGCCTTGGTAGAGCGTTGGCGCCCCGAGACCAACACATTTTTCATGAGGCAGGATGAGATGACAGTGACGCTGCAGGATGTCCATTACATTCTTGGTTTGCTTGTTCTTGGTAATCCGTTGGTTGGTGGGGCGATTGCTAGCCCTCGTCCCTATTTTAAAGCAAATTGGTTTGAGGAGATGAATGCAAAAGGAGTATGACCTCGCTTGGGCTAGGGGTGGCATCAAGTACATTTGATTGCAAACCCAAATGATTACTTAATAAGTTTACATTCTTTGCCATTATCCAACACAAGTTATACTTATACATAAATTGATTCCCAAAAGTAGAATGTCTGATCTACAGATAGATCTACCTCTACAGCAATGACAGCTATGATATCAGCGGGTAAACGCGGGACGCTTCCCACGCTCTTGCGCTGGGTCTGCTTGAGTCTGGCCATCCTTCCTAACTGTTGTTGTGTGATGAAGAAATGAAGCAAGAGTGAGCATTACAGCTCGCAAGATAATATATAGTTTAATCAATAATGCAAGTATCTGAATTGATAACTTACTGAAAATATTTATCAAGTGTAAGATAATTACTTACTGGATATAAGCTTAAAAAGATGAAGTTACAAAATGCCCCAATATACTTATACCCTTTAGAAAAACTACTTGAACTACCACTGTTCAAAGTATAATAAGTTTTCAAAAACTCGGCATGTAAGAAGAGTTACAAGATAAAACTTGAATATAATCCATCTTTGAAATATCATTTACAAGAAATGAAATTACGAGATACTTCATTAAATCCCGATATATATATATATATATACTTATATCTATATCTCATACTTTCCTTGAAAACCTCTGTTATGAAAAGTATAAACAGAGTTGTAGTACCCAATGATTTTGGAAAGAAGAAACTTTGACATAAACCTGATATCTTGCTCATCAGGAAAATATATCAATCAAGTCACCTTTTATACCAGTAGATGGATGAATTCCCCACCGGTCATCGTCCTGGCCGCATTAGGACCTTATGCTAGACCGCCACCCGGCCTCTTACGCGTTGATGGACTGCCACCCAACCACTTACACTTTGATGGACTGCTACCCGGCCCATGTCGCCTATGCCGATGCAATTTTGATTGGGCTTACTTCCCAAATATTGGGAAAGTAATTAAAGACTCTATTATCATTCCTCAACTTCGTTGCGACAATAATACACCACGAAGCCGGATCCCTTAGATTTTGAGCGAGTACTTAAATCCCTCCACGAAAAGAAAGATTTAAATTAAAAACGAGTTTTAGGATCCGATCTAACTTTTAAAATCATTTTGAAGATTTGAAAACGTTTGGAGTAATAATAACCAAACCAAACATACCCAGTATATCCCGCTTAGCGCAGGGTCTAGGGAGGGTAAGATGTGCGCAACCTTCCCCTCATTCCGAAGAATGAAGAGGTTGTTTCCCGAAAGACCCTCGACTTGTGTGTGCGTGTAAAAATATGTAAAAAGTGTAAAAACAATACAACATACGACTTGTGTGTGGGTGTAAAAATATGTTAAAAGTGAAAAGAAAAATACAATATATAGGCAAAAATTAATACCAACTCTAGACAAACAAAAATCTGATCACTTTAAATTGAAAAGATTGGAAACAAATCTTAGCCTATGGCATTATTCACATGGGACATACCTAACTATTTGTTTGTTGCTTGGATCTCCCACAAGTTGTAGACTTCATATTTGATTTCGGGAATCGAAGTATATTTTAATTATTTGAAGGTGTTTGTTGCCAACACCTTTGAGTAAAAATGATTTAATAAAATAAATCAGTTCTGATATATTAGAAAATATCTGAATATTATTATTAAACTAAAATTCTCAAAAATAGTTTTTATAAGAATAAATGAAGTAGAAGTTTTGAAACTCATACTTGAAACAAATAATAAATAACAAAAGTTATACTTATACGAAAGTAGTATATTTATTTTAATAATCGAAAATAAAGTTTGATTATTAATCAAAACTATCGGATAACCTTATTCAATTATTAGATATAAAAAACTATATATACATATATATACATAGTCTATACCCGGGGGAAACGCCTCCTGGTTTAGGAAAATATTCAACTTTGGGTCCCCTATACTAAGGGTATACGCAAATAATGTCTATCTCTAGCATAGGTATTATGCAGTTTATAAACAATGGAATTGACAAAGAAATATCAAGATTCCGAAACAGGAATGCATAGATATATCATGTCAACATGCTTCAATATATTACAAGATTTGCTAACAACAATCATGCACTTATCCCAAGATAATGCATATATATATAACCATCACAACAACAATATATGGGTAGAAAACTTGCCTGAGCGATCGGGGGTGGTAAAAGGTCTGGTATGAGTCTGGTAACCTATAAACAACATATAAGCCGGAATTAAACCACAGTCGCTTAAGAAACTACACTTTATCCACTTAGACCCTAACGTTCGCTTTTGCGCTTAACGGTTTACATTAGTCGCTCGAGTACCCTCGGCTCCACCATTTTTAAACAATTAACCGTTAAATGTTTTAAGGCGACTCTTTAGCGAGTACTTAACAAACTGCCTAATCAACCTTACATAATTGTATCCAAATCTAATTAGTCTTTAAGGACCTTAAATAAGGTTTCAAAGTTAAGCGAGGGGAAAATGTTCGTTCGTGAAACGCCGTTACTTAAAACGGTCATTTCTCCTAAACCGTAAATCGGATCTAAGCGAACCACATACCAAAACGAAGCTTACGACATGATCTATCTAAACATGGCAGTTTGCAGTAAGTTTTATGGTCCGAATGCTTAGCACAAACAGTCTAAAAGAAAATGGGCATTACGACGGCTATGTTTACGAGTTTTCCAAATTTTTACTATACAATATCCACACTAAACAATCCACAATCACTAATACACCAAGATTTCACTTAACCAATACTAACCAAGTCAAAACTTCTCACGATCATCCACTCAATAAACCATTAACATAGATTAATAATAACCACCATCACAAAGTAATCAAAACTAACTAACATACATGGATCTTACTGTACATACATGGATCTTAATAGACATACACTAAATCCATCCATAAACTCATCAAAAACTCAAATTTAAAACTATAATTCAAAGGTGATAGTTGTTTATACCTCCTTGAAGCTTCCTAACACAACCCAAGAGTTTTGAATGCCTAAAAGAACATTGATCCTTCCTCGTATAACCTTAAACTTTCTTAAAAATCAAGAAAACTAAAATTAGTTCTTGAATTACTATTCGTCATCACTTTTTATAATTTTTTTTCCTAGGCTAGGAATAAAATTTGGCTTCCAAACTTCTACCATGCATTCACTAGTAGGTAAGGAAGCTATGGTAATTACCTTATGATTTTAGAGCAAGAGGAGCTAGGGTTTGCCTTCTTGAAAATTCCAGTCGAGAGCTTTTAGGTGGGGGGGGGGGAGAGCTTGCTTGATTCTTAAATAATGATGTTTGTGTAGTGAATTGCTTGTATAGGATTAATCCTTGATAAATATCTTCATTTAATAAGCTTTAGTAAAGTGATGACGTCACCTCCATTACATCATCATAAGGACACTTGTCAAAACCTTATGGTTGGATGATGTCACAATCCACTAATCCCCTTTGATTGATGCTTAATTATTTGGCTAATCTCTTTGTTATTTGCATAAGCTTGATCCTCAATCGCTTATTTATTTTACAGTTCGTTTAACTCTCGTTCTCGTTATTCGTTTGAGGGATCATATCCAGGATCTTATTACTCAGGCTTCCCTAAACCTTTCTTAATATTTTATATTCCTTTAATGATCCGCTCTCATAATCCTTGAATTTAAATCCTTTTAATCATGTTACCTTATACTTAATTCTTTTGGTATCAGGTAGATTTTTGGGAAAAATCAAAGTGTCCAGATTTGAATTTTCGACGATCTTTACATACATTCATTTATATTATAGAGTACTAATATGATCTCAAAATATCCATAAAAGAACTCCTACATAGTGTGGCATGAAAATTTCTATCAATCAGCAATTTCAGCAAAATTTATTATTCATAAGGATTATAAAAAAATTCTAAAAATTTGGGGTTATTACAGGATAGTAGGTTGGGGCCTCATCATCACCTGCCACATTACCGGGGTGACTTTTATGGGGTAGCTTCTAATGCCGTGGACTGGATTTTTTATGATCATTTACACGAGTCAGATGGAGAGAATGAAGAGAGGGATATGGGGATGTTTCTTGGGATGCTTATGGGGGATATTACACGGGGCGTACTATGATTGCACTTATGCAATATGATGTTGTCAAGTATCAGCAATCCGACAGAGTTCTCCAGCAGTTTGGAATAAGACAACATATACCTCAGTCACAGGTTGACATGAGTAAGTACAGGAAGCCGAGGCTTAGTTTTGTGAACATTGATTGGAGGGAGATGTGGTTGGCTGAGATTAGGGAGTGGTTCCGCTTCAATGATAGTCCACAATCAGTTGATTTCACTGAGTATAGTGAGGTGCCCTTGAGTGAGTACATAGATTGGTATATGGATATTTCTCGCCTCCGTGCGGGGAAGCCACAACCAGAGCCACATCATATTCAGTATGCTACCCGTGAGTTGTTTAACAACTTGAAGGCTTATCAGCATGTAAGCTTCTCTACTTTGTAGGAATTTTATTACTATTTGTAGTGCATGCCTCCATTTTCCTTTTTTAGTTCACATTCATGCATCTTTATATAACTAAGTTTTTGACTTTTTTATTTCATGTTTTCCTGTGCAGATCATGAAGGGCTTCGAGTTTGCACAGAAGATTGATGATGATATCCCGCAAGAGTTTCATAAGGAGTTTAAGGCCATTGCCCCTACTTCTTAGATCCATTTTGCAGCTTTATGAAGGAGGTCCGTGGTCTAGATTACACGCCTCCGAGGTTTGATCATATTGACTTATCTGAGAATTCGAAGAGAGCTCTAGTTGGTGATCATGATGTCATTGACATGACACAGCCTTCGCAGTTATCACAACCCCCTATATTAGCATCTCAGCCTTCACCATCTTCAAGACCTTAGAAGATGAAAGTTCACCGTGCCCATGATACAAAGTGGAAGATAAATAAACCTCTAAGAAAGTAGAAGAGGGATGAAATTATTTGGGAGAGGAGTGGGATGATAGGGAGGTAAAGATTAAAGGGGGCTGGACCACAGACTATTCCAGTTATCTGAGAAGACTGTTAGGTCACACAACACTATAGAATGAGGTTGAATATAGTGTAGAATACAATCAAATCGATTTCGAACACAAGTAATAGTAAACAGATATATTCGATATAATAAACTCTGTTATAATGGAACTGTTCTCTCTCAGTGATGAACAAATATCACGAGAGCTGCTAGGTTACAATGTATGATCTTCTCGATAATGGTAACACATCTAGTGTAAACCTATGTCTATCTTTATATAGTAAACAATTACAAGATAACTTGTAATTGATATGGAATATAATTCTGTCTCCTAAAATATATCAATCAGATATCTTATACAATTCTTTCAGTCCTCTAACTCTTTCCATGCATATCTTCTTTTGTATTAGTCTCGATCTTCTTTCCTGTAAATCAGCTTCCTTTCTTAACTATAAGTCCTCTCGTACTTAAGTTCTGATATCTATCTTCTGATATTTATCTTCTGATAATCTAAGTTCTGATATCCTTAAGTTCTGACTTCCAGTAAGTACTGATTCCAGTAAGTACTGATATTTCCTGTTTGTTAAGATCTGAAAACTAAACATGAAACATATTAGACATGACATCTCAAATATATCTAACAATCTCCCCCAACTTGTAAATTATGCAAAATATACAAGTTAATAGATTTGATGATGTCAAAAACATTTAAGTTCAAATGCAATGAGAGTTTAATAAGACTATTAACTACAACTTACAGTCCTTGTAGCTTCACCAACATTAATGGATCAATCTGAGTCCATAATGATTCTTAACAAAATCTTTTACCAGCTTATCTTCAGCTTTTCTCAGAACTTCAACTAACCGTGCTTTGACCTGCATCAGTTCTTCATCTTTACCATCACCAATTTGATAAATGCTTGTTCTGAGAGCTTGAATTGATGTTCTTTCAAGTCCATCACTAAGTCTGATAACTCTATGATGTGAAGAGTTTTCATTATAACATAAGCATCTTCCTTTCAGGATAACTTCCACCTTAGCAGAGTTCTTTCGCATAGGGATTTCTCTTCCATCACCTTCAGTAATCATTGGTATATACTGAGAAGTCTTTGTACCAGATATTCTAAATAGATCTCTTATAGCCTTCAAAATATATTCTGACCATCTTCTTGTAACATCAGATTTTACTTCCTGAAGATAGTGAATATGTTGAAGTTCTCTGACAGACTTCTTTAGCACATCAGTACCAACTAGTCTGTAAGTTAATCCATCATTGAGAAATAAAATCAATTTCTCCTTTAGATTATCCTTATCATGAGCATCTATCACAATTTGAGCATACATCACTTTGTCAAGGTGCTTTTGTTTGATTTGTTCATATGGTTTGTTTGTCAACATGAAAGGATCTCTTAGAGTAACTTCTACTCCTGTTTGTATTTTCTCTTCATCAGAACCTAATCCAGTTCTATCTCTAGGTTGCTTGGATCCTAAACCAAATGTTGCGAGTTGATTTATCATAAGATTGGATTTTGGTTCAACTAGAGTAGCTTTCTTCCATAACACCTTCTTCTTATCAGCAATTATCATCTTTTCCAAATCAATTTGATCAGAATTTGCTGTTTCTTCTGTAACTTGCTGTTCTTCATTCTGAACAACTTGAGCAATGTCAGAGGTTGTTTTAGATTCTTTAATTATCTTTCTTCTCTTCAGAATTTGAACAGTTTCATCTTCTATCAAATCATCATCATGCATTATAGTTTGATAGACTGGAACAGAAGAACTTATCTTTTTCTCAATCTTTAAAGGTTCACCAACCTTTTCTTTTCCTTTTGACTTAGGATTAATCTCAGTTTGTGATCTAGTCTTGGACTTTAAAGTCTCAGAATTTGACTTTTCCCTGATCACAATGCCTTTTTCCTAAGGCCTTGGAGGTTTCTTTGCATCAGAAGCTTTAGACTTAAGATTTGTCTTCTCAGCTGCAAATCTAGCTTCTTCCTCCTTGAGAGTTTCCAAATCCATTCCTGGATTTTGTTTCAGAAATAATCTTCTAGCTATCTGTTAGGTCACACTACACTGTAGAAGGAGGTTGAATACAGTGTAGAATACAATCAAATCAATTTCGAACACAAGTAACAGTAAACAAATATATTCGATATAATAAACTCTGTTACAATGGAACTGTTCTCTCTTAGTGATGAACAAGTATCACGAGAGCTTCTAGGTTACAATGTATGATCTTCTCGATAATGATAACATATATAGTGTAAACCTATGTCTGTGTTTATATAGTACACAGTTACAAGATAACTTCTAATTGATATGGAATATAATTCTGTCTCATAAAATATATCAATCAGATATCTTATACAATTCTTTCAGTCCTCTAACTCTTTCCATGTATATCTTCTTTTGTATTAGTCTCGATCTTCTTTCCTGTAAATCAGCTTCCTTCCGTAACTGTTAGTCCTCTCGTACTTAAGTTCTAATATCCATCTTCAGATATTGATCTTCTGATAATCTAAGTTCTGATATCCTTAAGTTCTGACTTCCAGTAAGTACTGACTTCCAGTAAGTACTGACTTCCAGTAAGTACTGATATTTCCTGTTTGTTAAGATCTGAAAACTAAACATGAAACATATTAGACATGACATCTCAAATATATCTAACAATCTCCCCCAACTTGTAAATTGTGCAAAAATATACAAGTTAATAGATTTGATGATGTCAAAAACATTTAAGTTCAAATATAATAAGAGTTTAATAAGACTATTAACTACAACTTACAGTCCTTGTAGCTTTACCAGTATCAATGGATCAATCTAAATCCATAATGATTCTTAACAAAATCTCTTACCAGCTTGTCTTTAGCTTTCCTCAGAAATTCAACTAACTGTGCTTTGACCTGCATCAGTTCTTCATCTTTACTATCACCAATTTGATAAATGGCTGTTCTGAGAGCTTGGATTGATGTTCTTTCAAGTCCATCATCAAGTCTGATAACTTTAGGATGTGAAGAGTTTTCATTATAACATAAGCATTTTCCTTTCAGAATAACTTCCACCTTAGCGGAATTCTTCAGCAAAGGAATTTCTCTTTCATCACCTTCAATAATCATTGGTATATACTGAGAAGTCTTTGTACCAGAGATTCCAAATAAATCTCATATAGCCTTCAAAAAGTATTCTGACCATCTTCTTTTTACTTCCAGAAGATAGTGAATATGTTGAAGTTCTCTGACAGACTTCTTTAGCACATCAGTATCAGCTAGTCTGTAAGTTAATCCATCATTGAGAAATAAAATCAATTTCTCCTTTAGATTTTCCTTATCATGAGCATCTATCACGATTTGAGCAGATAACACTTTGTCAAAGTGCTTTTGTTTGATTTGTTCATATGGTTTGTCTGTCAACATGAAAGGATCTCTTAGAGTAACTTCTACTCCTGTTTGTATCTTCTCTTCATCAGAACCTAATCCAGCTTTATCTCTAGGTTGCTTGGATCTCAACCCAAATGTTGCGAGTTGATTCATCATAAGATTGGATTTTGGTTCAACTGGAGTAGCTTTCTTCCAGAACAGCTTCTTCTTATCAGCAATTGTCATCTTTTCCAAATTAACTTGATCAGAATTTGATGTTTCTTATGTAACTTGCTGTTCTTCATTTTGAACAACTTGAGCAGTGTCAGAGGTTGTTTTGAATTCTTCAATTATCTTTCTTCTCTTCAGAATTTGAACAATTTCATCTTCTATCAAATCATCATCATGCATTGTAGTTTGATAGACCGGAATGGAAGAACTTATCTTTTTCTCAATCTTTAAAGGTTCACCAACCTTTTCTTTTCCTTTTGACTTGGGATCAATCTCAGTTTGTGATCTAGTCTTGAACTTTGAAGTCTCAGAATTTGACTTTTCCCTGATCACAATGCCTTTTTCCTTAGGCCTTGGAGGTTTCTTTGCATCAGAAGCTTTAGACTTAAGATTTGTCTTCTCAGCATCAAATTTAGCTTCTTCCTCCTTGAGAGTTTCCAAATCCATTCCTGGATTTTTTTCCAGAAATAATCTTCTAGCTATCTCCTCATCAAGTGTCTGGATTTTAGGATTTTTGTAATAAACAGTAGTCTGCTTCCCCTTTAGCTTCAGAGTTTGTAAAAACTTTTGAGAGTCTTTAGATCCTGACTGAATCAGAATATCAGAACTTGACATCCGACTTTGTTTATCAGAACTTGACTTCCGACTTTTAGCATTCACACCATCAGAACTTGACTTGTTCTGTGTAGAAGATTTTCCTTGAACTTTTCCTTGACCTCTACTCTTATCAGAGTTTCCCTGGTCATCACCTTTATCATCCTTTTTCTTCAGTATTTGAGTAGGTGAGCATTTGGACTTAACTACCTTCCCCCCCTTTTTGGCATCATCAGGCAGTAAGAGAGAAAGAAGAAGTTTAACTGAAGATTGGATTTCATCCATTTGAGCTTTCTGAGAAGCTTGGTTAGCCAGAACCTCATCAATTTGGGCTTGTTGCTTCTCTTGAATCTTCTCAATGGCTTCAATTTTCTCAAGAGTAAGTCTGATATATCTATTCTTGTCAAGATTAAGCTGTAGATCTAGCTTATCAACATGTTCCTTTAGTGTATCAACCTTGTCATGAGTAGAAGAATGTAGACCTTGAAGATGTTTGGTAGATAGAGCAGTGATCTTGAGTTGTGTCTTGAAATCAGCATTTGTGAGCAACTCATCAGCTTTAGCAATATGCTCTGTCAAAACGTTAGAACTTGGAATGAAATCAGTGTCATTCTACTTCTTGGTCCACTCCACACCTCTGTGAGTATTCTCCCAAGGAATAGGTGCTTCCTGTTCAACAAATTTCTTCACCAATTCTTCCTTGCCTAGTATGGGAACTGGAGTTTCAACAGAAACACTGTCTTCAAAACTTTAGGAAGACTCATTATGTTCTGACAACATAACAGTGTGTGTAGAAACTGGAGATTCAGGAACAACTTCATTTAAATTCTGAATATCAGAATTTATCACCAGAGCTGGTGTGGTTGATGTAGATGGTATCTCAGCATTTAAAATTGGAAAATGAATTGGAGATTGCTGAGCTTCTGTAGATGGAGCTTCCAGATAAAAAACATATGGTATATTCAAATTATGAATATCTATTTCAGAAGTTGTAGTTTGTTCTTTATCATCATCTGTAGCTTTAATATGAGAGACAGGAGGGTTTATAACTGTATCAGTAGCAGTGACTTTGGCTTGAGCTGGAAGGGCTTCAATGATAGTCGGTTCTTGTGAGATCAGAGAATCCCTGATCCCCTTCCTCAGCTTCTTCAGTATCTTCTGATGGAGCCTTAGCCAAATATCTCCTAGCCTTCATTTTCTTCAATCTTCTTGCCAATGAAGGAGTTTATTCAACAGTAACAGAACTTACAGATTTCTTTCTTTTCAAAGTATCAGAACTTTGAGCTGCTGTTTCTGTCTGAGAAGTAAAGTTCTCAGCTTCAACTATCACAGGTTCTGATGCATGAACCCGTGCTTCAACTGTTTCCTCAAATCAACACAATTTATTATTGACCAGGAATGGCGGTGACATGCCACTCCTGTTGCCAGTCATCACAACTCAACTCTATATTGAAAGTTTTATAATTCATGAACAAGTTAAAAAGAACCATTTTTGTTTATGAAGAAGAAGAATGATGAGAATTAAAAGAGAGAGTGAGTTTGTGAGAAAATGGAAGATGATTTGGCTTGGATGAATAGTCGGTTTAAATAGCCAATGGAATACCAAGGGACGCGAGGACTGTTTAATGATCAAGAGTAAAAAATAATGATGCCTCGTCTCCCTAGACCGATGTGTAATAATAACAGTCAGTAAAAAGTTAAAGCAGGAGTTAATGGGCACGAAAAATAAACAATAATTACTGTGCACATGCAGTTTTTCAAGACAAACACGTTTATCGCTAACCCATAATGATTATGACTGTTTTTATCTTACCCAAATATATTCTGATTTAAATATGACCGTTTCAGTTTTTACCACAAATAAGTCAAGTAAAGAATAATGACACGTAAGCATCAAGGATTCCGTCAGGATTTAATATCAGAACTTAACTTATATCAAATTATAACAATCATCAGAATATGGCTTCTATTCTCAAAAAGTGAATATCTTTTTCTGTGATTCTTCATACAAATATTGACTTGTTTTCTTCAGAGTTTAATCATCAGAACTTCCATCAGAACTTGTCCTAAGAATTTATGCAAATGACACTTAACTGTTTGTCAAAAACAACTTTATCACTACAGTAATTTACATCATTCATATGGAGTGAAAGTGTGTGCATTCAGCAAAATATTAGATAAAGATTAAAGTCTGATAAACTTCAGTACATCTTAGAAATAAGGCATAACTGAGAAAAGTGCTTAAAATCTGTCATCAATCATGAAGTCTACTATAGAACAAATTTATGCAAGAGTCCACCTCAACTGTTTGTGCTCATTTTATGCATCTTTTGAAATTCCTTTTTACAGTGGCTTCTCAGTGTAAGTGAGTCACGACTGCTTATCAGAATTTATGCTGTTGTCAGAGTATTTCTCCAGTAATCAAAGAATGTGAAAAGTCCCCAATAAAATTTATTTGCTTTTCTAATGCATATTACTTAATACCAACAATGCATTTGGGTCTTCCCTTCCACATATTTACTCTAGATCTCAAAGGAGTACCTGACTTTTATTTCCTTTTCTTTTCTTTTCTTTTGATAAGTGAGGCTTATCAACATTTAGTTCATTCTTAAGATTTACTGAAATTGGAATCTGACAGATAAGAAGTAAAAATCTAGTTTGTGACTTAGTAATAAGATACCCAAAGTAAACTTGACTAAGCTCAAAATAAGAATTTGCTTGTGTTAATGAGTTTCCACATAAACAACTAATTCAAACATGGGATTTCTAGTATGTTAAAGACTACTAGGTCAGCATCTAGCACTATTATCCTCATTGAATTGAATAGTCACAGAACATTCAAAACACTATCAAAGTTTAAAGATCCATATCATATAACAATCAACATTTAATGAATTTTCAATTTAAGAACAGATTTCATGAAGATAAGACAATCTGTAAACACTGATTATAAAGTATGATGCATGAAAATAAAAACTAAGCAGATTTAGATAAAGAACCTGAAACCATTTCAAGTTCATTTACCAGTCTTGTAAAATTAGCTTCACATAGTGGTTTTGTGAAGATATCTGCTAGTTGTTGATCTGTTGGAACAAAATGCAATTCTACTGTACCTTCCATCACATGTTCCCTTATCAAATGGTACCTAATGCTGATGTGCTTTGTCATTGAGTGTTGAACTGGATTACCTATGATAGCAATATCACTTTGATTATCACAGTAAATAGGGATCTTAGAAAATTCTAACCCATAATCCAGTAACTTATTCTTCATCCAAAGAATCTGTGCACAACAGCTTCCTGCAACAATATATTCTGCTTCTGCAGTTGATGTGAAAATTGACTTCTGTTTCTTGCTAAACCAAGAAACCAATCCGCCTCCAAGAAATTGATAGCTTCCACTAGTGCTTTTCCTGTCTATTTTGCATCCTGCAAAATCTGCGTCTGAGTAACCTATTAGCTTAAAATCTGATTCTCTAGGATACCACAATCCCAGATCAGCTGTACCCTTAAGGTACTTGAAAATTCTTTTCACAGCTATTAAGTGAGGTTCTCTTGGATCAGCCTGAAATCATGCACAAAGACAGGTAGCATTCATGATATCAGGTCTACTAGCAGTTAAATAGAGTAAAAAGCCAATCATACCTCTGTAGTTAGTAATATCTACTGATAAACCAGTATCTTTATCTAACTTGGTTGCAGTGGCCATGGGAGTGGATGCTGTTGTACTATCTTGCATTCCAAACTTCTTCAGTAAATTTCTGGTGTACTTGGATTGACAGATAAAAGTACCTTCTTCATTTTGCTTGACTTGAAGTCCCAGAAAATAGCTGAGTTCTCCCATCATACTCATTTGATATCTTGACTGCATTAGCTTTGCAAACCTCTCTTAGAGTTTGGCATTTGTAGAACCAAATATGATATCATCAACATATATTTGTACCAAAAGTAAGTCCTTTCCATGATTGAGGTAGAACAGTGTTTTATCAATTGCACCTCTGTGAAATCCATTTTCCAGAAGGAATTGAGCTAAAGTCTCATACCATGCTCTTGGAGCTTACTTAAGGCCATAAAGTGCTTTGTCAATCCTGTAGACATGATTTGGAAATTTTGAATCTACAAAGCCTGGAGGTTGTTCAACATAGACCTCTTCTACCAATTCTCCATTAAGAAAAGCACTTTTCACATCCATTTGAAAGACTTTAAACTTTTTATGAGCAACATAAGCCAAAAAGATCCTTATGGATTCTAATCTAGCAACTGGTGCAAATGTTTCATTATAATCAATACCCTCCTGTTGAGAGTAGCCTTTAACAACCAGCCTTGTTTTATTCCTTGTAATTATGCCATCACTGTCAATTTTGTTTCTGAACACCCATTTTGTGCCAACAACTGATCTGTTCTTTGGTCTTGACACTAGGGTCCAGACTTTATTTCTTTCAAATTCATTTAATTCTTCCCGCATTGCTTGCACCCAATCAGCATCTTGAAGAGCTTCTTCCACTTTCTTTGGTTCAGTCTGAGATAGAAAAGAATGATAGATACATTCATTTGATGTTGTAGTTCTAGTTCTGACACCTGCTTCAGGATCTCCAATAATTAAGTCAGGTGTATATGATTTGGTCCACTTCCTTGCAGATTGAAGTTGACTTCTAGAACTGGATCCTCCCCCATGATCCATGTTGTCTCCATTAGCATTTTCTGATGCCCCCCTGTACTTATGCTCTCTGAGACTTCAGAATTTGACTTGGATCCTTCAGGATTTGAAGTATCAGAGCTTCCGGAATTATCAGAATTTGGCTCATCAGAACTAGGTGAATCAGAACTTGAAGAGCTAGTGTCAGGTTCTGATACTTTTTTAGAGTCTTGAGATGTGGTAGGATCTTCAGCTTGCTCCCCTTGGACAAGTGCATTTTCCTTTGGAGTTGTTACCACAAATTCAATGACATCAGTACTTACAGGATCAGAGTATAAGTCATCAGAATTTACAGAATCAGAATTTAAATCTTCATTTTCAAATCTCAGCTGATCCTGATCATTGAAATCTTCAAGTCCAATAATCTTCTTATCATCAAAAGATACATTGATAGATTCCATGACAACCCTTGTTCTTAAATTGTAGACTCTGAAGGCTTTTGTGGAAAGTGGATATCCAACAAAAATTCCTTCATCAGCTTTTAGATCAAATTTTGACAGTTGCTCAGGATAAGTCTTAAGAATAAAACACTTGCAACCAAATACATGAAAGTATTTCAGATTTGGCTTCTTTTTCTTCACCATCTCATACGGTGTTTTTCCTTACTTGTTTATGAGTGTTATATTCTGTGTAACATAAGCAGTCTGCGCAGCTTCAGCCCAAAAGTAGGTTGGCAGCTTTGCTTCATCAAGCATAGTTCGTGCAGCTTCAATGAGAGTCCCGTTCTTTCTTTCTACAACTCCATTTTGCCGTGGAGTTCCAAGTGCAGAAAATTCCTGTTTGATTCCATGCTCTTTGCAGAACTCTTCTATGATTGAATTCTTGAACTCAGTGCCATTATCACTTCTTATAATTTTAACAGAATCTTTGACCAACTTATCCAGCTGTCTGACATGATCAGTTAGAGTAAATGCAGTTTCATTCTTCTTATGCAAGAAGTACACCCAAATATACCTTGTGAACTCATCCACTTTAACCATAGCATATTTTTTCTTTGCAATAGACATGACATTGACTGGACCAAATAGATCAACATGCAGTAGGTGATAAGGCTCAAGAATTGATGACTCAGTTTTGCTCTTGAAAGAAGATTTTCTTTATTTTGCCTTTTGACATGAATCACAAAGGCCATCAGGAACAAACACTAATTTTGGCAGTCCTCTCACAAGATCTTTCTTTACGAGCTCATTTATGTTGTTGAAGTTTAAATGAGAGAGTCTTTTGTGCCAATTCCAGCTTTCTTCAATTGATGCTCTACTCAACAGACAGATTGCAGAACCATCAGAACTTGTTGAAAGTCTGGCTTCATAAATGTTACCATGCCTGTAACCTTTCAGAACCACTTTGCCTGTAGTATTGCTTACAAATTCACAGTGTTCTTTAAAGAAATCCACATGATAACCTCTGTCACAGATTTGACTCACACTCAGCAGATTGTGTTTAATTCCTGAGACAAGAGCTACTGATTTAATGATGACATTCCCAAGATTAATACTGCCATATCCCAGAGTTTTTCCCATGTTGCCATCTCCATAAGAAACTCATGGGCCAGCTTTCTCCACAAAGTCTGAGAGCAGAGCTTTATTTCCAGTCATATGTCCTGAACATCCACTATCCAGTACCAGGATGTTTTTCCTGTTGCCCTGCAATCACAAAGACCACTAATGGTTAGTTTTAAGGACCCAGACTTGCTTGGATCCTTTGGCCTTTTTGAGTTTGTTAGCATTAGCAACGGATTTAATATCAGAGTTTATGCTAACATGCTGTTTATAAAAACTTATATCAGACTTTGCATCAGACTTTACACTAGAAGGAATTAAAGCAACTTTCTTCAAAGAAGGTTTTATTTGATAATAATCATAGTATAAACTATGATATTCCTTACAAGTATAAATGGAATGCCATTAACTACCACAATGAAAACAAGGATTTTGTGGCTTAAACCTAACAGACTGACTTTTAACTCCTGACTTAGGAGATAAAAAGTTTATATTCTTATTCTTCCTGCAAAAAGAAGCAAGATGGTTAGAGTTTCCACATTTATAACATTTATTTCTAGGAGCATTAGGAACAGACATATAATTATTACTTTTATTCACACCTTCCTTTCCATTCATATTTTTCCTAGCTACCTTAACCTTGTTGACAATCCTTATTTCTTTCAGCTTATGCTTAAGCTGCTTCTTTGTCATTAAGCCTATGTTAACTTCAGCTGGTTTGTCCAGTTCTAATTTGTCAGAAGTTGACTTCTCCTTAACTCCTGTCACAAACTCTTTCATCTTTTCAGAATCAGACTTTACAGTTTTAGTTACAAACTTAACAGGATTTACCTTTGGCTTAGTAGATTGTTTAACAATAATTGGCTCAATTTGTTCAATTCTTTTTTCACTTTTATCATCCCCATAACCTAAGCCCTCTTTCCACTACTTAATAAATTTTGAGTTGTTCTTCTAGAGTTAGTCCAAGTCCTGATAATCTCTTTTTCTTTTTCTAACTCAGTTTTGAGAGATTTATTCAATTTTAGCAATTCATCTCTAACATAAAAAGCATCATCTCTCTCTCTCTTTCTGAGTTTGATGGAACATAACTAACTCTTTTTTCTAAATAATCATTCCTTTTCTTATATGTAATATCCGGGATATAACGTGTAATTATTTCTACTATTAAATAATTAATATGTGTGTTCAGTATCTATTCTGTGAGTTAATTGTTAAGTGATATATGTACTTGAATATTCAAAAATAATATTAATTGAGTATTTTAATTTTTATATGTCCAAAATAAAATATAGATAATTGTTATATCTTCCTAATTATTTTTATGTTGATTTATAGATTTATAAGAATCATATGAAAATTTTAAAATCTTTTTCCGGGTAATTAAAATCTATTTTATAAAAACGGGAACCAACCGACGTTAACCGTTGTTACGTTTTTGGAACCCGAAACTCTACCGAGAACTCCTTCCTAACCTAATTGTAATATTCCGAGCATTTTCCATATTTCGACTTTTTCGATCCGGCGCACGGTTTGTCCTGCGCGGGTCCCGGCACAACATTTTCGATACAATATTCGTTTCGGTAAATTAATAAAACCCGTATTTTCGATAAACGGGAGCTTTTTATTAAACTATCCCAATTATCACTTCGTAGTACGTGTAACTGGGTGCTGAGACCAAGACCGCAGTACAAGTTGTACTGATTTGGATAATTATCCCAAAAACCGATACCGTTTGGATCAGTTTTTATAAATAAACGTACCATTTTATATCCGGAATGATCCAACGGGATACTAATTTTCCGTAATTATAAATAGCCTTTTACCGTATTTTATTTTGTATCAAAATCGTTTGCAGACAGATAAATATATAATTTTACAGAGAAAAATCATATATTCATAAACCTTTCTGAGAATCAAACCACAAATTCAAGGCGTTAGTGAAATCCGTTTGAAAAGTTGGAGTAACCGATTTGAAGGTCTCAAGGAGTACTATCAGATTCTAAGCTTGGTTTCACTGCAGAATCAAAGGTTGAATTTCTAAAAATTTAATTATTTTCGAATTTATTTTATTAAAAATATGAATTTTTGTTCGGATGATTGTTTGTATGATTTGATGATTGCATGTTGTAGAGCTTATTTTCCTGATGATTTTCATATGTCATACGTCTGATTTGGAGTTCAATAACATGTTCAAATTTGAGTTTGATTTTCGAATTTTAAAATTAGGGTTTATAACCCGTATGAATGTTCTTAATTGAAATTTGGGGGTTTCTTATTCTGTGATAGATTGATGTTGTGATATAGTGGATTGTGTTCTCTATGAAATTAGCAATCCAGTCATATAAGTTTCATGAACCAACGAAGTCTGTAGAGAAGGGAGTTGTGTTTTGAAGTTTTCCGATGTTCGCTGGAAACTGGAAAATTTCACGGCCAAATTCCGGCCAACTCAGGGATTGTTAGGTTGTTTTGATTGCATGGTTGTGTTCCTGGTGTTGTGTAGAAGTGATCTGGAGCTTGTGGCAAGGTGAGGAGGCCGGAATCGTGTTCTCCGGCCACCCCTGTGTTTTCCGGCGACTGGACTGTAAAAATTGCAGTTTGGTCCCTGTAGTTTCCAGACTTTGCAAAAATAGGATTCCTGTTTTAAAAATGTTTAAAAATCATATTTCCCATTTATTTTTATTATAAAAATTCGTTTTTAATTTCTGAAAATTCTAAAAATTATTATTTTAATTCCGAAAATTATTTTTAATTCACAAATAAATCTGAATTAATTATTTAATTAATTTCAGTTAATTTTTAATTGATTAATTAGTCAATTAATTCGAAAATTAATTGATTAATTGATTTAATTAATTATTAATTGATTTTTAATTAATTATTTAATTAGATTTAATTATTAAAAATGATTTAAAAATTCTGAAAAATAGTTTAGAGCTTTAAAATATTATTCTAAATTATTTTCAAGGCTCGATAATTATTCTAAAATTGTTTCGAAGCCAGAATTGGCCAGCCGAACCCTGTTTATTAACTTGAAATTGATCCAACGACCCGTTTTAATTCCGAAAAATGTTTTAAAAATTATTTTAAATACCCGAAAGCACATTTATGACCTAAGACTTCTTTATAAATGATATGTCATTGATTACGTGATGTATTATGTGTTATACGTGACATGTGGTTTGACTATCGGTCTATATATGCGGTGTTTACTTCGTTATTGCGTAGATTTCAATCCGTTAATCGGATTTGGGTAAAACGAAGGGTAGATAAAAGTGTGCGTTGAATAGAATCTTGTGAGTTGATGATTGATAGATGCTTATGATATGTGAGCAGAAGAGGCAAGGCGTAGAAAAGGGAAACAGATAGTTGAGGAATAAGACGATTGTGATTGGAAGCGAGTACAGAGTAGTGAGTTAATACCAGGCAAGTGTTCTGAACTTTCTCGAGATATTGTAATTCTTGATAGTCTTGTTGACATTGCAAGTGCTTTGAAGCACGGAAACCGAAACCCTGATTTCAGTTATTGTTCTTGAGCCATGAACCATATTCTTTTTAAACCATTGATCATTGTAAACCCAAACTCGAACCTCAAGTATACGGTACTATTCCATAAATACATGCAAACAAAATCCCAAACACTGAACTGAATTACTTGTACATTCAACCATTGTATCCTATGCTTTGAGAGCCCAAATCTTTGAAACCCTGAAATATTGATTCTTTTGTTATCCAATTCTTTCATTACCCAGCATTTAAGCTTTTAAACTACTTTATTGATCCTTACAAAGATTGAAACCCTTTCATTGTTAAACACTCATTGTGGTTAATGATTCTGGTTATTGTTTATTATTGCATATTTTGTTATTATGTTAGAATTGGATTGTTTTTATAAAATTGTGGACCAGATTCGTGGTCAGACCATATAATGGTCAAGTTAGGCCAATGTGTGCCTTGGATCCAGTAGTTAGAGCAATGCTGTGTGCCTTGCTCGGGGTTAGTGCGTGACTGATCAGCAGCCTAACCTTGATTTTTAAATTAAAAGTATATTATCCAATTCTAAATCATAATCCAATGTTCACTTGATATCATAATCATAGTCGCCTGATGATCATTATTCTCAGTTTTGTTATTGTGACTTGCTGAGCTAGTTAGCTCATTTGTGCGATGTTGTTTATATTCTTTCCAGTTAAAAAGGAACCAGTTGGTAGCGAGGATCCCCAGTCCAGCGCGAGAGCTAGGGGTTCAGGTTGAGGAAGCTGAACTAGTAGACTTCTTTTGGGATAATTTAAGTTTGTAAAAGTTGTAATAATGTTTGATACTCAGTGTGAGTTTGAAATAGTTGGGATTTAAACGGTTTGTAATATATTAGTGTGTTGGCTTGTGTGCATACTTTAACCTGTTGCGGTCCGTGGTGGTTGATAAGTAGGGTCACTGCATATATTATTATTATCTTTATTATTGTTATAAGCAGGTTATAATTAAGGTGTGTGTGTGGACCCCAAACTTCTGACCCGGGTTTGGAGGGCGCCACAGGTTGGTATCAGAGATACAGGTTATAAGTCACTGACACAAGCCTAGGTTAACGGGAATGGGTAGAGGGTTAAGATTAGAAGTAAGGCATAGGATGAGAGAACGTTGAGAGGGTGAGTGCTTCTGTATATCAGGTATTAGTATAGTTTGCGAGATTCTTATATTATGATATGATTTCAGATAGCAGAGATGGCCGACTCTTTTATTCCTGTATCAGCTGATCATTCAGAGCCTTCAGTTGGAGTGCCGTTTTCGGATCCACGTCCTGTTGTTCCACTAGCATTGGCTATTCTACCTCCACCGGTGTTGCAGCCCGTACCACTGCAGGCTATTCCACCTCCAGGCATGAGGCCACCTGTTAGAGGACCCCCACCAGCTGATTCAGATTCCACTGGGCATTCAGTAGCGAGTGCCCCATTCCAGTCCACATTGCCCCCAGTTCCTTATTACCGATATGAGGCTCTTCTGTTGGAGCGTGATTACTTGTTGGCCCAGATCAGAGAGTTACAGCATATCATCAGGACTACAGATGTTGATCGTGGTGTGAGGGAGCTTCGAGAGGAGATTCATGTGACGCGGAGGGTTCTTGAGGCTAGGCTACATGGAGCTACACTACCTGGCAGAGGCCCTGATGCACTGATGGGCTGGGCGACTGAGGTGATGGAGGACTTTGAGAGGCTGGCAGGACCAGAGTTTCCTTGGAGCTGAGTCAGAGATTAAGAGATGGAGATGCTGAGAAGTGTTGTTATGGTTATGGAGTATGTACAGTAGTGTGTAGTGTGTATCAGTAGACTTTTGAGTTGTATTTATAGACTAGCTATGATGACTAGTGAGTAGGTTGTTGTACCCTTTTTACTTTTACTTTTGAAGCGTCTTTACGCTTGTACTACCCTAAAACTTTTGATCTATATATATATCAGTACCTTTTTCCTTTCCAGCACTGTCATTTATTTTATTGCACCAGTCATACCCTGTGATACCATGTACCCTGTTTTCCATAACTGTTTATATTCTGTAAAGAAGGATGCAATTTACTTAGTTACAACTGTTTTCAAAAAGAGATATTCCTGTTTTACAAAACTTTTCTTTTATGCAAATATTTGATTCAAAAGCTAAATAAATTGATTGATTCTTTACAGAAAATGCCTCCTAAAAGAAATACCCGCACCAACACCAGAAATGAAGAAACCAACAACAACAACCATCAAGATGATACAAACCCGAATGTGAACCCAGGACCTATGGACCCAGCAATAGCCCAGATTCTTCAAATCTTGGCTCAACAAACAGTTCACCTAGCACAACAACAACAAAGACAGACTAATCCCCAGGTAACCTTCAAAACTTTTCAGGCAATAAACCCACCAGAATTCAAGGGTTCCTTAGAGCCAATTGAAGCAAATGTTTGGTTAAAGGAAATAGAGAAGGCATTTGCCTTAGTGAAAGTGAAGGAGGAACAGAAGGTTGAGTTTGCAAGTTATTATCTGAAGAATGAAGCCACCTATTGGTGGGAGATGGTGAAGACATTGGAAGGTACGGATGTTATTACTTGGGAAAGGTTCAAGGAATTGTTTCTAGAAAAGTATTTTCCTCAGTTTGTTCAGGATCAAATGGAGCTGAAGTTTTTAGAGTTAAAGCAAGGGAATATGTCGGTAACAGATTATGAGGGGAAGTTTGAGGAATTGTCAAGGTATGTGCCGTCGTATGTTGATACTGATAGAAAGAAAGCTAAGAGATTCCAGCAAGGCTTGAGGCCATGGATCAGAGGGAAGGTAGCTATTTTTGAATTGGAGACTTATGCAGGAGTAGTACAGAAGGCTATGATCGTAGAGACAGAGAGTGAGATGTTCCAGAAAGATAAGGAAAGCAAGAAAAGGAAAGTTGAGGGAAGTGAGGGTCAGTCACAAACAGGGAAGTTTCCAAACTTCAAGAAGGGCAAGTTCCAGCCAGGGAGAAATTTTAATTTCAGAAGACAAAATGCAGGAGACGGAGGACAGGGCAATCGTCCAGCTAATGTAAATCAGCCGAATCAGTTGAGATTAACTTTTCCAGATTGTCAAGTTTGTGGAAAGAAGCATGGAGGAGTTTGCAACAAGTTGAATGTGGTATGTTTCAAATGCAACCAGAAAGGGCACTATTCAAGGGAGTGCCGAAATCAGCCAGCAAATAAGGATCAGCCTATCCGGAATCCAGCAGTGAAGGTTCCAGCCATTGGATTTATATGTTTTAAATGTGGGAAGCCAGGACATATGGCCAGGGATTGCAAAACATCAGCCCCAGTCAGTAATGCATTGAGGATTATGGGATCTAACCCAACAGTGAATGAGACTCCAAGGGCTAGAGTTTTTGACATGTCGGTGAAGGATGCGATCCAGGATACGGATGTCGTGGCAGGTACGCTTAATGTGAATTCTTTATGTGCCAAAGTGTTAATAGATTCGGGAGCAACTCGATCATTTGTTTCACAAGACTTTGTTAGTAAATTAAATTGTCCAGTTGAATGCTTAAATGAAATAATGACTGTGAAATTAGCAAATCAAGAACGTGTAACTGTGAACCAAGTTTGTGGAAATTGTGAGGTTGAGATTTCTGGTAGTAAGTTTTGTGTAGATTTGATACCATTTAAGTTAGGAGAATTTGATGTAATATTAGGGATGGATTGGTTATCTAAGCATGATGCTCAGATAGATTGTCGAAATAAGAAAGTAATGGTGAAAACGCCAGACGAAAGAATAGTAACGTTCAAAGGTCAGAAACAAGTAAAGAAGTTCTTAACAATGATTCAAGCCAAGAAGTTATTACGGCAAGGATGTGAGCATTTCGTAGCATATGTAATCGACAGGAGTCAGGAGCCAGCAAAACTTGAAGATATTCCAGTAGTGAATGAATTTCCAGACGTATTTCCCGACGAATTACCAGGACTTCCTCCAGATAGAGAAATTGAATTTACGATCGACTTAGAACCTGGAACAGAACCGGTGTCCAAAGCCCCGTACAGAATGGCGCCTGTTGAGATGAAAGAGCTAGCAAGGTAATTGCAAGAATTGTTAGAGAAAGGAGTAATTAGACCCAGCGTATCCCCGTGGGGAGCCCCGGTATTATTTGTCAAGAAGAAAGATGGAAGCATGAGACTGTGCATTGATTATAGGGAACTCAATAAGCTGACAATCAAGAACAAGTATCCGTTACCCAGAATCGATGATTTATTTGACCAATTGAAGGGAGCCAAGTATTTCTCCAAAATTGATTTAAGATCGGGATATCATCAATTAAAGATCAAGCCAGAAGATATACCAAAGACAGCTTTCAGAACAAGGTATGGACATTATGAATTTCTAGTGATGTCTTTTGGATTGACCAACGCCCCAGCAGCGTTTATGGACCTGATGAATAGAATTTTCAAAGAGTATTTGGATAAGTTTGTTATTGTGTTTATAGACGATATTTTAATCTATTCCAAGACAAAAGAGGATCATGCGGAACATGTGAGAACGGCTTTGGAGATTTTAAGGAAGAAGAAGTTATATGCTAAATTGTCGAAGTGTGAGTTTTGGCTACAGGAAGTTCAGTTCTTAGGACACATCGTCAGTAATGAAGGGATCAAAGTGGACCCGGCAAAGATCGAAGCAATTACGAATTGGGAGAGACCGAGAACACCCACTGAGGTAAGAAGTTTCCTAGGATTGGCGGGATATTATCGTCGATTTGTTCAGAATTTCTCAAGGATTGCCACATCATTAACAAAGCTTACACGAAAGAATGAAAAGTTTATATGGAACGACAAGTGCGAAGAAAGTTTTCAAGAATTGAAGCAGAGATTAATCACGGCACCTGTTTTGTCACTTCCAGACGATCAAGGGAATTTCGTAATTTATAGCGATGCTTCTCATAAGGGACTAGGATGTGTTCTTATGCAGCACGACAAGGTGATTGCTTATGTGTCAAGACAATTGAAACCACACGAACAGAAATACCCTACTCATGACTTGGAGCTAGCAGCTATAGTTTTTGCTTTGAAAATTTGGAGACATTATTTGTATGGAGAAAACTGTGAGATTTTCACGGATCACAAAAGTTTGAAATATATATTTACCCAGAAGGAACTTAATATGAGGCAAAGAAGATGGTTAGAATTGATCAAGGATTATGATTGCTCGATTAATTATCATCCCGGTAAGGCGAACGTTGTAGCAGATGCGTTAAGTCGGAAGGAAAGGTTAAATGTGTTATCTGTACCTGAAGAAATATATAAAGAATTTCAGAAATTAGAATTGGAGGTTAGAATTTGCAAACCTGAGGAAGCAAAAGTATACAGTATGGTTTTCCAACCGGAGTTATTGGAGAAAATAAAGAAATGCCAGAAAGAGGTAATGGATCAAGATATAAATAGTTTGGTAGGTGAGGAATTATGCACGCAACAAGATGATCAAGGTATTCTTAGGTTTTCTTCAAGAGTTTGGATTCCACCAGTGACGGAGTTAAAGAATGAAATTTTACAAGAGGCACATAATTCAAGATATTCCATCCATCCAGGGAGTACCAAAATGTACAGAGATTTAAAGAAGAATTATTGGTGGCGAAATATGAAGAGGGAAATTGCGAAATGGGTTAACAAATGTTATACCTGTCAGAGAGTTAAAGCGGAGCATCAGAGACCAAGCGGATTGCTACAGCCATTGGAGATTCCAGAATGGAAGTGGGAACATATTACCATGGATTTCATAGTTGGATTACCAAGGACAAGGGCTAATCATGATGCCATTTGGGTTATAGTGGATAGACTTACCAAGTCAGCTCATTTTCTGCCTATAAATGAAAGATTTTCGCTCGACAAGTTAGTCCATATGTACCTAAAAGAAATTGTAGTTCGTCATGGAGTTCCAGTGTCTATCGTATCTGATCGAGATCCAAGGTTTAATTCAAGATTTTGGAAGAGTTTTCAAGAATGTTTGGGAACAAAATTGAATATGAGTACGGCCTATCACCCGCAGACGGACGGCCAAAGTGAAAGAACAATCCAGACAATCGAGGACATGCTACGTGTTTGTGCTATTGATTTCAAAGGAAGTTGGGACGAGCATTTACCCCTGGTAGAATTTGCTTATAACAACAGTTATCACGCCAGCATTGGGATGCCACCTTATGAAGCCCTTTATGGACGCAAATGTAGATCTCCATTATATTGGGACGAAGTAGGAGAATGCAAAATACTCGGACCTGAATTGGTACAGCAGACAAAGGAAGTTGTTGAACTTATCTAGAAAAGATTAATAGCCGCACAAAATCGTCAGAGGAAATATGCAGACCAGTCAAGGAAAGACATGGAATTTGAAGAAGGGAGCTTGGTATTATTGAAAGTATCACCGTGGAAAGGACTAACGAGGTTTGGGAAGAAAGGGAAGCTAAGCCCAAGATATGTCGGACCTTTTGAGATCCTAAAGAGCGTTGGCAAAGTCGCTTACGAATTGGCGTTACCTCCGCACATGGAGCACATTCACAATGTTTTTCATGTATCGATGCTCAAGAAATATAATCCAGACTCCAGGCATGTAATAGAATATGAGCCAATAGAGCTTCAGGCAGATTTATCATATGTATAGAATCCAATAGAGATTTTAGAGGAAAGAGAGAAAATATTGAGAAATAAAGTGATAAAGTTAGTAAGAGTATTGTGGAGAAACCCAAAGGTTGAAGAGTCAACCTGGGAGTTAGAAAGTGATATGAGAGAAAAGTACCCTCATTTGTTTTTTTAGGAGATTCTGAGGACAGAATCCTTTTAAGGGGGAAGGATGTAATATCCGGGATATAACGTGTAATTATTTCTACTATTAAATAATTAATATGTGTGTTCAGTATCTATTCTGTGAGTTAATTGTTAAGTGATATATGTACTTGAATATTCAAAAATAATATTAATTGAGTATTTTAATTTTTATATGTCCAAAATAAAATATAGATAATTGTTATATCTTCCTAATTATTTTTATGTTGATTTATAGATTTATAAGAATCATATGAAATTTTTAAAATCTTTTTCCGGGTAATTAAAATCTATTTTATAAAAACGGGAACCAACCGACGTTAACCGTTGTTACGTTTTTGGAACCCGAAACTCTACCGAGAACTCCTTCCTAACCTAATTGTAATATTCCGAGCATTTTCCATGTTTCGACTTTTTCGATCCGGCGTACGGTTTGTCCTACGCGGGTCCCGGCACAACATTTTCGATACAATATTCGTTTCGGTAAATTAATAAAACCCGTATTTTCGATAAACGGGAGCTTTTTATTAAACTATCCCAATTATCACTTTGTAGTACGTGTAACTGGGTGCTGAGACCAAGACCGCAGTACAAGTTGTACTGATTTGGATAATTATCCCGAAAACCGATACCGTTTGGATCAGTTTTTATAAATAAACGTACCATTTTATATCCGGAATGATCCAACGGGATACTAATTTTCCGTAATTATAAATAGTCTTTTACCGTATTTTATTTTGTATCAAAATCGTTTGCAGACAGATAAATATATAATTTTACAGAGAAAAATCATATATTCATAAACCTTTCTGAGAATCAAACCACAAATTCAAGGCGTTAGTGAAATCCGTTTGAAAAGTTGGAGTAACCGATTTGAAGGTCTCAAGGAGTACTATCAGATTCTAAGCTTGGTTTCACTGCAGAATCAAAGGTTGAATTTCTAAAAATTTAATTATTTTCGAATTTATTTTATTAAAAATATGAATTTTTGTTCGGATGATTGTTTGTATGATTTGATGATTGCATGTTGTAGAGCTTATTTTCCTGATGATTTTCATATGTCATACGTCTGATTTGGAGTTCAATAACATGTTCAAATTTGAGTTTGATTTTCGAATTTTAAAATTAGGGTTTATAACCCGTATGAATGTTCTTAATTGAAATTTGGGGGTTTCTTATTCTGTGATAGATTGATGTTGTGATATAGTGGATTGTGTTCTCTATGAAATTAGCAATCCAGTCGTATAAGTTTCATGAACCAACGAAGTCTGTAGAGAAGGGAGTTGTGTTTTGAAGTTTTCCGATGTTCGCCGGAAACTGGAAAATTTCACGGCCAAATTCCGGCCAACTCAGGGGTTGTTAGGTTGTTTTGATTGCATGGTTGTGTTCCTGGTGTTGTGTAGAAGTGATCTGGAGCTTGTGGCAAGGTGAGGAGGCCAGAATCGTGTTCTCCGGCCACCCCTGTGTTTTCCGGCGACTGGACTGTAAAAATTGCAGTTTGGTCCCTGTAGTTTCCAGACTTTGCAAAAATAGGATTCCTGTTTTAAAAATGTTTAAAAATCATATTTCCCATTTATTTTTATTATAAAAATTCGTTTTTAATTTCTGAAAATTCTAAAAATTATTATTTTAATTCCGAAAATTATTTTTAATTCACAAATAAATCTGAATTAATTATTTAATTAATTTCAGTTAATTTTTAATTGATTAATTAGTCAATTAATTCGAAAATTAATTGATTAATTGATTTAATTAATTATTAATTGATTTTTAATTAATTATTTAATTAGATTTAATTATTAAAAATGATTTAAAAATTCTGAAAAATAGTTTAGAGCTTTAAAATATTATTCTAAATTATTTTCAAGGCTCGATAATTATTCTAAAATTGTTTCGAAGCCAGAATTGGCCAGCCGAACCCTGTTTATTAACTTGAAATTGATCCAACGACCCGTTTTAATTCCGAAAAATGTTTTAAAAATTATTTTAAATACCCGAAAGCACATTTATGACCTAAGACTTCTTTATAAATGATATGTCATTGATTACGTGATGTATTATGTGTTATACGTGACATGTGGTTTGACTATCGGTCTATATATGCGGTGTTTACTTCGTTATTGCGTAGATTTCAATCCGTTAATCGGATTTGGGTAAAACGAAGGGTAGATAAAAGTGTGCGTTGAATAGAATCTTGTGAGTTGATGATTGATAGATGCTTATGATATGTGAGCAGAAGAGGCAAGGCGTAGAAAAGGGAAACAGATAGTTGAGGAATAAGACGATTGTGATTGGAAGCGAGTACAGAGTAGTGAGTTAATACCAGGCAAGTGTTCTGAACTTTCTCGAGATATTGTAATTCTTGATAGTCTTGTTGACATTGCAAGTGCTTTGAAGCACGGAAACCGAAACCCTGATTTCAGTTATTGTTCTTGAGCCATGAACCATATTCTTTTTAAACCATTGATCATTGTAAACCCAAACTCGAACCTCAAGTATACGGTACTATTCCATAAATACATGCAAACAAAATCCCAAACACTGAACTGAATTACTTGTACATTCAACCATTGTATCCTATGCTTTGAGAGCCCAAATCTTTGAAACCCTGAAATATTGATTCTTTTGTTATCCAATTCTTTCATTACCCAGCATTTAAGCTTTTAAACTACTTTATTGATCCTTACAAAGATTGAAACCCTTTCATTGTTAAACACTCATTGTGGTTAATGATTCTGGTTATTGTTTATTATTGCATATTTTGTTATTATGTTAGAATTGGATTGTTTTTATAAAATTATGGACCAGATTCGTGGTCAGACCATATAATGGTCAAGTTAGGCCAATGTGTGCCTTGGATCCAGTAGTTAGAGCAATGCTGTGTGCCTTGCTCGGGGTTAGTGCGTGACTGATCAGCAGCCTAACCTTGATTTTTAAATTAAAAGTATATTATCCAATTCTAAATCATAATCCAATGTTCACTTGATATCATAATCATAGTCGCCTGATGATCATTATTCTCAGTTTTGTTATTGTGACTTGCTGAGCTAGTTAGCTCATTTGTGCGATGTTGTTTATATTCTTTCCAGTTAAAAAGGAACCAGTTGGTAGCGAGGATCCCCAGTCCAGCGCGAGAGCTAGGGGTTCAGGTTGAGGAAGCTGAACTAGTAGACTTCTTTTGGGATAATTTAAGTTTGTAAAAGTTGTAATAATGTTTGATACTCAGTGTGAGTTTGAAATAGTTGGGATTTGAACGGTTTGTAATATATTAGTGTGTTGGCTTGTGTGCATACTTTAACCTGTCGCGGTCCGTGGTGGTTGATAAGTAGGGTCACTGCATATATTATTATTATCTTTATTATTGTTATAAGCAGGTTATAATTAAGGTGTGTGTGTGGACCCCAAACTTCTGACCCGGGTTTGGAGGGCGCCACATTATAAGCAAGATTTTCAGAAGTTAATCTTTCACATATTAAAGTTTGATCTCTGTATCTAATAAACATGGTTTTAAGATATAATTTCAACTTAGTAATATCATCAGTATGAAAGGCATAAGTTGTTTGAGGTACTTTGAATTCAACAGTTTCAGGGCTACCATCATCATTTGCCATCAAGGCATAATTCACCTGTAATAACTCGAATTTTTGAGACCTTGTAAAACGTTTAATATATAGTAAACCTGACGGACGGGAAAAAATTTTGAGCCCAAACTATGTAATGCATGAGAAAAGGAGTTTCGGAGTTGATATTACGATTATACGTACCAAAGGAGTGTCTGTAAACGCTATTAGTTTTCGAAGAAAACGAAATTTTAAAAACGACCGTATTTACGACTCATCGAGGATTACGAGAATCACGATATAATTACGAGATTAAAACCCTACGGATTTATATTCAAGTATGATAATTAAAAATATAAGGAATAAATACGAAGGGAATTACGTCGCGAACCATTTACGAGTAGTATTGCGAAAACGTTTAAGCAACCGAGCGAGTGCGTAAACGATTAAATAAACGTAACGCACTAACTAAACCATGGTAAGGAAGTAACCATTGTTACTTCATCAAATAGTGAGCTAACCATAGGATGATCAAGCTAGCTAGCAAAATAGTGTGCTAAGGAAGCTAACACATGTAGTTAGCTTGTAACCTAGCAAGCTACTTAGATTTTGTCCCCAAGATTTGCAACAAGAATAAACCTAGGATTCAACCTAGGAGAATAAAAATCAAGGAAAGATATCACACCCCATTTCCTAGAAGCAACCTAGAAAAGCGACCAAGAGAAGCAACCTAGAGAAGCAAGTATAAATACCCCCCCCCTTCACCATGCTTCCATTCAACCCTTGAAGAAAAAAAGAGGAATTCAATTTCAAAACTCAAAATATAGCCATGGTAAAATCATCCCATTAATTCTCAAGCTTCCTAGAAATTAAAATAAGGTAAGAAAATTCTTTCATCTTTTTTTATCAAGGTTTGATGGGTGAAATAAAATTAAGAAAGTCACTAGTGAATAGTATGAATAGTATCCTCTCTTTGTTTCTTGATTTCAATGGTGGTTTTAGGTTCTAAAAATCATACCAAGCACTTCCAAGCCTCCACCATACTCAAGAACACATCTCAAGATTTCAATAAAGATAAAAATCTTTGGCCCAACTTTATTTAAGATTCATTTTTAAGATCCATTTAGTATGTGGTAGTAAACCTAGTTCAATGAGTGGTATTGATGAAATCTTGATGTTTAAGTTAAGTAGATTTAAGGTTGGTTGTTGTTGCCTCAAGAACATTATGTTCTTGAGAGGAGTTTGTGTGTTGATGATGAAATGATGATTGTTGGTGGTTGTGTTAAGAGTTAGGGCGTAAACGAAACCCCGATCATAAACGTAACTCCGTTAAAACCAACGAATCGTAACTTTAAGTTTCTGCAGAAAGTCCCGAAGTTGTAAACTGTAGTTTCTTAAATAATAATCCTTTTTTAGGATAGACAATGTTATAAGGATATTTTAGGCGCTTGAATCACTTGATTCCGATTTACGGATCAAAAGTTATGGCCGTTTTACTAAAAGTGATTTACGTGACAAAAACTGCTACGAATTACGAACTTTGAAAATATAAAGGATCGACCTAAAAGTGTTCATAAATCATGAAATTTTTAAAGAGAGTAAAATATTGAGTTTTCTAATTTCTATAAAAATTTCAAGTAAAAATAATGATTTCTCAATTTTATAAAATATCGGAGCCGAGACCGTGCGAGTAGAAACCGTAAGAATCCATAAGCGGAGCCGACGACGATAATAAGAATGAACCTAAGATACTTAGAAAAATGAAGCGACCATAATGTGAATAATAACTTAAAGGAATAATAAGGGTAGTATAAGTCGAGAGGGTGCATAATGAGTAGCACATGAGTGCGAGTCGCCGTAAATTAGAACGAGACCTAACGAAATGAATTGTGTTATGGTTATAGATTTCCGAGCGGAACCTAGAGCATCCTCCACCTCGAGATACCCAGGCAAGTTTACGAACCCAACTCCATTTACTGTTGTGTTGTGAAAGGATTGTTTTATTATCATTGCATAAATACCATGTTTGCCATGATACGTAGTTGTAGAATTTTCTCATAACGTAGTGATGTTGTACGATAAGTATATATCGTGAAATATTTATTCCGCTATAAGCGTGACATATTATATAAGACCGAGAGTCGGTCGGGATTTAAGATAAAACCCGGGAATCATTCCGGTGATATTATAGGGCGATTATAAGTCCATAGTAGTACGTTTTAAAGGGATTCATCGTCCACTTACGAAACATTAAAATATCTCAAACTTTTATTAAAACGATTTTCCAACGATCATATTACCTCAACTATATTTTATGGTTCGAATAATAAATACTATATACTTATTCCTTTATTATGGGAGTAGTATACTCCAACGAATATTTATTTCAAACCTCGATTAATCATTATAGATTGTTAATTATGTAGACACAAACTAGTTGAGAAATATTATTTTTAATATTCTTTTAAAGAGTAAACTCATTCGAGGTTTAATTATTTATCGACTGTTATTTAATTATTTATTATTCTTAAAGGGTTTATTATTGATTTAAAAATCATAGATCCTGATTTAAAATATACTTCCTGATTTCAGAATATCATTCGAATAATTTCAGATCGTCGGTGAATATTATCCCAATTTATTTAATATTTTGAATATAGTTTCAAGGAGAAACTTTTCCCCCTTATTTAATTATCTGTTGACAACGATCAACTCACATCCTTAGTACTTCCTCCGAAAATCTCGGAAGTACGTATATACATATATACACTTATATCTTAGTGAGATAAGCTGTTCTATCAACAAGCAAAACGCTTGGGTAACTTCGATGTGGTTCGAGTTCTTGAGATATGATGGAATTCTTTTTAAAAAGGACAAGGGGGGGGGGTAGACTCTGGTACTATTTGTGCTAGATGGACTACCAAAGGTACCGCAGGCGAAGGTACTCAGGGTACTCAGGAACTTGTGAAGTATGTGTATACCCAAAAATGGGACACGTAGCCCGAATGCGGCAAGGGTGATAACCGAGATACGAAGGTGTCGTCCTTCTACTAGTAGAAAAGGTTACTATTATCGTATTACGACTGATCATCGTATACGGTGGCTCCAACGAGTGTCCTAATTCTTCTAATTGGAATTGAGATGCAATACCGTAACCCAAGCCTAGGTGCTGGGATTACTATTAAGGTATTCGCAGGATATTAAAATCCCTTAAAGAATTGTTTTCATAAGAAGGTGTGTATCACCAAGGAAAACTATTTTTGAATAAAACATAATTATCATATATGATGTTATCATACAGTCATTTTCATACTGTACATTATTATGCTGAACATTATAGCTCACACTTGTTTTCTTAAATTGACACAACACAAAAGTGAATCAAGATGCCTGCCATGAGAACCACAACCAGGAAACGGGTAGGAAATGGCCAGCTGTTCCGTAGATTGTTTGGTGTTGTACCACAGGTAGTCGGAATAAGCTGGATTAGTTTTCAGTTATTTTTAGTTCGGCTTATGTATAAGTATGACTTATGTAAGGTAATAAACAAGAAACGTATATTTAGCCGGTGGACTAGCTTACTTTTGGGTTGTAATAATTATCACTTGATGGTTGAAAGTACTCTAGATATGATAGTTCATTTCTAAGATAATAACCTGTATATGTGTGTGTGTGTGTGATAAGTGTGGGGTTGTGAAGCGTGAGTATTTATATATTGTAGTGTGAGTTGTGTGGTTGTAAGAGTTTAGATGGCGTGGTCTCTGAGACTACTGACCCCGGGTTTTGGGGTGCCACAGAAATGGTATCAGAGCCTTAGGGTATCAAATCTTGGAAACGATAGGACATAAAATACGTAGACATAGGAAAAATAAAATAATTAATTAGAGCTCAAGTCGAGTTCGTCATCGGGCTACACGGGTAGTCTTGACTGTTTTACCCTCAAGGGAATTCCGATTCTAAGTTAGTAACACCTTGCCTATTGTGTCAGGTACCAGTGGAGCCTAGAAGGGAGATTGATCATGTTGATGATGTCATGGTCCCTGAGTGTGACCCTATTCCCGAGCCAAAGAGCCCACCAATTGATGATTCAGATGATGACCTTACTGAGGATGTCCTAGAGGAGGAGACTAACCTTCCTGTCCCCATAGCTAATGGCGTAGTCTGGAGGGATGTAGAGATGTACCCTCACCCGACTATTCGTTCTCCTACACCACCCTAGGGATTCAGAATCCTATGCCCTATACTGATGATGAGGAGGAGGAGGCGATACGTGCACATATCCACGAGGTTCATGATATATCCTTTAGCGACCCAGATTCACCTCTACCACCACCGGCGACCATGCATGTAGCCATACCCGACTGGATAGTGGGACAGCTTAACGCTGAGATCACTGCGGCATCCGCTCACATTGTGGAGTTACGCCAGGCACTGACAGCTGAGAGAGCCACCCGACTAGGATATCTAGGGGATTTCAGAGTTGCTTCCCCAGCCATAGACCGCAGAGAGATCGATGGGATCGAGCTCCGTACCAGGGTTCAGATGAGGATGACAGCGATGGGAGGATACATCCCGGTAGTGGATGCAGAGCTGATGTTGGCAGGAGCAATGAGGAGGGTGCGTGACCTCACGCGCAGTTATAGTGACTGAGGGACTAGTGACTAGATATGGACCTTGAAGAAGGCTGGGTGACTTGTCACCAATTTTGATAGGATAGCTAGTAGTAGATAGCGTTCCTAGCCCTTCAGGGTACACGACTTATGTATTTTCATGTCAGTATTCAGGACTAGTAGTGATATATTGTAATCAGGCATGTATGAACTCAACTAGTTGCTTCGTTCCCCAAGATATAAAGGGGAGATCTTATTAATATATATCTAAGCAGTTATTAAGAAATTGATGTCTATATTATTGCACTTTATAAAAACCTGCTACGTAATAAATAACATGCTTACATATGAATAAAATAATCCAACTGTTATAATTACAACTATGTTGACCAATTTTTATTATCAGAACAATGCCACCCCATAGAAGAGGAACCAGGGCACAGCCCGCATAATCTGTTAACCAACAACGGAGTAAACCTGACCCTGTAGTAAATGAGGAAAGTGAAGAAGACCTTAGACTATAATGAATATGATGAGGAAGAATATGTAGAAGAAGAGGCTGAGGATACCCATCAGGGAGGGAACCCCATGAATGAATTTATGGAACTGTTAAGAGCAAATCTGAACCAACAACCTATTCCACCACAGCCACATGCTGCCCAAAAGACTGCAACTACTGCCTTTAGGGCCTTCAAATCTCTTAAACCCCCAGAGTTTCTAGGATCGGCCGACCCCGTTGAAGCACGGGCCTGGCTTAAAGAAATAGAAAAGTCCTTCGAGATACTAGGTGTTGAGGAATGACACAAGACTATTTTTGCTTCTTACATGCTGAAAGGAGAAGCTAACTACTGGTGGGAGTCTAAACGAAACCTAGAGACTGATGCTGTGATCCAATGGGATAGATTTACCCGACTGTTCTTAGACAAGTATTTCCCTAGGTTTATGGAAACCCAGATGGAGATTAAGTTTCTGGAGTTGAGACAGGATAAGATGACTGTAGCAGAATATGAGGCCAAATTTACTGTGTTGTCGAGATTTGTGCCTGAATTTGTGAACACCGAAGAGAAGAAAACGTGAAGGTTTCAGCTTGGTCTGAAATAGTGGATACAAAACCGAGTGGCAGTGTTAGAGCTGACAGACTATGCCACCTTGGTACAGAAAGCCTCGATTGTTGAAGCTGGCAGTGAGCAGAGTGTGAAGGAAAAGGAAAATAGGAAGAGGAAGATAGGAAGCCAAGAAATAGGAACCGGGAACAGGAGCCTTCCGAGCAGGTTCGTCAGGGGAGCAGTGTCCTAACCTGCACGAGGCCCTGGATTTAGAAAGGCCCCGAGTGAGAGTGTTGGCCAGGGCGGCGGACAATCTAGGGCCACATTTCATATCCAACCCCGCGCCCCAATACCAGAGTGTCAAACCTGTAAGAAGAGACACCTTGGAGTGTGTACCCAGACAAGAGCCCCTCTGAGATGTTACCGGTGTGACCAAATCGGACACCTTGCCAACAACTGCACCAGACCCAATGTAACGTGTTTCCAATGTGGGAAGGTAGGGCTCATGAGAAAGGATTGCCCAATATTGAAGCCCCCAGCCTCAGGGATGAGCAAAGCTGCCTCCAACCGACCCCCAGCTGCTAGGACCTTCAATATGACTGTTCAAGATGCTGTCCGAAACACCGACGTGATAGCAGGTACCCTTTTGTTAAATTCCGGACATGCAAATGTCCTATTTGATTCTGGAGCAACCAAATCTTTTATATCTCAAGATTTTTCAAAAAAGTTAAAACTTATTGCCATATCCTTACGTGAGATATTACGAGTGGAAATAGCAAACAAATAAATAATTCTTGTAAATCAGGTACACCCTAAGTGCAAGTTGAAATTAGAAGGGAAGATCTTCGAGGTTGACCTAATCCCATTCGCGTTAGGTGAATTTGATGTAATCTTAGGAATGGATTGGTTATCCAGTAACAGAGCGAAAATAGATTGTGAATGGAAGAAAGTAAAGATAAGAGTGCAGAATGAAAAAGAAGTAGTGTTTAAAGGTCAACGACAGAACCATAAATTTCTAACCATGCTATAAGCAAAAAGATTGTTAAGGAAAGGTAATGAGACCTATTTGGCTTATGTGGTAGATACCAAGAAGGAAGTCCCTAATATATAGGATATACCCGTAGTAAACGAATTCGATGATGTATTTTCAGAGAACTTACCAGGATTGCCACCTGACCGAGAATATGGATGGCAAATTAATCCGATCAGACGAAAATCCGATCCGAAACCCGAAGTTTTGGATATACCGAACCTGAAATTTTGGAGTTGGATTTGGATTTGGATTTCAACTATACCGAACCGATACCCGATCCGAAATCCGAAACCCGATCCAAACCCGAAACCCGATTAAAACTCGACACATTTATTATAGATTATATATAATATTTTAGATGTAATACATATAATTTACATAGTTTTCTTGTATTATTTGTGTAACAGTAGATTATTATCAAGATTATCAACACTTATTTAGTGAATTATAACTTTTTATTTCAAAATCAGCTTTTATTATATAAGATATACTTTGTATATATTTATAAAAATAATAATTTCTGATAAAATACTAAATATTATGTTATCAACATATCTTAGATATTACTCACCATGTCAACCTGTGCAATATAGTGTGTTTAACTACTTATTAGTTAATATATTTTAATTTTAGCTATCATATAAATGTGATTAATAGTGTTTGTATATATAAATAATACAAAATTTGACTACATTATTCGTAATTTTGGATATCCGAAAAATACCCGATCCGATCCGAAACCCGACGGATTTGGATTTGGATAACCCGAAAAAATTTGGATTTGGATTTGGATTTTATGTTACCCGATCCGAACCCGACCCGTTGCCATCCCTAACCGAGAAATAGAGTTCGCTATAGAATTAGCACCAGGAACGGCACCAGTATCCAAGGCCCCATATAGGCTAGCCCCAGTTGAGATGAAGGAACTAGCTTCTCAACTGCAAGATTTATTAGATAATGGAATAATGAGACCCAGTGTGTCGCCATTGGGAGTGCCAGTACTGTTCGTAAAGAAAAAGGATGGCAGTATGAGATTATGCATAGACTATCGAGAGCTGAATAAGCTGACTATTAAGAATAGGTACCCTTTCCCCAGGATTGATGACCTATTCGACCAACTCAAGGGAGCTGTACATTTTTCCAAAATAGATTTGAGAACAGGATATAACCAGTTGAAAATCAAACCGGAAGATATACCGAAGACTGCTTTTCGCACTAGGTATGGACACTATGAGTTCTTAGTTATGTCGTTTGGGTTAACCAATGCACCCGCAACCTTTATGGATTTGATGAAGAGAGTGTTCAAAAAGTACCTGGATATATGCGTGATAGTTTTTATAGATGATATTCTGATCTACTCAAAGACAGAGCAAGAACACGCAGAACATTTGAGGATAGTCTTAGAAATCTCGAGGAATGAGAAATTGTATGCCAAGTTTTCGAAGTGCGAGTTTTGGTTGAGAGAAGTTCAGTTTTTAGGACATGTGGTGAGTAGCAAAGGAGTTTTAGTTGACCCTGCCAAGATAGAGGCTGTATCCAATTGGGAAAGACCAACTACCCCAACAGAGGTTAGGATTTTTGTGGGTTTAGTAGGATATTATCGAAGATTCGTTCAAGATTTTGCGAAGATAGCCGGTCCACTGACTAGACTTACCCGGAAGACAGAAAAGTTTGTATGGACAGAGAAATGTGAGGAAAGTTTTCAAGAACTGAAAATGAGGCTGGTGTCAGCACCAGTGCTCGCTCTTCCCGATGGAAAGGGGGAGTTGTGATATACAGTGACGCATCGCTTAAAAGATTAGGATGTGTACTGATGCAGCACGGCAAAGTTATAGCGCATGCCTCTCGGCAATTGAAGGAATATGAGAGCAGATACCCTACGCATGATTTAGAATTAGCAGCCATAGTGTTTGCCCTGAAAATTTGGATACACTACCTATACGGTGAGAAATGTGAGATCTACACTGACCATAAAAGCCTAAAATGTATTTTCACTCAGAAGGAACTGAACATGAGACATAGGAGGTGGTTAGAGTTGATAAAAGACTACGACTGTGAAATTTTGTATCACCCGGGTAAAGTCAATGTGGTGGCTGACGCCCTTAATAGGAAGGAAAGACTCAAGATGATAATGCATCAGAGGAGTTAATTAAAGAATTTGAGAAGATTGAAATTGACGTGAGGATGACCGGTAAGGGAACGGAAGGATTATTTGAGATTAAGCTAGTGCCGGAGCTGACTGAAAAGATACGAGTATGTCAAGGAAAGAAGATGAGTGAGGAAAGAGGAACATTGACCGGTGAAGAAGTGAGATGCGAGAAGGATGAGAAAGGGATCATGAGGTATGCGTCCCGAATTTGGATTCCAAATGTGCAAGAGTTAAAGGATGAGCTGCTGCACGAAGGGCACAACTCTAGATATTCAATCCACCCAGGAAGTACAAAAATGTACCGTGACCTTAAGGAATATTATTGGTGGCCTAACATGAAGAGAGAAGTAGCAGAGTGGGTCAGCAAATGCTTGACATGCCAGAGAGTGAAGGCTGAACATCAGCGACCTAGTGGACTATTACGGCCCCTAGAAATTCTGGAATGGAAATGGGAGCATATAGCCATGGATTTTGTGACAGGCTTACCAAGAAAAAAGAGCAATCACGATGCCATATGGGTTATCATAGATAGATTGACCAAGTCCGCACAGTTCCTACCAATCAACAAAAGATACATCGTAGACAAGTTGGTGGATATTTACTTGAAGGAAATTGTAGTAAGACACGGCGTTCCTGTAGCCATAGTGTCAGATAAAGACCCAAGGTTTAATTCCAGATTTTGGAGAAGCTTCCAGGAATGCGTAGGCATCAGACTAAACATGAGTACCGCTTACCACCCCCAGACTGATGGACAAAGCGAAAGGACTATTCAGACCCTTGAAGATATGCTACGAAAATGTTCAATTGATTTTAAAGGAAATTGGGATGACCACTTACCCCTGATCGAATTTGCTTACAACAATAGCTATCATGCTAGCATAAGAATGCCCCCGTATGAAGCTCTTTACGGAAGGAGATGTCGCTCTCCCCTGTGTTTTGACGAAGTCGGAGAACACAAGATATTAGGACCAGACTTAGTCCAGCAGACCAGAGAAATGGTAGGACTCATCAGGAAAAGACTGGTAGCAGCCCAAGACAGATAAAAGAAGTACGCCAACCAGACCTGGAAGGATAGGGAATATGAAGCAGGAGATTCAGTGCTATTGAAGGTATCACCGTGGAAAGGAGTGATGAGATTTTGAAAGAAAGGGAAGCTGAGTCCCAGATTCATAGGACCCTTTGAAATTTTGAGGAGAATAGGACCTCTAGCTTACGAGCTCGCCTTGCCTCCTAATTTGAAACAAGTACACAACGTGTTCCACGTGTCCATGTTAAGGAAGTACCATGCAGATGCACGACATGTAATAGAATACAAGCAGGTAGATTTACAACCAGACCTGACCTACATCGAGCAGTCAATAAGGATAATGGACCAAAAAGAAAAAGTGCTGAGGAACAAGACTGTGAAACTAGTTAGGATCTTATGGAGAAATCAAAATGTTGAGGAATTAACTTGGGAACTTGAAGACGCAATGAGGAATATATACCCCCACTTATTTTCTAATTGATTCCGGGACGGAATCCTTGTTAGAGGGGAAGACTGTAATAACTCAAATTTTTGAGACCTTGTAAAATGTTTAATGAATAGTAACCCTGACGGACGAGAACAACTTTTGAGCCCACACTATGTAGTGCATGAGAAAAGGATTTCGGAGTTGATATTACGATTATACGTACCAAATGAGTGTATGTAAACGGTATTAGTTTTCGAAGAAAATTAACTTTGAAAAATGACCGTATTTATGACTCATCGAGGATTACGGGAATCACAATATAATTACGAGATTAAAACCCTACGGATTTATATTCAAGTATGATAATTAAAAATATAAGGAATAAATACGAAAGGAATTACGTCGCGAACCATTTACGAGTAGTATTGCGAAAATGTTTAAGAAACCGAGTGAACGCGTAAATGATTAAATAAACGTAACGCACTAACTAAACCATCGTAAGGAAGTAACCATGGTTACTTAATCAAATAGTGAGATAACCATAGGATGATCAAGCTAGCTAGCAAAATAGTGTGCTAAGGAAGCTAACACATGTAGTTAGCTTGTAACCTAGCAAGCTACTTAGATTTTGTCCCCAAGATTTGTAACAAGAATAAACCTAGGATTCAACCTAGGAGAATAAAAATCAAGGAAAGATATCACACCCCATTTCCTAGAAGCAACCTAGAGAAGCAACCAAGAGAAGCAACCTAGAGAAGCAAGTATAAATACCCCCCCCACCATGCTTCCATTCAACCCTTGAAGAAAAAAGGAGGAATTCAATTTCAAAACTCAAAATCTAGCCATGGTAAAATCATCCCATTAATTCTCAAGCTTCCTAGAAATTAAACTAAGGTAAGAAAATTCTTTCATCTTTTTTTATCAAGGTTTGATGGGTGAAATAAAATCAAGAAAGTCACTAGTGAATAGTATAAATAGTATCTTCTCTTTGTTTCTTGATTTCAATGGTAGTTTTAGGTTCTAAAAATCATACCAAGCACTTCCAAGCCTCCACCATACTCAAGAACACATCTCAAGATTTCAATAAAGATAAAAATCTTTGGCCCAACTTTATTTAAGATTCATTTTTAAGATCCATTTAGTATGTGGTAGTAAACCTAGTTCAATGAGTGGTATTGATGAAATCTTGATGTTTAAGTTAAGTAGATTTAAGGTTGGTTGTTGTTGCCTCAAGAACATGATGTTATTGAGAGGAGTTTGTGTGTTGATGATGAAATGATGATTTTTGGTGGTTGTGTTAAGAGTTAGGGCGTAAACAAAACCCCGATCGTAAACGTAACTCCGTTAAAACCAACGAATCGTAACTTTAAGTTTCTGCAGAAAGTCCCGAAGTTGTAAACTATAGTTTCTGGAAAAATAATCCTTTTTTAGGATAGAAAATGTTATAAGTATCGTTTAGACGCTTGAATCACTTGATTCCGATTTACGGATCAAAAGTTATGTCCGTTTTACTAAAAGTGATTTACGCGATAAAAACTGCTACGAATTACGAACTTTGAAAATATAAAGGATCGACCTAAATGTGTTCATAAATCATGAAATTTTTACAGAGAGTAACATATTGATTTTCCTAACAGCATAAATATTTCAAGTAAAAATAATTATTTCTCAATTTTATAAAAATATCGGAGCCGAGACCGCGCGAGTAGAAACCGTAAGAATCCATAAGCGGAGCCGACGCCGATAATAAGAATGAACCTAAGATACTTAGAAAAATGAAGCGACCATAATGTGAATAATGACTTAAAGGAATAATAAGGGTAGTATAAGTCTAGAGGGTGCATAATGAGTAGCACATGAGTGCGAGTCGCCGTAAATTAGAACGGGACCTAACGAAATGAATTGTGTTATGGTTATAGATTTCCGAGCGGAACCTAGAGCATTCTCCACCTCGAGATACCCAGGCAAGTTTACGAACCCAACTCCATTTACTGTTGTGTTGTGAAAGGATTGTTTTATTATCATTGCATAAATACCATGTTTGCCATGATACGTAGTTGTTGAATTTTCGCATAATGTAGCGATGTTGTACGATAAGTATATATCGTGAAATGTTTATTACGCTATAAGCGTGACATATTATATAAGACCGAGAGTCGGTCGGAATTTAAGATAAAACCCGGGAATTATTCCGATGATATTATAGGGCGATTATAAGTCCATAGTAGTACGTTTTAAAGGGACTCATCGTCCTCTTACGAAACATTAAAATACCTTGAACTTTTATTAAAACGATTTCCCAACGATCATATTACCTCAACTATATTTTATGGTCGAATAATAAATACTATATACTTATTCCTTTATTATGGGAGTAGTATACTCCAACGAATATTTATTTCAAACCCGATTAATCATTATAGATTGTTAATTATGTAGACACAAACTAGTTAAGGAATATTATTTTAAATATTCTTTTAGAGAGTAAACTCATTCGAGGTTTAATTATTTATCGACTATTATTTAATTATTTATTATTCTTAAAGGGTTTATTATTGATTTAAAAATCATAGATCCTGATTTAAAATATACTTCCTGATTTCAGAATATCATTCGAATAATTTCAGATCGTCGGTGAATATTATCCCAACTTATTTAATATTTTGAATATAGTTTCAAGGAGAAACTTTTCCCCCTTATTTAATTATCTGTTGACAACGGTCAACTCACATCCTTAGTACTTACTCCAAAAATCTCGATGTACATATAGACATGTATACACTTATATCTTAGTGAGATAAGCTATTCTATCAACAAGCAAAACGCTTGGGGAACTTCGATGTGGTTCGAGTTCTCGAGATATGATAGAATTCTTTTTAAAAAGGACAAAGGGTAGACTCTGGTACTATGTGTGCTAGATGGACTAGCAAAGGTACCGCAGGCGAATATACTCAGTGTACTCAGGAACTTGTGAAGTATGTGTATACCCAAAAATGGGACACGTAGCCCGAATGCGGCAAGGGTGATAACCGGGATACGAAGGTGTCATCCTTCTACTAGTAGAAAAGGTTACTATTATCGTATTACGACTGATCATCTTATACGGTGGCTCCAATGAGTGTCCTAATTCTTCCAATTGGAATTGAGATGCAATACCGTAACCCAAGCTTAGGTGCTGGGATTACTATTAAGGTATTCGCAGGATATTAAAATCCCTTAAAGAATTGTTTTCATAAGAAGGTGTGTATCACCAAGGAAAACTAATTTCGAATAAAACATAATTATCATATATGATGTTATCATACAATCATTTTTATACTGTACATTATTATGCTGGGTATTATAGCTCACACTTGTTTTCTTAAATTGACACAACACAACAGTGAATCAAGATGCCTGCCATGAGAACCACAGCCAGGAAACGGGTAGCAAATGGCCAGCTGGATTAGTTTTCAGTTGTTTTTAGTTCGGCTTATTTATAAGTATGACTTATGTAAGGTAATAAACAAGAAACGTGTTGTGTACTTGATGATTTCATGAACAAAACATCTTGGTAGATTTTACTTAGTGAAATTATGTAGCACTCGACGGATAAGATTTATAGTCCCGACGGATGACTCGTTATAGTCCCGACGGATGATGACTTATTATCCATCGAGTGAGTAGCTTATGTAACAATAAGTATGTAGCACATTTCTGCATACACCATTGTATAGATTCTATAAGTAGTATTCAAGTCATGTTGACTTTAACTAGATATGCAAAATAGGTTGATTAATTGTACATAGATGATGTCTTGTAATTCTGCATAAATGAAATGAATTCAAGTTCCAGATTGATACCCGACGGATAAACTACAATGAAGTCGACGGATGATCAACTAAATAACCCGACGGATGATCAATAACTCGACGAATGATCATGAACCCGACGGATAAAGAATTCAAATATCTGTTGACAGTGACAACACGGTCATATGCGTCGAGTGGATGCAAATGGAATGTGGTAGCCTATTCAACTGGGTTTTCGAGAACAAAGAAGCATTGCCATTTCTATGCTATTATGAAGATTTTCAAAGATGCTGGAATAGAGTAATGAAGTAGCATTATAATAGACTAGATAGTTTTTATTTTATTATCCTGTCTAATTACCTTGTAATCTTGGTGATATGTAAACCAAGAAGTAGCAACTAAGAAATAGAACTAAGCAACAAGCAGAGAAACATTTGTAAGCAGAATTCTTAGCATTTCTCTGTACTCTTAGTTGTTCAATTGTTGTAAGCAGCTGTGAGCATTTTACACACAGGGTTCACTTGATATATAATATATATCTCTGGTGGAATAATTCAAATCCACCAGAAAGTTTTTGAAGACTCTTGTTTTTAATTACTTGTGATTTGATTCATTTAAGTAACTATTCCGCATTGTGCTAATCAATTCACACATATATATATTCGAGTTAGAACATTTTTATTTTTAGAAAAAGTTTCGAGAATTCCATTCAACCCCCCTTCTGTAATTCTTGTCATATTGTTAAGGGACTAACAATTGGTATCAGAGCGAGCTCTTAACTTACAAAGAGTTTAAAGATCAAAATAATACAGCAAGATGAACAAGAAGGATGTTGGAGTCAAGATCCCTTTTCTGGATAAAGACAATTACCATCATTGGAAGGTAAAGATGCATCTTCATTTGCTTTCTCAAGATGAGGCCTATGTTGTCTGCATAGAAAGAGGCCCTCATGTTCCAATGAGAGCTGCAACAGGAAACAAGCCATCAGTCCCCAAGCCAAGGCATGAATGGTCTGATCCTGACATCAAACAAGTCAGGAAGGATATAAAGGCCATGAATATCCTGTTTAATGGAGTTGATGGAGATATGTTTGACAACATTATCAACTGCAAAACTGCCAAGGATGTTTGGGATACAATACATATCATCTGTGAAGGCACTGAGCAAGTTAGAGAAAATAAGATGCAGCTCTTGATTCAGCAATATGAGCATTTTTATAATGAAGAAAGTGAGTCTCTTATTGACATTTTTAATAGGTTTCAAAAACTACTAAATGCTCTAAAGTTGCATGGAAGGGTCTATCAGACAAAAGACTCCAATCTGAAATTCCTTAGATCTCTTCCAAAGGAATGGAAACTAATGACAGTCTCATTAAGAAACTCACAAGATTATAAGGAGTTTACTTTGGAGAGACTGTATGGCATCCTGAAAACTTATGAGCTTGAAATAGAGCAAGATGAAAGGATGGAGAGAGGAAAGAAGAAAGGAGGATCCATTGCACTAGTTGCTAAGTTGGAAAAAGAGAAGGAAGTGAAGATGGAAGCTGTTGAGTCAACTTCAAGGGTCTGTGAAAGCAAGGGTAAGGGGCTTGCAGCTGAAAATGAAGATTCTTTGAGCCAAGATGACATGGAGGACATTAATGAACACCTAGCATTTCTTTCTAGGAGATTTGCCAAGCTCAAGTTCAAGAAAAACTTTGGAGCAGCCAAGCCAAATAGAAACATGGTGGATAAATCAAAATTCAAATGTTTCAAATATGGCTTGGCAGGGCACTTTGTCAGTGAGTGTAGGAAGTCTGATTCCAGTAAGAAAAAGTTTGAGCCTGTGGATTACAAGCAAAAATACTTTGAACTGCTCAAACAGAAGGAAAGGGCTTTCATAACACAAGAAAATGACTGGGCAGCAGATGGTCTGGATGAAGATGAAGATGTCAGCTATGTTAATCTAGCCCTAATGGGCAAGTCTGATGAAACAGAAACAAGTTCTTCAAGTAATCAGGTAATTACTACAAACCTTGCACATTTATCTAAAGCTGGGTGTAATGATGCCATAAATGACATGTCTACAGAGTTATATCATTTGCGTGTTACACTTAAGTCTCTTACTAAAGAAAATGCTAAAATCAAAGAAAACAACTTGTTTTTGAGTGAGAGAAATAATATGCTTGAGTCTTAGTTCATTGATTTTGAAAGTTAAGAATTGAGTGTAAGATTGCCAAGGAGGAATTAACTGAGTCCTTGAAGAAAGAAGAAATTTTAAAGAAGCAGCTCGAGCGTGAACTAGAGGTGATTAAGGCATGGAAAACATCCAGGGATGTCCATGCTCAAATCACAAAAGTTCAAGGAATTGAGTCTTTCTGTGATGCAGCCTGGAAAAAGAACAAAGAGAAACTAGAACCAAATTTGGTAGATGGAGTGCTAACAGATGTAGACTCGACGGATGATGAGGATCATCCGTCGGATAACAAAAAGGGTTATCCGTCAAATGATGAAAATCCTCATCCGTCGGTTGTGAGCAAGCCTATCAGTAAAGCCAAACTTGTTAAGCTAAATGAGAAGTATGGGTCTATTTCCAAGAAATTTGTTTCAGGAGAATCAAGTCAAGTTAAGAAAGGGAAAAAGGCTAATGTTGGTCACATGACTGTCAAACAGTAAATGACAGACTTGAAAAGATTGAGGTAAAAACAGAGACTAAAAAGAAAAATAATAGAAATGGTAAAGTAGGGATTAACAAACACAATAACTACACACCTGATAAATATGCTCCTAGAAAAATCTGTGTCAAGTGTGGTAGTGTAAATCATTTATCTGTTAATTACAAATCTGCCATGCCTACTTCCATGTCTGTGCCACCTCAATTTCCTAACATGAATGCCATGCCTCCCATGCCTATGAATGCTATGTCTACACAGAATATGAATGCTCAGTTTGCTAACATGCCATTTGCACCTAATCCTTATTATGCTGTATTTAGCATGCCACAAATGCCATTTAACATGCCTTACTGGAATAACATGTTTACTAACAGCATGCCATTCCCTGTTGATTACAATATGCATGCTAATTCTGTTGCAATGAATGGTTTCAAAGGCCCAACTCAAATGACCAAGGATGAATCTGATATCCCTAGGTCAAATGAGATAAAGCCTAAGAAACAGAAAAAGAAAGCTAACAAGGAAGGACCCAAGGAAACTTGGGTACCAAAATCAACTTGATTTGATTTTGATATGTGCAGGGAAACAGAAAGAATCTTTGGTACTTGGATAGTGGTTGTTCAAGACACATGACTGGTGATTCTACCCTGCTCACAGAGTTTAAGGAGAGAGCTGGCCCAAGTATTACTTTTGGTGATGACAGCAAGGGTTATACTGTGGGATATGGCTTGATTTCAAAGGACAATGTCATCATTGAGGAGGTTGCCTTAGTGGATGGTCTCAAACACAATTTGTTGAGTATCAGCCAGCTTTGTGACAAAGGCAACTTAGTAACCTTCAACTCAGAAGCCCGTGTTGTAACTAATAAAAGAAGCAACAAAGTGGTTCTCACTGGTGTGAGAAAAGGAAATGTGTACCTAGCTGATTTCAACTCATCTAATGCAGAATCTGTTACTTGTCTTCTCAGTAAAGCAAGTCAGGATGAAAGTTGGCTATGGCACAAGAAGCTATCCCATTTAAACTTCAAGACCATGAATGAGCTAGTAAAGAAAGAACTGGTTAGAGGCATTCCTCTAGTGGAGTTTTCTAAGGATGGACTGTGTGATGCCTGCCAAAAAGGGAAGCAAATTAAAGCATCATTCAGGAAGAAACTTGATTCAACAATTGAAGAGCTTTTGCAAGTGCTTCACATGGATTTGTTTGGACCAGTCAATGTGTTGTCCATCTCAAGGAAAAGATTTTTCCTAGTAATTGTAGATGATTTCTCAAAGTTCTCTTGGATATATTTCCTAAAGTCTAAAGATGAGGCTAGTGAAATCATCATCAATCACATAAGGCAAGTCAATAATCATCCTGATTTCAAGGTTAGAAGAATCAGGAGTGACAATGGAACTGAGTTCAAGAATTCTGTCATGAGAGCATTTTATGAGGAAAATGGGATTCTGCATGAGTTTTCAGCAGCAAGGACTCCACAATAGAATGGAGTAGTGGAAAGGAAAAACATATCACTTATTGAAGCTGCAAGGACAATGCTTGAAGAATCTAAAGTGCCAACCTATTTCTGGGCTGAAGCTGTAAATACTGCATGCTACACTCAGAATATTTCTCTGGTTAATCAAGCAAGATGCATGACTCCCTATCAATTGTTCAAGAACAAGAAGCCAACTCTAAATTTTCTTCATGTCTTTGGCTGCAAATGCTATATTCTGAGAAATCAAACTGATCAAAATGGGAAGTTTGATGCTAAAGCAGATGAAGGAATTTTTGTTGGATACGCTGTTGGTAAAGCATATAGAGTCTACAATCTAAGAACCAACATTGTTGTGGAATTAATACATGTTGTGTTTGATGATAAAAAGATTGAAGGACTGAAAGATGGAGATTACCATGAGAGGCTCAAATTCGACAATGTGGAGATGGTTAGTGATGACAGTGATGATGGAAGTGATCAAGAAACAGTGTCTAAGTATAATGCAGATAAATCTACTAACAATGAAGCACAAAACTCAACATCTGTCGAGTTGCATAATACTTCATCCGTTGGAAGGCAATCTGCGTTATCCGTCGGGAGACAACTAGCTTCAATCGTAGGTACTCAAAATTCACCATCCGTCGGGTTATCAAAAGGAGCAGGAAGTCAAGATAGATCACCTATAGAAAGTTCCCTTTTCTCAAATCAAAGATCACAAACTCAGGGGGAGTTTCTAACAATCAAAACTCAATCACACATCAAGACAACAATGAGGTTTCTTCATCTAGAGCTAATCTACCTCAACAAAGAAAATGGACAAAAGATCACCCCTTTGAGCTTATTATCGGTGATGTTTCTTCTAGAGTTCAAACAAGGAGAGCAACTTAAGAAGAATGTATATACAGTAGCTTTCCTTCCAAGGTAGAGCCAAAGAAGGTAGAAGAAGCTTTATTAGATCCTGATTGGATTTTAGCTATGTAGGAGGAGCTAAACCAGTTTGAAAGGAATAATGTATGAAAGTTGGTGCCCAAGCCTAAAGGAAAGAATTCAATAGACACCAAGTGGGTATTCAGATTCAAGATGGATGAGAATGGCATAGTTATCAGGAATAAAGCTAGATTGGTTGCTAAAGGCTACTGTCAACAAGAAGGAATAGATTTTGATGAAACATTTGCTCCTGTTGCAAGACTTGAAGCCACCAGAATCTTCTTAGCCTATGCAGCCCATGCCAATTTCAGGGTCTATCAAATGGATGTCAAAAGTGCCTTTCTGAATGGAGATTTGGAGGAGGAAGTCTATGTCAGTCAACCTCCTGGTTTTGAAGATTCAAATTTTCCAGATCATGTCTATTATCTTTTGAAAGCACTTTATGGACTGAAGCAAGCACCTAGAGCCTGGTATGATACTTTATCAAAGTTCCTTTTGGAAAATCACTTCACAAGAGGTACTGTAGATAAAACTTTGTTTTTCAAAAATGTTAATGGCTCTAGCATACTTGTTCAAATTTATGTAGATGATATTATTTTTGGCTCTACAGATGAGAAACTTTGCAAAAAGTTTGCCAAACTGATGTAAAGTAAATATGAAATGAGTATGATGGGAGAACTGACTTACTTTCTTGGTTTACAAGTTAAGCAAGTTAGTGATGGAATATTCATTAGTCAAACTAAATACATTTTTGATCTTTTAAAGAAGTTTGATCTAGTGGATTGCACATCTATAAAAACTCCCATGGCCACTGCAACTAAGCTTGAATTAAACACTACTGAAAAGTCTGTGGATATTTCAAGTTATAGAGGCATGGTTGACTCACTTCTGTACTTAACAGCTAGTAGGCCAGATATAATGTTTGCTACATGTTTATGTTCTAGATTTCAGGCTGATCCTAGAGAATCTCACTTAATAGCTATTAAGAGAATTTTCAGATATCTCAAGGGAACACCAAAACTTGGCATTTGGTACCCTAGAGATTCTGGTTTTGATCTAACTGGTTATTCAGATGCATATTATGCAGGTTGTAGAATTGATAGAAAAAGTACAACAGGAACCTGTCAATTTCTAGGAAACAAGTTTGTGTCCTGGTTCAGTAAAAAGCAAAATTCAGTTTCTACTTCTACAGCTGAAGCTGAATATATTGCTGCTGGCAGTTGCTGTGCACAGATTGTATGGATGAGAAATTAATTGCTAGACTATGGTTTGCAAGTTGAAAGGATTCCTATTTTCTGTGATAACACAAGTGCAATTTCCATCACTGAAAATCCAGTACAACATTCAAGGACAAAGCATATAGATATCAAGTACCATTTCATAAGGGAACATGTAATGAATGGTACTGTGGAGCTACATTTTGTTCCAAGTGAGAAGCAGCTTGCAGATATCTTTACCAAGCCACTGGATGAATCCACCTTTTCAAGGTTGGTAAGTGAGTTAGGTATGCTTAATTACTCTTAAATCTATATGAGTTAATTTTCAAGTTGAAATGCAGCCAGAAATTTAATTGATTTTTCAGTCTTGGATGAAATTTTGGCTAAGTCAAAATTTACATCTCGACGGATGATCTTTATCCATCGAGTTTGATCATCCGTCGGTATATTATTTGCTAATAAAAATCAATTATTTTTCTGGAATATTTTATGTCTTGACGGATAACAATTTATCCTCATCCGCCGTATTATCTTAATCTCAGCCGTTAATTCCCTGTACACTATCCATCGAGTATACTTACAGTTTATAAGCATAACACTACGGATAATGGGTGGAATTTTTACAGTTTATTTTTTAAACGGCTATTTTAGGCAATTTCTATTGGTTACTTTATTTTACTTTATTATTTTTATCAATTATTTTTTGAGATAGTATAAAAGCTTATTTCATTTCAATTGCTTTTTTTTATCAGTCTCAGTTCAACTACTCTAATTTCATTCTCTCTCAAAGCACTTTCTCTCTTTCTCTTCAAGCTCTTATTCTCTAACAATGGCACCTGTCGTAAAAATTATGTCTCAAGCTAGGTTCATTTATGAGAAGAACAATTTCACTGCACTAGTGAACAAGGGTATTCAGCATTCGAGTGACTATCACAAGATGATGGACTTTGTGAAAGATTGCAAGCTCAATTATGCCATGCTGGAATCACCCACGATCTTCTGTGAAGTTGTTGAAGAGATGTGGACCACTACTACCTACAACTCTACAAATAAGACCATCACACTAACCATTAAAGGTAAAGAATTCTGTATCAATAGTGATGTGATAAAAGCATGTTTCAAAATTCCTGATGACAATGTAACCTCACCACACACTGACACTGATATAATCAATATGCTTAATTCCATGAACTATGCACTTCCTACTTCTAAACTGAGTGTCATTAGGAGAATGGGTCTTAGGAAAGAATGGAGTTTGACGTGTGATGTAGTTACAAAGGTTTTCTCAGGAAAGATCAGTAATTTTGATTCAGTGAATATTTCCATACTTAACATGCTCTACATGCTAGTTACAGATAAGTATTTTAATTTCAGTGACCTTGTTTTGTTTGAGTTAGGTTTTAAACTGGGAGAGTTAAATAAAAGAGGTAAGAATGTGTATTATGCTAGATTTTTTATGATGTTAGCTAACCACCTTTGTGAAGAGATTGTGCTTGAGAACCCTAACAATAAATTAGATTTTTGGGTTCAAGAGAGAAGGCTTATTGCAGATTTGAACAGGGCCAATCATCACAAGGATGTGCCATTGTTCTATTTCCCTGTAATGCAAGCACCTCAGGTAAGTGAGGTAAGTTCATCTATCCCTACAACTATTCCAACCTCAACAATTTCTTTGAGTTCCAGTGTGGCTATGGCAACTGTGTCATTGACCAAACAGTTGCCTACCCAAGCTACCAAAAATGCAATAATTTCAAAATCCAAATCAAAGAAAGCCCCCTCTGGTATCTCTCAAAAGATGCCAGTTGTAAAATCCACTAAAGCCAAAGAGGGGAGTGTGAAGGAGGGTAAGTTAGGTGAGGGACGGGGTGAACATCAAAGAAACCCCAAGAATAAGGTTGGAGAGTTGAGTGGATCCCAGCCAAGCCACACTGCAGTTTCCCAACAAACTGCAGTGCTTAAAAAGGACAAAAGCTCATTTCTAGCTGCATCCTCCCAAACGGATGTAGTTATTGAACAAAGCTCTCAACTAAGAGCACAGGCCAAGAGGGTTAGGGACACAAGCTCACCCCAGACTTATGCCAGAAAGAAGAAGTCTAAAACCCTTGGGAATGCACAGGGTACACACACAGTGCAAACTGGTGCAACAGACACAGTCACTGCACCTTCACAAATTCAGTTTGATGTGGCTTCAATATATGTGGAGTCACAGCCAAAATCTCTAGTTATAGAAGCACCACAAACACCCAACTCACCAACAAATTCTCTGGATGTGGATATGATAAACACATCAATTGTTGATTCCCCTTCTTTAACTCTGTTGGGGAAGCCAAAATCTAGTGCAAGTGAGCATCATCTTTTAGATGATTTGTTGGCTCACTTGCCAATTCTTTCAGGAACTGTTGTATCATCTGTTCCCAAAATATCTTTAATCAGCACAGAGTCAACAATAGTTTCTATTCCCAGCTCATTCATTTCTACTCTCTCGACGGATATTGCTCATTCGTCGAGTAGTGATTGTATCCCGACGGATAAGCTTGACAGCGGTTATCCGTCGGATAGCAAAACCACTCACTCGATGGATATCACTCATCCATCGAGTATCTCTGCACAACTTCAAACTTCATATTATTTCAAGTGCAGAAGATTTAATGGTTTTGCAGTCACTCTTAGGATTGAGAGAGAAGAGTGTTTTGAGTGAGAGTCTGGGTTGCTCCCAGGAAAAAGGAGAGGAAATGAGTGAAACTATGCAATCCATTTCTTCAGGATTGGCAAAAGAGAGTGAGTGGAGTCCCACCTTAGTAGGTGAAGGAGGGTGTGAGGGTGGGGAGCCAGGGTGAGACCGTGATGCAACAAAAGAGAGAAAATGAGAGAAATGCAGGTACTGGAGCTATAAGGATGAATGTCATTGCTAGTGAGTCAATGAATGTCCAGGATGCAGACAGGGAGGGACTATCTCAGCATCCTAAAGCTGTTATAGATTCCACCTCCCTTGATGCTGAGGCATTTACTCACCCTGTTCCAGCTTATCAACTTCTAGCTGAACAGGGCAATGGCAATGTAGAAAGGATGCTGAATTTGGTGCATACCACACAGTCTATGATGAGAGCTAAGGATGCCATCACAGCTTTGCCTTCTACAGCTGGTGATGTGGACTATGAGACTGGTGGTTCAGCTGATTTCTTTGGAGATGGGAGTGGGGATAGTGAAGATGAAGCAATGGACATAGGGGGAGAAGTAGGCTCAAGTTCAAGATCAGGTATGCCATCATGGGCCTACTCAAAGCACTGTGATGAGCATTACTTCAAGACAACCTTGATCTAGCTAATCAATCAGACAAATACCGCTCTTCAAACCACTACTAATGCCAGCACCAAGAAGCCCCTTCAGGCACATCTAGCCTCCCTGCAACTTTAACAAATCCAGGGCTTCCAACATGCTAGAGATGGAAACACCATGAAGGGTGATATTGAGGAGATGAAGAAGGCCATTTCAGACAAGATAGATTCTAAACTTCCAGAAGCTACAATGCTTGACATCAAGAGGCAATTAAGGAAAAATTCTGATCTGTCAACCAAGATAGATGCCTTGGACACAAGAATTTCAGCCATGGAAGCATCTTTAACTTCCATTCATCTTCATCAAGCTCAACAGACAAATCTACTACAAAAACTGGTGGCTGCTCAAACCCCCTCCTCACCTCAACTTGATGATAACAAAAAGGGGGAGAAAGGACCAAGTGAGGGGGGGGGGACCAAGTGAGGGGGAGAGGCTTCAAATTTGAATCAGTAAAGTAATTATGCCTTCAATTACTGTCTCAAAGCCATCAGTTACAGATAGTATAGATCTGATCAATGCAGCAACAGCCAACATAAGAGCAGCTGATAAGGAGAAGTTGAGTTTAGTCAACTGGGAGAAGATTGATGAGGAAATATAAAAGAAGTTTGAACTTGTCAAGGAGCCAGTTAAGTCGGCCATCCATCACTCTCAAGTCAAGCAAATTAGTGTGAATGAGAGGACAGCCTTCCTGCATTAAATCTCCAAAGGCTGAAACAATTCTAAAACCAAGGGTAAACTACTCAAAATCATCATTGAAGAACCCTTTGGATACTGTGTATGAGACACCTAAGCCTGATGAAAAGAAGCTTCTGTCAAGATCAATTGCTTTCTACAAAGATCCAGCTGATTCTACTTCTAAAAGGAGAATTGCCAAGATTTTCAGAAATGAGAAAGAAATTTGTGTGGTGGCTGGACATCCTCAATTTGCTCAAGCAAAGAGAGAAGAAAAGGCTAGATTGAACCAGGAAAAGAAGCAAGCTGCTCTAGATGCTAAAAACGCTAAACATAAGAAAGAGTAAATTGCTATCTTAGCCAAGCTACATGCTGTAAATTCATCACAACAAATTCCTGTTCAGCCATCTGAAATTACTGAATCAAAGAAGCAAGTTGAACAACAGAAGAAATCTCCAAGAATGAAGAAATTGGCTAAAAGAACTAAAAGGAAACTGGATATTGTTGACAAGGAATTGGAAGATCAATTTCCTAAGGAATCCACACCATCTACAACTCAAGTATCAAAGCCCTTTATGGTTTTTGAAGATATCAGGATGGTGGATCCCTACAGGAATATTCATGGTGAACCTATTGTGCCCAAGGATGAGCAGAATGGGAGAACATACCAATTCCTGACTTCAATCTACCAATCCTTAGCAAGCCAAGAAGAACAAAGTCAAGAGCAGTCAAGAAAGTGAAGCTGTCACCTCTCAAATCCAAATCTGTAGTCAAAGCTCAGTCTAAAGTCAATAGGGGAGATTACATGTACTTGTGTGACATCAAAGAATGTTCTGATCTAAACCTCTATGTAGATGAACTAGATGAAGTGAGAGGAATTGATGCATACAGAAACCTACCTGAAAGGTTAGTGTTCAAGTACAAAGGAGGAACGGAGATTCAGTGGCCACTTCACAGGATCCTTCAAGAAAGCCAAACAGTACTGATTAAAGTTTATTCATCCTTCAAGAAGAACTTTGGGTTCAACATTACTGCAAGAAGATTGGTACTGAAGAATATTGAAGAGCTAAGGAGTGTTAGAGCTAAATATGCACTTTCAAAGACTTTAATTATCCCTTACACAGGGAGAAGAGTGCATCTAAGGCCCTACTGGCTGATGGAGTTCATGGATGACAAAGGTGTGAGAAGATTTTTCAGATTAGAAGACCAATTGAGCATCTCCAGCAATGAGACTCTTTTGGAAATGCAAGGAAAGCTAAATCTCTCAGAATCTGATGAACTGGAATTCCACAGGCAACTCCAAAATCAGATTGAAGAAAATAATAGAAAGCTTGGAAAGAGATCCAGACCTTCAAGGAACTAGATAAATCTGCTCAGGCTAGAGGAGCATCTTGAAAATGACTCTGAGTAAAACTTTGTACATTTTGTTATTTGAAGCACTTTTCAGTAATATCTACTTTCTTTTTAAAGTTTTATTTTTAGGGTGTTTTGTTATCATCAAGTATCTCTTAATTTATGGCTACAATTCCAGTAGACATAAATTGGGGGAGATTGTTGTGTATATGTTGTGTACTTGATGATTTCATGAACAAAACACCTTGGTAGATTTTACTTAGTGAAATTATGTAGCACTCGACATATAAGATTTATAGTGCCGACGGATGACTCATTATAGTCCCGACAAATGATGACTTATTATCTATCGAGGGAGTAGCTTATGTAACAATAAGTCTGTAGCACATTTCTGCATACACCATTGTATAGATTTTGTAAGTAGTATTCAAGTCATGTTGACTTTAACTAGATATGCAGAATATGTTGATTAATTATACATAGATGATGTCTTGTAATTCTGCATAAATCAAATGAAGTCAAGTGCCAGATTGATACCCGACGGATAAACTACAATGAACTCGACGGATGATCAACTAGACAACCTGATGGATGATCAATAACTCGACGGATGATCATGAACCTGTTACGACCGGCATTTTATGTAATATTATCTGTGGATTTTGTGTGATATTAAAGCCGTAAGTGAATATACTTAATGGTTTTACCTTGTGTGAATGGAAAATTTCTGTATTTTAAATTTGATTTATGTAGTATATGATTTTTCAAAGCAAGAGTTTATTTATTTCCTTTATTTTTGATTTTTAAGGAATATCCTAAACCTTGGAGAAATTTTCTTTTAAAAGTTATTTTGTTCACAAATTTCAAAAGTGCTTTTATAAAATTTCTAAAAATCCAAGTTACTTTATGGTATAAATTTTATAATTTTTGAACGTGTATTTTATTTTATAAAAATGAATCTTTACAAATTTTATTTGTTATAATTATCAAATTACATACGAGACCTTGTATGCAAATCACCCTTCTATTCTCTCAAAGGGCAAATAAGACTTTTCCAACCCCACTAACTCATTTGATTATTACCAAATTACTACATTAGCCTTGCATGCAAAATGGCCTAACTTTAAGCTAAAGGACATTTTTGTAAGTTCTCACTTCCACTCATTATTTGTCAACCAAAAAGCATAAAACAAAAATCAAAGTGGGAGAAGTCATTCCACTCATTCCACACTCCAACACACCACAAATTTTCTCTCCTCCCCCTCCTACCATTGCTCTCGGCCAAAGGCCTATTCCCCCCTTCCATTTTTCAATTCATTCTTCATCTTCTCAAGTGTAAATCTTCTACCTACATTCATCTTATATACTTTCCAAGAGTTTTATGACTTGGAAGTTGAAGTTCCATGGATGCATGTGTAGTTCTTATGTGATCTCCAAAGAGAAACTCTTGATTCTTGTGAATTCAAGAGCTCTCTATGAGATATATTATATATATGTGCTAACTAATTATTTTATGGAGATATCATGCTTTAAAATCCTTTGCATGCTACTGAAATTTCATTATATATTTATTTTTAGCCATGCATGCTAGTTTTAAGACATTAAAATGATGATCAACCATGTTTTGCATGCTACTCTTTTCGAAATCATGTTGTTATATTTAAAAATCTATAAATTCGAAATATGTGTGCTTAAAATAGATTGTTTCCATGATAAATTTCTTATTAATAGTTAAAAGAAGTTATATTTCATGATTATTAAGGATGAGTAATAGGTACAAGTCGATTTTGCAAGCATTTAAAACTTTATGCCTAGCCGAAATCTTGTTATGTGTTTTCCATGAGTTGTATGTCATATTTTTAGTTGCATGTTGTTAATTTTTGGGCATGGATGATCTCCCCTTCTGTTGAGGCACTATTTTAGGACATTAAGACACTAGGTTTGCTTTGGAAAGAGTTGGGTGCTTGGTTATTAAGTGGGAGTTAAGGTGGAAAGGGATTAGTTGGTGTTTTCATTTTTCCAGATTTGATGCACTAGTTTATGGGGAAGTTTTGAATGAGCATTTGTTGTGCACTTTGAGGACCAAAACACCAGAAGCTAGAACTAGGAGTATATAAAAGGTTTTAGGTATTTTTTTGAGGTTTTTAAATCGTTTGGTTAGGTGCACAAGTGAAATCGCAAAATCTGTCCAGCAGGGGACAGTTTTGTTGCAACTTAGAAATAGAAAGTTTTGACCATGTCATGGGTAGGCCCTCATTAGGCCCTGTTGGGCCTTAGTTAAAGGGAGTGTCAAAGGATTTTTTCCAGCCATAGTTCATAAGATATGAGTTAGAACCATGTGTCACAAGTTAGTTCAAGTTGGGGCGTTTTCTGCCCAGAAAAACAGGGGAACTATGGACTTTAAGCTTAGGCCCAAGGAGGCCCAAGATAGGCCCTTGAGCCACATCAAGTTTGGGAGATGCCTTATGGTCAGAAGAGTCCATTGTAAAAGTTTTGGAGGTAAACTTGTAGTTTAAGAGTGTCTAATGCACTCAAGAAACCATAGATGTCATTCTGAAATTTACTCCAGTGAGCACTTTCACTTAACACATAGTTTTAGAGCACTTAGGAGTGAGATCTAGGTTGACCACTATGGTTGCAAGATATTATAAAGCCAGCAGAGTAAAAGTCCCAAGTGGGGGTCAGTAGGTTTTGGATAGTTAATTAAAGGCACATTGAGTAAGAAAGCCAAAATTTGGGAACTTTGTCTAGTTTAGCGACCAAGTGACTTAAGTTGGGGATCGAGATCATCCAAGCCTAGTGTTGCATTATGGTGTATGTGATATTATTTGGTATTTAAATATGATATGTGAGTATATGTGGCTATGTGTACAACTATATTTATAAGGTGAATATAAATTGCGTGCATATAGGCCTAAGTGCCATTTGTGTTGTAAATAGGTTGAGTTGGTGAGAGTATAATATAATGAGGTTATTATTAATTGTGTAGGATCTCGAGACGAGGGTAAACTTGCCATAAAGGTCGAGTGAAGCTTCCAGTTGCTCCTACCAGCCAGACCAGACCAGCCTTTCTCAAGGCAAGTGATTCAACCTATCTTCGTATTCACTGCGAATGTATAACAATTAGTTCATATATATATATTTTGATGCGATTATCCTAAGTCATTTTTGTGGCGCCCTCCAAACCCGAGTCAGAAGTTTGGGGTCCACACACACACCTTAATTATAACATGCTTATAACAATAATAAAGATAATAATAATATGCAGTGACCCTACTTAACAACTACCATGGATCGCAACAGGTTAAAGTATGCACACAAGCCAAACACATCTACTTATATTAAAAACCGTTCAAATCCCAACCATTCAAACTCAAACCGAGTATTAAGCATTATTACAAATTTTTACAAACTTAAATTATTCCAAAAGAAGCCTGCTAGCTTAACTCGATCAACCTGAACCCCTAGCTCTCGCGCTGGACTGGGGATCCTCGCTACCAACTTGTTCCTTTTTAACTGGAAAGAATATAAACAACATCGCACAAATGAGCTAACTAGCACAGCAAGTCACAATGACAAAACTGAGAATAATGATCATCAGGTAAATTTGGTTATGATATCAAGTGAACAATGGATTACAGCAAGTCACAATGACAAAACTGAGAATAATGATCATCAGGTAAATTTGGTTATGATATCAAGTGAACAATGGATTATGATTTAGAATTGGATATTATACTTTTATTTTAAAAACCAAGGTTAGGCTGCTGATCAGTCACGCACTAACCACGAGCAAAGCACACATCATTGCTCTAACTACTGGATCCAAGGCACCCATTGGCATAACTTGACCATTATATGGTCTGACCATGAATCTGGTCCACAATTTTATAAAAAAAACAATCCAATTCTAGCATAATAACATAATAAGCAATAATAAACAATAAACATAATCATTAACAACATTGGATGTTCCATAATAAAATGGTTTCAGATTTCATGAGGATCAATATGGCATTTTTAAAGCTTAGCTGTTGGGTAATGAAAGAATTGGTTAACAAAGGAATCAGTGTTCCAAGGTTTCACGGATTTTGCCTTTCAAAGCATAGGATACAATGGTTTGAGTGTGTAGGTAATTCGATTCAGTGTTTGGTATTTAGTTTGTATGTATTTGTGGAGTAGTATCGTGTACTGGAGGTTCGTATTTGGGTATGCAATAATCAATGGCTTAGAAAGAATAGGGTTTACGGCTCAAGAGCAATAACTGGAATCAGTGTTTGGGTTTCAGTGCTTCAAAGCACTTGCAATATCAACAGGACTACTAAGTACTACAATATCTCGAGAAAGTTCAGAACACTTGCCTGGTGTTAGCTTACTACACTGTACTCGCTTCCAATCTCAACCGCCTTACTCCTCAACTACCTGTTTCCCTTTCCTACGTCTTGCCTCTTCTACTCATATATCATAAGCATCTATCAATAATCAACTCATACGATTCTATTCAACACATACTTCTATCTACCCTTCGTTTCACCCAAATCCGATTAACGGATTGAAAGTTATGCAATAAACAAGTACACATCGAATATAGAGACCGACAGTCAACCAACAAATCACATATAACACATAATACGTCACATAATCAATGTCATATCATTTATAAAGAAGTTTTGGGTCATAAATAGGCTTTCTGGTATTTAAAATGATTTTTAAAACATTTTTCGGAATTAAAACGGGTCGTTGGATCAATTTCGGGTTAATAAACAGGGTTCGGTTAGCCAATTCTGGTCTCGAAAACAATTTTATAATAATTATCGAGCCTAGAAAATAATTTAGAATAATATTTTAGAGCTCGAAACTATTTTTCGGAATTTTTAAATCATTTTTAAATAATTAAATCTAATTAAATAATTACTTAAAATCAATTAATAATTAATTAAATCAATTAATCAATTAATTTCTGAATTAATTGACCAATTAATCAATTAAAAATTAACTGAAATTAATTAACCAATTAATTCAGATTTATTTTTGAATTAAAAATAATTTTTAGAATTAAAATAATAATTTTTAGAATTTTTAAAAATTAAAAACGAATTTTTATAATAAAAATAAATAGGAAATATGATTTTTAAACATTTTTAAAACAGGAATCCTAAATTTGCAAAGTCTGGAAACTTCAGGGACCTAACTGTATCGTCCCCAAAAGTTCAGGTACCAAACTGCAATTGTACAGGGGGGTCGCTGGAAAACACCCTGTCTCGCCGGAGAACACAATCCAGGGGTGCTCAGGCCACCACCACCTCCAGATCACAACTACACTTCACCAGGAACACACCCATGCCAACAAATCAACCTAACAGTCCCTGAGTTGGCCGAAATTTAGCCGTGAAGTTTGCCAGTTTCCGGCGAACTTCGAAAATATTCAAAACACAACTCCCTTCTCTACATACCTCATTGATTCATGAAACTTATACGACTGGATTGCAAATTTCACAGAGAACACAATCCACTATACCACAACATCTATCTATTCCAGAATAAGAAACCCCCAAATTTCAATTAAGAACATTCATACGGGTTATAAACCCTAATTTTGAAATTCGAAAATTAAACTCAAATTTGAACATGTTATTGAACTCCAAATCAGACGTATAATATATCAAAATCATCAGGAAAACAAGCTCTACAACATGCAATCATCAAATCATACAAACAATCATCCGAACAAAAATTCATATTTTTAATAAAATTAATTCAAAAATAAATAAAAATATAGAAAATAAACCTTGATTTATGCAGTAAAATGAAGCTCAGAATCTGATAGAACACTTCAAATCCTTTGGATTAAGGACTCGAGCTTTGAAAACAGAGATCGGTAATGCCTTCGTTTTGTTGTTTGATTCTTAGAACAGTTTATGAAATTAGGGTTTTTCTCTGAAAATTATATAATTATCTGTCTGCAAATGATTTTGATACGAAATAAAATACGGGAAAAGGCTATTTATAATTACGGAAAATTAGTATCCTGTTGGATCATTCCGGATATAAAACGGTACGTTTATTTATAAAAACTGATCCAAACGGTATATGTTTTCGGGATAATTATCCAGATCAGTACAATTTATACTGCGGTCTTGGTCTCAGCGCCTGGTTACATGTATTACGAGGTGATAATTGTGATAGTTTAATAAAAAGCTCCCGTTTATCGAAAATACGGGTTTTATTGATTTACCGAAACGAATATTGTATCGAAAATGTTGCGCCGGGACCCGCGCAGAACAAACCGTACGCCGGATCGAAAAAGTCGAAACATGGAATATGCTCAGAATATTACAATTAGGTTAGGAAGGAGTTCTCGGAAGAGTTTCGGGTTCCAAAAACATAACAACGGATGACGTCGGTTGGTTCCCATTTTAATAAAATAGATTTTAAATACCCGGAAAAAGATTTTATAAATTTCATATGATTCTTATAAATTCATAAATCAACATAAAAATAATTAGGAAGATATGACAATTATCTATATTTTATTTTGGACATATAAAAATTAAAATACTCAATTAATATTATTTTTGAATATCCAAATACAGATAACACTTAACAATTAATTCACGGAATAGATACTGAACACATATAATAATTATTTAATAGCAAAATAATTACACGATATATCCCAGATATTACAATTTTGATATACTTAAAACAAGTGATTCTTATGCCTATCTTTGAATTATATAGAAATGCCATGAACCCTCAAGTACATATTGCAAGTAGATCAAAGGTCTTATCACGTTAGTATATTAAAGTAATTTGAATGTCATGATAAAATAAAGAGTTGTTATAATACTTGATTGATCCTCTTGATCAACATGCAAATGATTCTTAAAGTATTGATATCTCACCCTGATGCTTGAACCCCTATAGAAACTTTACCTTGATACCTAAAAGCCAGATATTCATCAAAGTTGTCCATAATTGATTGATACCCCTCTTTCTTACCCTAAAGTTTGAAAAACCTGATATACCTTGAGCTAAAGATCATTTCTTCAAACCTTAACACCCTTAGTATTCATGAAGCTTATCTTCTTGATGTTCTAGCACTTGTACCTTGTCTAAAACCATTGCTTTAAGCCTAGCTTGGCATTATTCTTTCTTATTATCCAATAGCCTTGCTAAATTTCCTTGTCAAAGTTCTTGTTTATGGAAACCTCTCAATTACCCTAATATAGTAAAGTCTAGTGGATCATGGTCTTGAGATTTTGTGACATATTTTCAGTGTTTCAAGTTGATCTATAATCCCTTGATAAAAATGTTTACTACTTAAGAGATTTTGTTATAAATCGGCATCAGTTTTTGAAATGATTAAAATGTGGATTTTCAGTCCCAAAGGGGGATAAATGTTTTCTTTGAATAGTGGATCTGGACAGAGATGCGAGTCCTTTCCACACTTATATTGTAGGCTTAAAAGTTGCCTAGGGATCCCATTAATGTTTTAGAACCCAGCGAGGTTCGGGATTACTTCGCGGCTGATCACCGGCTGTAATCCGTAGCGTCATAAAATGATTTTGATTAAGATATGATTTTGAAAATGTTTTGATACAAGCAAATGATGCCATCACCCAAAGTTTTATCTCTTGTTATTATTGTTTATGTCTTCACATTGTCATTCTTTAATATATATCTCGATTTATGTTTTGTATCATATTGTTTAGCACTTGTTGAGCATTTGGCTCACTCCTTGCTTTACCCTGATATTACAGCTAGCAGCTATGGTTAGATTCAAGCAGACAACACGTAAGACCTATGACGCTGATGCGTATGTCCGAGCTCAGGTAGAATAAGAGATAGTTTTGTGTGAGGACTCGATATTAATATCAGTTGTAATAGATGGTAGTGTTGCGCTGTTCCAAACCCTAAACTGTAAGATCTTGGATTCGGTTATGTTTACTTTCTTCTAAATATTGTAATAGTTATATTTATTTTGTTTGTTAAGTTGGGGGTGTGACAGGTTTTGGTATCAGAGCTACGGTTTAGAGTCCCTGGACATCCCAAATAGGTTATAGGATATATGTATAGGTTATAGATAATATGCGAGAGAGTAGGTTAAGTAATTTATTATTAATACTCCTCTTATTGGTTTGTCAGCAAAGGGCGCATTCCTCGACACCCTCTGGGTCGGATGACACTATTGCTTTCTCCGTGTATGCTGAGTTGAGGCGCGAGTTTGACATGCTTCAGGGCAAGTACGACCGTGTTAGGTCACACACACACTGTAGAGGGGGTGAATACAGTGTATAATACACTCAAATCGAACTTTAAGAACTTAAGTAACAGAAAACAAACTTTATTGAAACAATAAACTCTGTTACAGTATGGAACTGTTACCTCTCAGTGATGAACAAATATCACGAGAGCTGCTAGGGTTACAATGAATAATCTTTTCTAATAATGATAACACTTATAGTGTAAACCCTATGTCTGTGTTTATATACTACACAGTTACAAGATAATCGCTAATTGATATGGAATAAAATTCTGCTTCCTAAAATATATCAATCAGATATCTTTTCTTCCAAGTATTCCATTCTTCACAGAATTCCTTCTTCATGCATATCTCTTCTTATGTTTATCTTGATCTTCTTTCCTTTAATCAGCTACTGTCCTTATCTGATTATCCTTCAGCACTTAAGTTCTGATATCTATCTTCTGATGATTATCTCCTGATAACATACGTACTGATATCCTTAAGTCCTGACTTCCAGTATAAGTACTGATCAACAGTTAAGTACTGATTTATCCTGTTCAGTAAGATCTGAAAGCTAAACATAAAACATATTAGCCATGACATTATCAAATATATCTAACAATCTCCCCCAACTTGTAAATTAACATAATATACAAGTTTAACAGATATTTGATGATGTCAAAAACATTAAGTACAAATACATGAGAATTAGACTAGATAACTACAACTTACAGTCCTTAAAGTTTTTACCAATTTCAACTTCTGATAACAACTTCAGTCTGTATAAATATCAGAATTTAAGCAGTTGTAGATCTTCGACTTGGCTTCTTCATTTTCTGATCTCTCTGATGTCAGGAGTTATTCTGAGATAGTTCTTCAACAAACATTTCTCAGCATATCTTAGTTCATCAATCATTCTCCTTTTAACATCTTTAAGCTCTGCAGTATCTTCACCAGTTTGAAAGATTGCAGCTCTGAGATCATTGATCTGTGCTTTTCTCAACTCCTGATCTAGTCTTATGACATAAGCTTTGTCAGACTCTAGATTGAATTCAAGTCCCTTAATACCAAGATACGTTATGATCTGTGCAGTATTAGGCTTCATATCAACAATATCACCATTGTGATCTCTGTACTATGGAACATATATGCTGTCAGACTTAACAGAATAAAGCCTTTTCTGTCTCTGAATCTGTTCTTTTAAGTAGTTTGCAGCAGTCCCTGTTATTCTGTCATCCACTTGAAGTAAGAAAAGTACATGCTCCAATTCTTCAAAATACTTCAATGGAATGGCATTTTGTCTTATATGATAAACCCTACCATCTGTCATGAAATACAACATGATGTATTCTTTCAAGTAGGTATGGTAAACCATCTGTACAGATTCCAGTTGATTCAATCTCTCAGGAGTTGCTCTAATACCTGGTTCACTCAAGGAAGTTGGATCATTGGTAGTGTTGTGTACTCTTCTTTCATCAGCACTTCCTAATCCAGTTTTATCTCTAGCTTCCTTTCCAGTAACTACTCTTGCTTCAAAACCACTTGCAGTAGTCTTCAAAGATTGAGTCTGTTTTGCTTTAGTGAATCCTGGTAGGAGTGTCTTTGATCTATTTTCTGATATCAAGTTAACTTGAGCTCTGTCAGAGGTTACTTGCTTCTTTTGAATATCAGAACTTACAATTTCTTGACTCTGAACAACTTGAGCCATGTCAGAGGTTGTTTTAAGAACTTTTCTTGAAGTCAGAGCAAGATCATCTTTTTTATCAACAATTTCTTCTTCCTCAGGAGGTACATAAGCCTTGATAGGTTCACCAACCTTTTATTTACCCTTGGATCTTGGATCTATCTGTGGTTGTGATCTAGCCAATGTTGCTTCAGTATGTGTCCTTTCTTTGATCACAATGCCTTTAGGTTTTGGAAGTGACTTTTTACCAGAAGCTTCAGATTTAGATGTGACTTTCTCTGATTTAAGTCTGGCTTCTTCTTCCTTTAAACTTTCCAAGTCCATTCCTGGATTTTCTTGAAGAAATAACTGTCTTGACATTTCTTCATCAAGATCTAGAAGTTCATCAGAACTTATCCTTTTACCAGCAAGAGAATTTATTCTTTTCCCAGTATCAGAACTTGTCCTGTGACTAGCTTGTCTTGATGTGAATCTTCTACCTTGACTATGACCGCTACCCATTCCAGAGTATCCTTGATCATCATTTCCATCATCCTTTCCTTGCAGTGTCTTGTTGGTTTTGCATTTGGACTTAATTACCTTCTCCCCCTTTTTGGCATCAGCAGGTAGTAAAAGAGAGATAAGTAATTTCACTGAGGATTGGATTTCAGTAAGTTGCGATTGCTGAGAAGCTTGATTTGTCAGAATGTCATCAATCTGAGCTTGTTATTTCTCTTGAGTTTTCTCAATATAAGCAATCCTGTCAATGGTAGGTTGAAAGAACTTTTTCTTATCAATTTTCCAAACTTGTTCTTGTTTGATAAAGTTCTCCTGAATCTTGTGTAGCTCTGCATGAGTAGTTGAATGATGACCTTGTAGATGTTTAGTACTCAATGCAGTGACTCTAAGCTGGGTTTTAAAATCATCAGAATTTAACATTTCATCAGCTTTAGTCAAGTGCTCAGCAAGATGTAATGCATTTGGAACACAAGAAACTGAGTTCCATTCCTTAGTCCACTCCTGACCTGCAGGAGTTTCACTCTAAGGTACTGGTGCATCCCTGATAACAAACTCCTTTATCAGTTCAGACTTAGGAAGAGTCGGTTGAGGAGTATGTCCTGAAGGACCTGCTTCATCAGCATCTATAGTTGGAGCAGCTTCACCAGTATCTCCAGCATTTGCAGCATCAGAACTTAAAGAATCAGTATCTTCTGATAAGACAACAGTGTGAGTAGCAATGGAGGCTTCAGCATCCTCTAATTACTGATCTGATACTAAGTTCTGATCAACAGCCAAATCCTGATGCTCACCTAAAGTCTGATCATCAGCATCTTGATGCAGAGAAGGTGGTGTTGATAACTCTGGAGTTTGAACAGCATCAGTAACAGATGTTGTGGAAGGATTATTTGCTGTTGGAGCTTCTAATAGAAGTACTTCAGACACAACTAAGTGTTGATCAGCAATATCAACACTTGTGTCTGGATTACCAAGAGACGCAGATGGTGAATTACCCCTGTCAGATACAGTTTCCTGAGATGGAGTAGATGGAGAATAAGTGACTGGAGCAAATTCCTTGTCTTGGGAGATCAGAGATTCCTGATCCCCTTCCTTAGCTGCTTCCTCTTCATCATCTGAAACTGGCCTTTGTGCCCTCTGTTTCTTGTACTTCCTTGTTGATTTGGATTCTTTGGGAGTTTCAGGAACAGTCATTCGTCTAAGCCTTTTGAGAAGCTTAGAACCCCCAATATCAGAATCCTTCTGAGAAGTTGCTTTCTCAGCTTCATATACCACAGGTTCTGAAGAAGGAATCTGTTCCTCAGAATCTAATTCATCTCTCAAAGTAATCCTCCTCCTCTTTTGAGGTGTTTGAGGAATAGTCTTTGTTCTCTTTGGCTTAGAGGATGTAGGCTTCACAGTAGGTGCTGAAGAAGAAGGTTGAGCAGTCTGTGAAGTGGAGAGATAGGATTTGAGATAAGTTCTGAGGGTAGGCTGAGATATATCCTGAGCGGTAGGGACTGAAAATGATGAATTTTGGTTATGGTGAGTTGGTTGAACATTGGAGTAAACAGATTGGTAAGTAGCAGAATCAGCATTTACCAGAATCTGTTTCACAGACTGAGGAATCTGTAATGGTCTCACCATTGATTTCTTTATGTCAGCATTTATCAGGTTGTTAAAGTACCTTTTTGCAACCTTAAAAGGTGGGGTTTGAGTGCTGACTAACTGGGGTTCATCAGTACAATACGTATAAATAAGTTGACAGAATCGAGCAAAGTAAACAACAGTTCTTGCCTCTGTCATCCTATCCCCAATAAAACCAATTAAAGCAGTTGCAAAATCAAAGTGAGTTTGATTGATAAGTGCATACCCGATGTGCTGACTCATTATTGGGATAGCATCAAAGTTTGAACACTTGTTGCCAAAAGCCTTGGTGATGCAATCGAAGAAGAAACTCCATTCTCTTCTGATATGAGCCCGTTTCAATTGTCCTAGTTTCATCAGACTCTTTTCATATCCCAAATCAGTCATTAATTCCCAAAGTTTTGATTCCTCTGGTATAGAGAAAGTACAATCTTCTGGAAGATGTAATGCTCTTCGTACTGTACCAGGAGTGACTACATAGGATGAATCACCCACTTGGAAGATAATACTGGGAGTTCCTCGTTTACCACCATCATCAAAAACTCCAGTCCTCCAGGACCTCAGAACTTGTTGACTTGAAAATAATTCAGGCTGAGTTAGGGCGTACCCAACCTCACTATGTGCAAGAAGATCTTGCACAAAGTGCAATTCAGATGGAGCTTCAGTGTGATCAAGAACTGCAGCATAGTTGTTTGGAACAAACTTAGCTCCATCAATGATTAAATCTTTTGGTGCCATGTGAAAAAATATTGAGATTCAAGTATGCCTGTTAGGTGTTTGAGATAATGTCTGTATGAAAACAACGGAAAAAGTAAAGTGAAGGAGAGTAAAAGTAAGAAGAGAGATAAAAGATGAAGAAATTAAAAAGATTAAAGAAATCTTCTCTCTGCTGTACTTATACAAAAAAAATATTACCGTTGGACACCTGTCAGACATGCAGTAATAACGGATAGTTACTGGGCTCGAGAAAACAGTAATCATTACTTACCCATTTGCCGAGTTTCAAGGAAAAACTGTTCCATTTATCAAGGGAAATAATTTTAATTCAAAATTTAACCCGTTAGCACTGATTGAATTATTTTTCACTGCAACATTAATATTCTAAAAATAAATCATGTTAAAAATGACCGAGATAATTTCGATGAATAAGTGCTGACAGAGAATCAGAACTTAAATAAAAACAAAATTTAAATGGTCATCAGAATATCAATCAGGATTTATCAACACAAGACAAATAACTCAGAGATCAAATCTTGAAGTAAAAACAATTTTCATTAATATATCAAGACAATACATTCATGAATTGGAAATTTACATCAGTACTTATACAAGATTTTCCCTAAGCTTCTAAATCTAACATCAACAGCCTTAGTCCTAGCTAAGAAGCCTGACAAAGCTGATGATGAAGAAAAATAGGAAGAAGACAAGATTAAGTCATCTTCTTCTTCCTACTCTCGACAAACAGAATGGCGAGTCGGATGATTCGCTCTTGCTGGCGGAGAGCTTCCAGCCTTTCCTCCTCCAATCGCTCCAGATGGCGATGGTACTCCATATAGAAGAACAGGAGGCGTGTCAATACCTCCTGTGGGACAGAGTCCCATATCTCCTCAGGAATGGCTGTGACATGCCATTCCTGCTGCCAGTCGGCACAACTTGGCTCCATATTGAAGGTTTGGTAGTTCAAAAACATGTTGTATCTGACCATTATGTTTTTGAAAGAAAAAAGTATGAAGATAAGTGTGTGAGAAGAATGTGATGGAAAGACTGATGTGAAGTGGTTGCTTATATAGACAAGAGAATGCCAGGAGACGCAAAGAAATTGAATTCCCTAGACTTTGAAAAAGAATAACATTCATTGGAAAGAGGAATCATGGTCTAGACCGCACAAGACACAAGAAACAGTGGACTGTTCAAGGACGAATACCATTAATCCTAATCATAGTGACTATTACTCTTCCACTTCAACATATTCTAGTTCGAACTGAGACTGTTACCAAATTTTATTCACAGATAAGTCAAGTAAAGGATTAGACTGAGAAATCAGAACTTAGACCAATACCAGAACTTAACAGCCATCAGAACATAATTTCTTAACTCGAAAAAGGAATGCCCATCTTAGTAAATCCTCATACAAGTTCTGAGTTATAGACGTCAGAACTTAATCATCAGAACGTGTAACTAGAACTTGTCCTCAGAATTAGTGCAATGTGACACAATGACTGTTTATCTAAAATAACATAGACCACCACAGAAATTTTCATCATTCAGATGAAGTGATTAGTGTGTGCATTAAGCTAAATAACAGACAAAGAGTAAAGTCTGATTCACTTCAGTACATCTTAGAAATAAGGCATAACTAAAATTTTGCTAAAGAGCTGTCATTGTCCTGAAACCTACTGATGAATGAGTTCATGCTTGAGTCCACCTCAACTGTTTTGTGCTAATTTTATGCATCTTTTGAAATTCTATTTTACAGTGGCTTCTCAGTGTAAGTGAGTCACGACTGTTTATCAGAATTTATGCTATTATCAGAGTATTTCTCCAGTAATCATAGAGTGTGAAAAGTCACCAAGAAAATATTTTGCTTTTCTAATGCATATTTACTTAATACCAGCAATGCACTTGGGTCGTCCCTTCCACATTTTTACTCTAGATCTCAAAGGAGTACCTAATTTTATCTTTTGATCTTTTTGCTTTTTCTTTTAATAAGTGAGGTTTATCAGCACTTAGTACATTCAGCAGTTTTACTAGTATCAGAACTTAACAGATGAGTAGCATTATTCTAATTTGTGACTTAGTAATAAGATATACAAAGTAAACTTAACTAAGCTCAATTATCAGAATTTGCTAGTGTCATAAGATTTCCACTGAAATAATTACTTCTTTCAAGGAATCATTTGTTTATTGAAGACTACTAGGTCAGTATCTAGCACAGTTATCCTCATAGGTTTGAATAGGTACTAGAACAGACATATCACTTATAGAGTTTAGAAACATATATCAGACAACAGTCAGTACTTAAAGACATTTATCAATTAAGCGCAGAATATACAATGAGATTAATTCTGTAAATACTGAGCATAAAGTCTGATAACACAGAACAAGTCTAAGCAGATTTAGAGAAAGAACCTGAAACCATTCCAAGTTCATTTACCAATCTTGTAAAAGTAGCTTCACACAGTGGTTTTGTGAAGATATCTGCCAGTTGTTGATCTGTGGGAACAAAATGCAATTCCACTGTACCTTCATCCACATGTTCCCTGATGAAGTGGTACCTGATGCTGATGTGCTTTATCATTGAGTGTTGAACTGGATTACCTGTCATACCAATAGCACTTTGATTATCACAGTAAATAGGGATTTTGAAATATGTTAACCCATAATCCAGTAACTGATTCTTCTTTCAAAGAATCTGTGCACAACAGCTTCCTGCAGCAATATACTCTGCTTCTGCAGTTGATGTGGAAATTGACTTTTGTTTCTTGCTGTACCAAGAAACCAATCTGCCTCCAAGAAATTGGCAGCTTCCACTTGTGCTTTTCCTGTCAATTTTGCACCCTCTGTAGTCAGTAATATCTACTGATTTACCGGTATCCTTATCTAGTTTTGTAGCAGTGGCCATTGGAGTAGATGCACTTGAACAATCTTGCATTCCAAATTTCTTCAGCAAGTTTCTGGTGTACTTGGTTTGACAAATAAAAGTGCCTTCCTCATTCTGCTTGACTTGAAGGCCCAGAAAATAGCTAAGTTCCCCCATCATACTCATCTGATATCTTGACTCCATTAGTTTGGCAAACTTCTTGCAAAGTTTGTCATTTGTAGAGCCAAAAATGATATCATCAACATAAATCTGGACCAGAAGTAAGTCCTTTCCATGGTTGAGGTAGAACAGTGTTTTGTCTATTGTCCCTCTGTTGAATCAACTTTCCAGAAGAAACTGAGCTAAAGTCTCATACCATGCTCTAGGAGCTTGCTTAAGTCCATAAAGTGCTTTATCAAGCCTGTAGACATAATATGGATGTTTGGTATCTACAAAACCTGGAGGTTGTTCAACATATACCTCTTCCTCCAATTCTCCATTGAGAAAAGCACTTTTCACATCCATTTGAAAGACAGTAAACTTTTTGTGAGCAGCATAAGCCAAAAATATCCTTATGGCTTCTAACCTAGCAACTGGTGCAAATGTTTCATCATAATCAATTCCCTCCTGTTGAGAATATCCTTTTGCAACCAGCCTTGCCTTTTTCCTTGTAATTATGCCATCACTGTCAGTTTTGTTTCTGAATACCCACTTTGTACCAACAACAGATCTATTCTTTGGTCTTGGCACTAGGGTCCAGACTTTGTTTCTTTTAAATTCATTCAACTCTTCCTGCATTGCTTGCACCCAATCAGCATCTCGAAGAGCTTCTTCCACTTTCTTTGGCTCAGTCTGAGAGAGAAAAGAATTGTAAAGACATTCATTTGAAGTACCTGTTCTAGTTCTGACACCTGCATCAGGATTTCCAATTATCAAATCAGGTGTATGTGATTTTGTCCACTTCCTTGCAGATGGAAGATTTTCTCTAGAACTGGATGCTCCCCCATGATCCATGCTATCTTTATTTTCATTTTCTGATGCTCCCCCTGAAACTATGCTCTCTGAGTTGGATTCTTTAGTATTTAGATTTTCAGCACTATCAGAACTTGGCTTATCAGAACTTGACGAATCAAAACTTGAAGAGCCAGATGCATGTTCTGATGTTTCTTGAGATGTGGTAGGATCTTGAGTATGCTCCCCCTGTATAGGTGCATCTTCCTTTGACGTAGTCACCACAGTTTCAATGACATCAGAGTTTAATCCATCAGAGTTTACAGTATCAGGACTTAGACTGTCAGGATTTTCAGTATCAGAATTTGAGTCTTCATTTTCAAATCTCAGCTGATCATGGTCGATGAAGTCTTCAAGACCAGTAATCTTCTTGTCATCAAAAGAGACATTGATAGATTCCATGACCACTTTTGTTCTCAAATTATATACTCTGAAGGCTTTTGTGGAAAGTGGATATCCAACAAAGATTCCTTCATCAGCTTTTAGATCAAACTTTGATAGCTGTTTGGGATGAGTCTTGAGAACAAAACACTTGCATCCAAATACATGAAAATATTTCAGATTTGGCTTCTTTTTCTTCACCATCTCATATGGTGTTTTTCCATGCTTGTTAATGAGTGTTGCATTTTGAGTAAAACAAGCAGTCTGCACAGCTTCAGCCCAGAAATAGGTTGGAAGCTTTGCTTCTTCAAGCATTGTACGTGTAGCTTCAATGAGAGTTCTATTCTTCCTTTCAACAACTCCATTTTGTTGTGGAGTTCCAGGAGCAGAAAATTCCTGCTTTATTCCATGGCGTTTGCAGAACTCTTCTATTATCAAATTCTTGAACTCAGTGCCATTATCACTCTTTAAAATTTTCACAGAATCTTTGACCATTTTATCCAGCTGTTTGACATGATCAATCAAGATAGATGCAGTTTCACTTTTTGTGTGCAAGAAATACACCCATGTGTATCTGGTGAACTCATCCACTATGACCAACGCATACTTCTTCTTTGCAATAGATATGACATTTACTGGACCAAATAGATCAACATGTATTAGATGATAAGGCTCAAGAATTGATGATTCAGTCTTGCTCTTGAATGAAGATTTTCTTTGTTTGACTTTCTGACATGAATCACAAAGACCATCAGGAGCAAATACTGTGTTTGGCAATCCTCTCACAAGATCTTTCTTGACCAGTTCATTTATATTGTTGAAATTTAAATGAGAGAGTTTCTTATGCCAATTCCAGCTTTCTTCAATTGATGCTCTACTCATCAGACAGATTGCAGAACCAACAGTACTTGTTGAAAGCTTAGCTTCATAAATGTTACCACGCCTGTATCCTTTCGGAACAACTTTGCCTTTAGATTTACTCACAATTTCACAGTGTTCTTCAAAAAAATCAACATGATAACCTCTATCACAGATTTGACTTATACTCAGTAGGTTGTGTTTAAGTCCTGAGACCAGAGCTACTTGTTTAATTATGATATTTCCAAGATTGATATTGCCATATCCCAATATTTTTCCAATGTTGCCATCTCCATAAGAAACACTTGGGCCAGCTTTCTCCACAAAGTCTGATATCAGGGCCTTATTTCCAGTCATATGTCCTGAACATCCACTGTCCAGAACTAGAATATTTTTCCTGTTGCCCTGCAATCACAAAGACCACTAATTATTAGTTTTAAGGACCCATACTTGCTTGGATCCTTTGGCCTTATTAAGTTTGTTAACATTTGCAGCGGATTTAGCATCAGAGTTTATGTTAACATCTTTCTTATCAGAACTTACACTATCAGACTTTGAATCAAAATTTACACTAGAAGGAACAATGGAAACTTTCTTCAAAGAAGGTTTTATTTGATAATAATCATAGTACAAACTATGATATTCCTTACAAGTATAAATGGAATGCCATAAACTACCACAATGAAAACAAGGATTTTGTGGTTTGTATCTAACAGACTGACTCTTAACTCCTGATTTTGAAGGTAATGAGTTAATATTCTTATTCTTCCTGCAAAAAGAAGCCAGATGGTTAGAACTTCCACAGTTATGACATGTTTTCCTAGGAGCATCAGGAATAGGTTTATAATCATTGCTTTTATTCACACCTTCCTTTCCATTCCTATTTTTCCTAGGTGATTTTACCTTGTTTGCATTCTTAACATCTTTCAGCTTATGTTTAAGCTGCTTCTTTGTCATTAAGCCTATGTTCACTTCAGCTGTCTTTTCCTGTTTTAGTTTGTTAGAAGTTAATTCCTCTTTAACTTCTGATTTCTCATTTTCAGACTTTACAGTTACAAACTTAACAGGTTTAAACTTTGGCTTTTGCTTAACAACAGGCTTAATTTCTTCAGAGCCTTTATCATTCTTATCTTCTCCATAACCTAAGCCCTCTTTCCAGTTTCCACTACTTAGCAAATTTTGAGTTGTTTTGCCAGAGTTAGTCCAAGTCCTGATAATCTCTCTTTCCTTTTCTAACTCAGTTTTTAGAGATTCATTTAATTTTAGCACTTCATTCCTAACATAAAAAGCATCATCTCTATCCTTCTGAGTTTGATGGAAAATGACTAACTCTTTTTCTAAGAAATCATTTCTTTTCTTAAATGCAAGATTTTCAGAAGTTAATCTTTCACATGTTAAAGTTTGATCTCTATAGCTAACAAACATGGTTTTAAGATATCTTCTCAACTCATTAATATCATCAGTATGAAAAGCATAAGTAGTCTGAGGTACCTTTGTTTCAGCAGCTTCAGAACTACTCTCAGCACTTTCTTTATCAGCATTTGCCATCAATACATAGTTCTCCTCACTTTCAGAGTTTGAGGTGTCTCTCCAGCTTTTCTGCTTTGTGACAAGAGCCTTGCCTTTGTCACCCTTTACCTTCTTGCAGTCAGGAGATATGTGGCCTTTCTCACCACAGTTATAGCATTTAACATTGGTGTAATCTCCTCTGTCAGACTTTCCTCCTCTGCCTTCAGATCTTCTGAAATTCTTCTTATCAGAACTTATGCCTTTCCTGGAAAACTTCTTTCCCTTCCTGAACTTCCTGTATGCAATCTTTGTGATTCCTTTCACCATAAGAGCACACAACTTCATCATCTCCTCATCAGCATCAGTCTCAGGCAAGCTTTCAGAATCTGAGTCATCATTACTCTCAGAACTTGATGACTCAGTATCAGACTTTATGAAAAGAGCTTTACCCTTATCTTTCTTTGAGGAAGCTGCTTTGGGGAATTCTTCTTCAGCCTTAAGAGCAACTGTCCTTGACTTTCCTCCTTTGCTCTTGCTTCTTTGTTCCATCTCCAGCTCATGAGTCTTGAGCATTCCATAGATTTTGTCAAGAGTTGTTTCATCAAGATTGTAGTTGTCTCTTATTGTCGTTGCCTTCAAATCCCAGCATTCAGGAAGAGCTAACAGGAACTTAAGGTTTGAATCTTCAAGATCATACTCTTTATCAACCAATGACAAATCATTCAAAAGTTTGACAAATCTATCATATAAATCATTCAATGACTCATTAGCCTTTGAGTCAAAGTGTTCATACTCTTGAGTGAGTATTGTCTTCCTGTTCTTCTTAATTGTGCTAGTTCCCTGACATCTTGTTTCCAGAGCATCCCATATCTCCTTAGCAGTCTTGCAGTTGATTACCCTGTTTGACATTACATTATCAATGGCACTATGCAGTAAGTGTCGTACCTTAGCATCCTTAGCAATTGATGCTATGTCTTCAGCAGTATAATCACTCTTCTCCTTTGGTACGGTCTGTGCTGCTTCACCTGCAACTGCAACAACGAGTTTGGTTGGTTTGTGAGGACCTTCCTTGATTCTATCAAGGTATTCTGGATCTGTTGCTTCCAGGAACATGGTCATCCTTACCTTCCATATGGGATATTCAGATGGTCTCAGTATGGGGACTCTGATGGTCTCATACCGACTCTGAATTTGTGTCTTTGGTGGTTCCTCAGTTGTGGTAGGCTCAGTTGGAGTTTCTGTGTCCGACATGATTGTGTTTGGATCTTTAACTGTATGTGTGTTAACAGAGTAGCTCTGATACCAATTGTTAGGTCACACACACACTGTAGAGGGGGTGAATACAGTGTATAGTACACTCAAATCGAACTTTAAGAACTTAAGTAACAGAAAACAAACTTTATTGAAACAATAAACTCTGTTACAGTATGAAACTGTTACCTCTCAGTGATGAACAAATATCACGAGAGCTGCTAGGGTTACAATGAATAATCTTTTCTAATAATGATAACACTTATAGTGTAAACCCTATGTCTGTGTTTATATACTACACAGTTACAAGATAATCGCTAATTGATATGGAATATAATTCTGCTTCCTAAAATATATCAATCAAATATCTTTTCTTCCAAGTATTCCATTCTTCACGGAATTCCTTCTTCATGCATATCTCTTCTTATGTTTATCTTGATCTTCTTTCCTTTAATCAGCTACTGTCCTTATCTGATTATCCTTCAGCACTTAAGTTCTGATATCTATCTTCTGATGATTATCTCCTGATAACATACGTACTGATATCCTTAAGTCCTGACTTCCAGTATAAGTACTGATCAACAGTTAAGTACTGATTTATCCTGTTTAGTAAAATCTGAAAGCTAAACATAAAATATATTAGCCATGACATTATCAAATATATCTAACAGACCGACTGAAGAACGTGTACCCGGACAACCGAAACTATGAAGGGAAGTCCAAGGAGCAGATGACTGCGAGACTTGAGACTTTGGTTCAGTACGTCAACACTAAGCTTGAGGAGATGCCATCGCACCGAGACCGCACCAGCCAGTATGTCATCCAGATGGTGGCAGATGAGCTCCAGAGTATTGTGAAGACGATTCGAGAGGAGAAGACTACCAAACCCTGTTCTGATGGAGTGGAGCCTTAGTTCTTTCCATTATTTACCTTTTCATGTTGTTGTACTATCAGACTTCGTAGAATTCCCAGTTGTTTCCTTTAAATAAGTATATTGTTCCTAGAATCAGACTTTGCCCTAATCCTGATGTATTGTGACCTTTAAACTTCAATAATTATGCATTATCGTTCTATTTGCTCTCAACTGTTATTTTACGCTTTTATATGCATCACCATATCTGCTTAATTTGAAACTTGACCTCATATATAAATAAGAATGCCATGCGATACCCTCGAATTATTTCATCATTCATACCTGTTTTGACATAACTCTTATTTCAGGATCATGCCTCCCAAAAAGAAGAACCCACAACCACATCTACCACAGACCCAATATTCTTCGATTACTGGAAACTTTGCAACAGCAAACCAATGCTATAGCTCAACAACAACTAACTCTTTAACAACGAATTGAAAACCAAGATAATCGTGAACCACACCAACCACCTGAACCACCAGTACCACCTCGACAAGTTGTCACTTTTAAGGCTTTTCAGAATGTGAATCCACCTGCATTTCATGATACCACTGATCCAGTAATAGCTAACACATGGATTAAGGAAATGGAAAGAGCCTTTGAGTTGGTACAGTTAGGGGACGATCAGAAGACGCCATATGCTACTTACTTCCTAAAGGGTGAAGTCATCTATTGGTGGGAATCAGTAAAAGCTATGGAAGCAACTCAGCAAGTTTCTTGGGAGAGATTCAAGAAGTTATTTCTGGAAAAGTATTACCCTAAGTACATACAGAATCAGATGGAGCTTAAATTTCTTGAGCTGAAGCAAGGGAACATGACTGTACTGGAGTATGAGAAGAAGTTCACTGAGTTGTCAAGGTTTGTGACAAAGTATACCAGCACTGAGGAGGAAAAAGCGAAGAAATTTCAGCAAGGATTGGAGCCTTGGATCAGAGATAGAGTGGGTATGTTTGAGCTTGAAACCTATTCAGGAGTAGTACAGAAAGCTGCTCTGATTGAGAATAATGGGATGCAGTCAAGGAAGGAAAGGGATAACAAGAAAAGAAAGGTTCCATATTATGGAGAGAAGTCTGAAACCGCAAATTCACAAGATCGGAATGTTAAGAGGATTGGATTTCATAAGGGTGGAAATTTTCAAAAAAAAGGGAATTTGGGCAGGAGACAAGAATCGAAGGGGAACGACCAGTCAAGCCAAGGGCAAGTTGGAGAAAACAGGTTCCAGAGACCGGAATGCAAGAACTGTGGAAGAAGGCACCCCGAAGTATGTAATAATATAGGTGCAATCAGAAGGGACATTTGGCAAATGAGTGCAAGATGCCGAAGCCAGGTGTTATATGTTACAAGTGTGGAAAGACTGGACACATAGCTAGGGAGTGCAAGGCAACCAGACCAATCAAAGCTCTAATGAATGTGGCAAGTACCAGTGCAAGCGTGCCAGGCGAGGTATTGGCATTACCTCCACCACCTATAACAACTCCGCAAGCAACAGCAAGGACATTCGATCTGAAAATGAAGGACGCTGTTCAGAACTCTGAGGTGATAACAGGTACACTTTTACTCAATAATGTCAAAGCTAAAGTATTGATTGATTCGGGAGGGACAAGATCTTTCATATCAGAAACTTTTGTTGATAAACTTCAATTTGATAAAATGATTATGAGCGATGTAGTAAATGTGGTAATTGAGAACCAAAAGAAGATTCCTGTGAATCAATTCTGTCCGAAGTGTGAGATTGATATTTCGGGGTATAAGTTTTCAGCCGACTTGATACTCTTCAAGTTGGGAGAGTTTGATATAATTTTAGGTATGGATTGGTTAGGGAAGAATAATGCCCAGATTAATTGTAAGACCAAGAAAGTGTATTTAAAAATGAAGAGTGGAGAGAATGTAGTATTTAAGGGACAGAGGCAAGAGCAACTGTTTCTTACAATCGTTCAGGCTAAGAAGCTACTTTGAAAAGGTTGTGAGTCGTTCCTAGCTTATGTAGTGGATTCAGAAAAGGGCAACCCCAACATAGAAGATATACCCGTAGTTAACAAGTTCCCAGATATGTTTCCAGACGAACTACCAAGCTTACCACCAGATCGACAAATCGAGTTCGAGATCAACCTTGCTTCGGGCACATAACTAGTTTTAAAGGCCCCATATAGGATGACACCAGCAGAAATGAAAGAGTTGGAGAGCCAGTTACAAGAATTGTTGGATAAGGGAGTGATACGGCCAAGTACGTCGCCATGGGGAGCACCTGTTCTGTTTGTAAAGAAGAAAGATGGAAGTATGTGGTTATGTATAGATTATCGGGAGTTGAATAAGGTAACGATCAAGAACCGCTACCCACTACCAAGAATAGATGACCTATTTGATCAGCTGAAGGGAGCAAAGTACTTTTCAAAGATTGACTTAAGATCAGGATACCATCAATTAAAGATCAAGGAGGAAGAAGATATTCCCAAGACAACATTCAGGACTAGATACGGACATTATGAATTCTTAGTAATGCCGTTTGGATTGACTAATGCCCCGACCGCATTTATGGATTTGATGAATCGGGTATTTAAAAAGTATTTGGACAAGTTCGTAGTAGTATTCATTGATGACATCCTTATTTATTCTAAGACGGAAGAAGAACATAAGCAGCACCTCTGGATAGCATTGGAGATACTTCGGCAAGAGAAGTTGTATGCCAAGTTTTCCAAATGTGAGTTTTGGTTAAAGGAAGTTCAATTCTTGGGACACGTCATTGGAGATGAAGGAGTTAAAGTAGATCCGGCAAAGATTGAGGCGATTATGAGTTGGGAGAGGCCAAAGACACCTACGGAAGTGCGAAGTTTTCTAGGATTGGCAGGGTACTATAGAAGGTTTGTCAAGGATTTTTCGAAAATCGCCATGCCATTGACCAAGTTAACCAGGAAGAATCAGAAGTTTGAATGGAGTGCAGAATGTGAGGATAGCTTTCAAGAGTTGAAACAGAGATTGGTGACAGCTCCGGTGTTAGTACTACCAGATGACCAAGGAAACTTTGTGATATTCGGCGACGCTTCACATAAAGGATTGGGCTGTGTGTTAATGCAACACAGTAAGGTGATCGCGTATGCATCAAGACAGTTGAAACTGCATGAGTTGAATTACCCGACGCATGACTTGGAGCTAGCCACCATAGTGTTCGCACTTAAGATTTGAAGACATTACCTCTACGGAGAGAAGTGTGAAATCTACACAGATCACAAGAGTTTAAAGTACATTTTCACTCAGAAGGAGCTCAATATGAGGCAAAGGAGATGGTTGGAATTGATCAAGGACTACGATTGCTCGATAAATTACCATCCTGGAAAGGCGAATGTTGTAGCCGATGCTTTAAGTAGGAAGGAGAGACTGAATATGATGGCAACACCAAAAGAATTGTCGGAAGAGATTAAGAAATTTGGATTAGAACTTTGTGATTGTGGAAAAGTTGAAAAAGTCTGTCGTGCAATGACTTTTCAGCCAACACTAGTGGAAAAGATAAAGAAATGTCAGGAAGAGGTAATGGAGAAAGGGAAGAATCAGCTAACTGGAGAAGAGATTAGTACTCAAAAGGATGAGCAAGGTATACTAAGGTTTTCCTCAAGAATTTGGATTCCTCATGTACCTGAATTGAAGAATGAAATCCTACAAGAAGTCCACAATTCAAGATTTTCAATCCACCTGGGAAGCACCAAGATGTATCGGGACTTAAAGCAGAATTTTTGGTGGCCAAATATGAAGCGAGACGTGGCAGAATGGGTTGCAAAGTGTTATACTTGTCAGAAAGTGAAGGAAGAACATCAACGACCAAGCAGATTAATTCAGCCTCTAAAGATTCCAGAATGGAAATGGGAAAATATTGCTATGGACTTTATAGTGGGACTACCGCGAACGAAATCCGGACATGATGCTATATGGGTTGTAGTTGACCGCCTTACGAAGTCGGCGCATTTCCTTCCAATTAATGAGAAGTCGTCATTGGATAAATTGGTTCATCTGTACATGCGTGAAATCGTACAAAGGCATGGAGTACCCGTATCGATAGTTTCAGACAGAGATCCCCGATTTAACTCGAGATTCTGGAAGCAATTTCAAGAAAGTCTTGGCACGAAGTTGAACATGAGTACGGCGTACCACCCGCAGACCGATGGTCAGAGCGAAAGGACAATTTTAAACAATCGAAGACATGTTGCGCAGTTATGCAATCGATTTTGCAGGAAGTTGGGACGACCACTTGCCATTGATTGAATTCTCTTACAACAACAGCTATCACTCCAGTATTGGCATGCCACCATGCGAAGCTTTGTACGGACGAAAATGTAGATCACCGACAAGTTGGGATGAAGTAGGAGAAGGAAGGATTCTTGGCTCAGAATTGGTACAACAGTTGCATGAAACAGTCAAGTTAATTCAGAAAAGGTTGCTTGCTGCTCAAGATAGACAGAGGATGTAATAACCCCAAAATTTTTGAACTTTTAGTAACCCTTATGAATAGTGCTTTGCTGATTATGCTGAATAAGAAAACTTTCCATGCCACACTATGTAGGGGTTCTTCTATTGTTATTCTGAGATCTTATTAGTACTTTATATGGGATATAAGTGTATGTAAAGATCGTCAAAATCCAAATTCGAACACTTTGATTTTTCCCGAAAATCCACCAGATACCGAAAGAATTGAGTATAAGGGAACAGGATAAAAAGGATTTAAATTCAAGGATTATAAGAGGGGATCATAAAAGGAATATAATGTATTGAGAAAGGTTAAGGGAACCCAAGTAATAAGATCCCGGGTATGATCCCTCAAATGATAAACGAAAACGAAAGATAAGCGAACCGTATAACAGATCAGCGGTCATTAGCCAAGTAATTAGGAGCTAATCAAAGAGGTTAGTGAGGATGATGTCATCAAACCAATAAGAAGAGGACAAGCATGGGAAGATGACATAAGAATGATGAGCTAAGCATGACCAAAAAGGAAGGAAGGCTGGTTGATTATAAACCACACAAAATTCACCATGGTTAAAAGGTAATAAATCAAAACAAAAGTGGATCAACCAAGCCAAACAAATCAAAAAACACGAAAACAAAGTTGACTCTCATTATTCAAGAGAAGCTCTCGGCTTTTCTTGTTTTTCAAAGAGAAAAATTTCAAAATCCAAGATCCAACCATTGTTAAATTGCAAGGTAATTATCCAAGGTTCCTTATGAATAGTTATGGCTATCCTAGGAGTTTAAGCTCCAAATTCCTTCACAATCTCTTTCAATAAATCATTTAAAAAGAGAGTGAATAGTGTTTTCAAGAAATTTAAATTGTTTGATCTTGTGTTTTTGGTTAGATTAAGCTTTGGTAAGGACTTTCAAGGGTGATTCCAAGCTCCTTAGTTACTCTTACTCACCAAGGAAGGTATAATATCTTAACCTATCATTGTTATTGAATATTAAGAGCTTATCATGAGTAGGATAGTTCATGAGAAGCATGGTGATTGAATATGTAGAGATTAGTTGGTTTTGTGATGTTTTTGGAGTTGTAAATCTTGGTTATTAGTTAATGAACTTAAGAATAGTTTTAGTTCATTTTTGAGAATAATATAAATTAGAAAACTTGAGGTGTTGGGGCTGTTGTAGTGATGTATAGATGGAGTTTGGTTGTATGGTTGAATTGTGATTGAATTGTGGTTGATTTGGAGTAGGATAAAATTTGGTAATCGCGTAAACATAGCCGTCGTAATGCCCGATTTACTTTAGACTGTTTTTGTTCTTAAAATCAGGACCCATGAGCTCACTGTTAGGTTCTGACCATTGCAATGATTAGATAGTTCATGTTACGAGCTTCGTTTTGATATGTGGTTCGCTTGAATCCGATGTATGGTTTAGGAGAAACGACCGTTTTAAGTAACGGCGTTTTGCGAACGAACCATTACCCCTCGCCTTACTTTAAAACCTTGGTTAAGGCCCTTAAATGACTAATTGGAGTATGAAACAATTATGTAAAGTGGGTTAGGCAGTTGGTAGGGGACTCGCGAAAGAATCTCCTTAAAACCCTTAATGGTTAATTTATTAAAAATGGTGGAGCCGAGCGTACTCGAGAGACTTAAGTGAATCGTTAAGCGCAAAAACGAATGTTAGGGTCTAATTGGTTAAAGTATAGATTCATAAGCGACTTTGGTTTAATTCCAACTTATATGTTGTTTATAGGTTGCCAGACTCGTCCCAAGCCTTTTATCACCCCCAGTCGCTCAGGCAAGTTTTCTACCCGTTATACTGTTGTTGTGATGTATACATATGTATATGCATTATCTTGTGATAGATGCATGATTGTTATTAGCAAATTTTGTGATATATTGGAGCATGCTGATATGGTATATATGCATGTTTGTTTCGTAATCTTGATATCTAATTGTTGATTCAATTGCTTATAAGTTGCATAATACCTATGCTAGAGATAAACAGTAGTTGCGTATACCCTTAGTATAGGGGACCCAAATGTGAACATATTTTCTAAACCGGGTGACAATGTTCCCGAATATATTATATATATATATATATTTATATATATATATATATATATAGTTTTCAAGACTATTATTTGAATAAGGTTTATTCGATAACTTTATTTCACTTAATGAATATTATTTTGAATATTCATTCGAGGACTTATGACTCCGCTTATTTTATTTAATGAATATTGTTTTGAATATTTATTCGAGGACTTATGACTCCGCTTATTTTATTAAATAATATTCTTTATTTTATTAAAGAATAATGTTTCGATAATCAAACTTATTTTCGATTATTCAAATAAAGATCGTACTTTCGTATAAGTATATCTTTGGTTATTTATTATTCATTTCAAGTATGAGTTTTAAAACTTCCACTTCAATTATTTTTATAAAGATTATTCTTTATGGGAATATTATTTAAATAATAATATTCAGATATTTTCTAATATATTGGGACTGATTTATTTTATTAAATCAGCATTACTCCAAACATTCTTAAAAATGTTTTCGAGTCTTCAAAATAATTTTTAAAGGTTAGGGCGGATCCCAAAACTCATTTTTATATTTAAGATCCTCCTTTCGAAGTGGATTTAAATACTCGCTCAAAACCTGAGGGATCCGACTCTGTGGTGTGTTTTATATTCGCAACAAGGTTGCTGTTTTGATAAAAGAGTTTTTGATTACTTACACAACACTCGGGAAGTAAAATTCTTAGAACAAGTTAATCCATTAACAGGCACCGCCTGGGAAATATCGGTGAGTTTTCCTTTTCAACTAGATACGACTTCTTGGTGGAGCCGTATCAACAAGTTTCTAGTTGGGGAAAGGGGGGACAAGCTTTACGTTTCAGAGTCATGGATTTCATCTGAACTAGGAGTGGCGTAAGTGGTCGAGTGGCGCCGGTCCAGCCTTATTATATTGGCCCAAATGGCCTGGAAGTTCCGCTAAGACGGTCCATTCCTTAGGAGTCCAGTGTTCGGTTGACAAGTAAATCCGACAGGTTCTCCTCTACATGTAGAAAATGGTGGGGTTGCACCACTGCACCACTCCTCTATATCGTGATAGAAGCGTAGTTCGTTATCGTATATGGTAGCGGGACTCCGAACCCTAAGGTTGAGGAGCAACAACGCGATGATATTTTATTACTTATTGGAGATCAGATTGTGGATCCGATAGAGCGTCCTAACGCAGGACCGGATGATGTTCATATTGAGGATGTAGCGGTTGAGGATGTTGTCCTAGAAGGGATTGTTGCTGAGGAGGAACCCGTGGGGGATACTGAAAAGAATGAATAAAGGAACACTGAGGAATTGATAACCATGGTTAGGGCGACTACCAGAGGTAGGATTGGCCGGTCACTACCGGAGGTTCGTTCAAGTTTGTAAAGATAATAGCCCCTTTAACGCGGCTTACTCGTAAGACTCAGAAGGTTGAATGGACAGAGAAATGCGAGAACAGCTTTCAAGAACTGAAGCAAAGGTTGGTGACGGCTCCTATGTTGGCGTTGCCGGATGGAAAAGGAGATTTTGTGATTTGTAGTGACGCTTCGCATAAGGAATTAGGGTGCTTCTTATACATCACAACAAGGTAATCGCGTACGCGTCAAGACATCTAAGGGAATATAAAATTCGATATCCCGACCCATGATCTTGGGCTCACGACAATAGTTTTGCCCTAAAGATTGAAGGCACTACTTGTATGGATAGGAGTGCGAGATTTACACAAACCATAAGAGCTCAAGTATATTTCCACGCAGAAAGAGCTCAACATGTGCCAGAGGAGGTGGTTAGAGCTAATCAAGGATTACGATTATGAGATTCTTTATCATCCAGGGAAAGCCAAAATGGTGGGTAATGCCCTTAGTATAAAGGAGAGACTCAAGATGAAAATGTCTTTGGGAGAGTTGATAAGAGATTTTGAGAAAATGGAAATAGAAGTGAAGGTAACCGGAGCCGGTACCGAAACACTGTTTGAGATTGCAATACAACCCGAATTATCGAAAAAGATCATATTGTGCCAAGAAAAAGTGATGAATGAAGGCATATAGTCAATGACTGGAGAAGAGATTAATACCAAGAAAGATGATAAGGGAATAACGAGGTATTCCTACAGAATTTGGGTTCCAAACATTTAAGAGCGTAAGGACTGGATCTTAGATGAAATCCATAGCTCGAGGAATAAGATTTAGGGCAAACCCCGAATGTGATAGTCGGGGAGGTTGCCATTAAGAAAGAAGGAGCCCATAACATAATGAAGTGGAAAACAAGGATTTTTAACGTATAAGATAATCCCAAGTATGGGAGAAGGATGAAACATTTCATACTAAGGAAACAGAAAGTCAAATAAGGAAAGGAGACCTGATATGGTACTCCTATACGACAATTTATGGACCTGTCTAAAAAGAACTTAGACTATTATCCCCAACCACCACCCTGAGGAGACAGTGCGGTGGGAAATTCTTTCAGGACCTTTAAGTCGCTAAGCTCTCAGAGTTCCAAGGAACAAGCAAACCCAGTAGAGGCGAGAGCCTGGCTAAAGGAAATATAGGAATCATTTGAGATTCTAAATGATGGACGAATCACAAAAATCTATTTTTGTCACTTACCCTCCTAAGAGAGAGGCCACCCGCTGCTGAAAGACCAAGAAAGGCACGAAGCCAGAGGTTATAATAAACTGATTAAAGTTCAGTCAATTGTTTCGGGAAAGTACTTCCCAAGGTTATGGAAATAGTGTAGAAGCTTTAGAGCCGAAACAAAGGCGGACGAGTATGATAAATTATGAATCTAAGATTGTAAAAGTTGTCAAGATTTGTTCTGAGGACTAGAATCCCAGAACGATGTGATGTTTGAAGTCAATGATTAGTGGGTTCGTGAAATGATTGCAAGAGAGAGGTAGATAAAAAAAAGAAACTAAAGTGGAAAGGAATATAAAGGCAATAGAGTTGGAGGAATGATAAGGGAGTTAAATTATACGAGGAAACCCTAAGGACTCGTAACAATAAAAATAGAAAAGTATGTAATCGTCAGGATGAGAGTGATTCACCATGAGTTAAAGCTGATGGATGAAGGCATGAAAGATACATATATTTTATCCCCTTTAAGTTGGGAGGATTCGAGGAAACCTTGAGATAGTCCGAAGGATAAATAAGGAGACACAGATAGACTGAGGAGACAAGAAAGTAAGAAATTAGGAAAATTTGATGAAGGAAATGACCTTCAAAAATGTGAAGTGAAAGACCGGTGGCTTGATACCCATAAAGGGAGACGCCATGTATGAAAGATATCCCAACATTGAGATGACTGTTGAGATAAACAATAAAAGTAAATAAGGATTTATTAAGAAGAAGTTCACGTTGAACACAACCAATATCTTCTAGAACATCCCTGTTATCATTACTAAATCAGGCAAGAAAAACGGATAACCGTTGTTATCTTTTGGAGGCCATATTGATTGACCTCATTTTGAATACATATGTTATTGTGAAATTAGGCATATACTATCGAGATGGGAATGATTGAATAAGACACCCTTATCCGGGATACATGACTTGATTTATCTATGGAAGGATGCAAGTACCTTTTTAAAAAAAGGTGGAATTAAGGATGGAACCTCGATAACTTGAGATGAACCATGGAGGAATGCATAAAGGTTGGCATTTCACCCTTAATAGGGACATTATGAGTTGGGTAGTATGGAACGAAGGACTAAGGTAACAACAACCTTTAAAGATCAGTAGAGAAATTTTTCAGAAGTAATTAAACAATGGTTCTAGTAGTAGTAAATGGTATCTTGATACGCCCTGTACCTAGGGAGTACCGGATGAAGAATTTAAGGATAACCTTAGAGGTTTTACAAGGAAAAAGGTAATATTCAAAGTTCTCAAGAATATAAATTTTGATAAGGAAATATGACATAATTATAATAATGCCAGGTGGGCACGTGTTGAACCATAAAAAAGTATAGATCGACCCAATGAAGGTCGAGATTGGTGAAAACGAGAAGGACCCAAGATAAGAGACGTCCTAAGTATGATCGAGAGTCAGTCGTGACAATGTTCACATCTAAAGACTAAGGCAATGACTTATGGAAAAAAATGGTGATTTTTTTTCTCACCAGGACTTAAGAGAAGCATTTTTACATAAGCAGTGTTTGAAATGAGGTAGAAAATTTAGTGGGAGGTGGTTAAAATGACATTGATTGTAAGGAAATTTTACTATCAGGAAAGGCCAAAGAGGTGGCCAACACTTTAAGTGTAAGAGGACAATTATCGGCGCTCGTGCCAGAGGAATACAGTGATGATGGTTGAAGCCGTAAAGGTTGTATTATGGTTTGGAAGATTGACATTCCTTTTGATGACTGTGCAATACCCAACTGTAATAGTAGTTTGGTAAAAGATTAATTCGTGTAATCGCCATGAGCGGGCTATCTATCTTAGAAGGTACTATCTTGAGATAACCTTTGAGATTCATGTCTCCTAATAAAGACATATGATTAAGAATGGTATTAACCTGCTATCGTTGCTTTCATTGAAACTCTTCTGAAATTTTATCTGCTTCACGTATGAATGTACGTCAGGATCAGGAGTGTTATTCATGAATCATGAATGGTGATCATGTTACCTCCTTAGAAGAATTCGATACGAGATGTATGGACTCCGTATGGTTAGCTATTAAGACTTCATGGAAAATAAATGACTACAGTAGGTCAACGGTGGACCCTAGTAGTGCAAGAATGATTCTGCGGGTAATGATCTGATTAATTACAACCGTAAGAGTTGTATTGGAATGGATGTTGAGATTAAGTACCACTAATCGAGTTGTGGTGATGTATAAGTTATCATTGGTAGACTAACTAAGGCGATCATTTACCTATGATATATTTATTCCTTCTTATTGATAAAGCATAGTATTACTATACGAAGAAGGTTACAGAATAGCAATGGATTCTAGTAACTATGATGTCTAGAATGAAATCCGAGATTCGATTTTTGCTGTCAAGGGAGTTTCAAAGGTGATTGAGTATAAGCTCGAGTAAGAGCATGGGTCCATAGAATGATGGATGGAATAGTAAATATTTAAGCATGTGAAATGCGATGCGATAATACTTGATGTTGATATATATACGTATATGATTTGTTCTCCTATGACAAACCTCTATAGTTCAGAGGTAGATTCCAAGCCAGATATTTTGTGGCAGTATATTTTATATATATACAATTCTCTTCAATTCGTTCTTTTCTCTCCTTTTCATTTCATTTAAGCTGAGAAGAACAACCCTTAAGAAGGGGAGGTATTGTCGAATGACTATCTATCTGTGTGATAGAAGCCTAGTAGGATACCATCTATTGTTTAATTGCTTGTCAAGTAGTAAAGGTTGGCCACCTTCTGTACTAACTATGCAATAGAACAAGTGTTCATGATCATAGTGATCTCTCAACAAATTCCTTTACTTCTATATGATGGATCAAGCTTTCGAAGATAGAAGCAGCTAGAAAGGAAGTAGTATCAGTACGGTGGTATTCTGATTCTAACACGTTCGTGATACTAAGGTTGACGTGGTTATTAAAAGGTTATAGAACGCTAACGAGCAAAAGTGTCACTAGTATAGTATTATGTACGGAAGATAGTAATGACTACAAACTGGAAAAGAATTGGTATTGCGAAGCAAAAGCCATAGTGCTAGAAGCTATGATGAGAGTCTGTGCAATAGACTTGAATGAATTTAGAATGATCACTTAACACAGACTGAGTTTTCTTACGACAATAGATCATATGTCATTATCGAGATGTCGCCTTATAAGATCCTTGAGGGAAGACAATGTCGATCTCCCTTATGATATGATGATGTTGCAGAGCGCAAGATGCTTAGACCAGCAGTGGTTCAAAGGACCAAGGATATAATAGATTTAATCAGAGGACTGCTGGTAGTAGCCCGGGATGGACATAAGAAGTATGTTGATTCGACACGAAAGGAGAAAGGATAGGAAGTAGGGGACCTAGTGTTGTTATAGGTATTCTCTGGGAAAGGATGGATGAGGTTCCAAAAGAAAGGAAAGCTAAGCCCTCGAATTGTTGGACCCTTTGAGGTATTAAGACGTATTGGGAAGTTAGCATATGAGCTAGCCCTACCCCCGAACCTGTAGAAAATTCATAACGTGTTCCACGTATCAATGTTAAGGAAGTATAATTAGGATTCCAGACAAATAGGGGCATATGAGCGCATAGACATGCAACCAGACGTAACTTATATGGAGCAACCAGGAAGGGTTATAGATTGAAAAGGGACAAGTGCTTGGGAGAAGGGCTATCAAACTAGTCAGAGTTTGATGGTAGAACCACAATGTGGGAAGATTGACTTGAGAGTTAGAAAGTGCAATGCTAAGAAAGTATCCCTATTCATTTTTCCTGATTCCGGGACGGAATCCTTTTAAGGAGGGGAGACTGTAATAACCCCAAAATTTTTGAACTTTTACTAACCCTTATGAATAGTGCTTTGCTGATTATGCTGAATAAGAAAACTTTTCATGCCACACTATGTAGGGGTTCTTCTATTGTTATTCTGAGATCTTATTAGTACTTTATATGGGATATAAGTGTATGTAAAGATCGTCAAAATCCAAATTCGAACACTTTGATTTTTCCCGAAAATCCACCAGATACCGAAAGAATTGAGTATAAGGGAACAGGATAAAAAGGATTTAAATTCAAGGATTATAAGAGGGGATCATAAAAGGAATATAATGTATTGAGAAAGGTTAAGGGAACCCAAGTAATAAGATCCCGGGTATGATCCCTCAAATGATAAACGAAAACGAAAGTTAAGCGAACCGTATAACAGATCAGCGGTCATTAGCCAAGTAATTAGGAGCTAATCAAAGAGGTTAGTGAGGATGATGTCATCAAACCAATAAGAAGAGGACAAGCATGGGAAGATGACATAAGAATGATGAGCTAAGCATGACCAAAAAGGAAGGAAGGCTGGTTGATTATAAACCACACAAAATTCACCATGGTTAAAAGGTAATAAATCAAAACAAAAGTGGATCAACCAAGCCAAACAAATCAAAAAACACGAAAACAAAGTTGACTCTCATTATTCAAGAGAAGCTCTCGGCTTTTCTTGTTTTTCAAAGAGAAAAATTTCAAAATCCAAGATCCAACCATTGTTAAATTGCAAGGTAATTATCCAAGGTTCCTTATGAATAGTTATGGCTATCCTAGGAGTTTAAGCTCCAAATTCCTTCACAATCTCTTTCAATAAATCATTTAAAAAGAGAGTGAATAGTGTTTTCAAGAAATTTAAATTGTTTGATCTTGTGTTTTTGGTTAGATTAAGCTTTGGTAAGGACTTTCAAGGGTGATTCCAAGCTCCTTACTTACTCTTACTCACCAAGGAAGGTATAATATCTTAACCTAGCATTGTTATTGAATATTAAGAGCTTATTATGAGTAGGATAGTTCATGAGAAGCATGGTGATTGAATATGTAGAGATTAGTTGGTTTTGTGATGTTTTTGGAGTTGTAAATCTTGGTTATTAGTTAATGAACTTTAAAATAGTTTTAGTTCATGTTTGAGAATAATATAAATTGGAAAACTTGAGGTGTTGGGGATGTTGTAGTGATGTATGGATGGATTTTGGTTGTATGGTTGAATTGTGATTGAATTGTGGTTGATTTGGAGTAGGATAAAATTTGGTAATCGCGTAAACATAGCCGTCGTAATGCTCGATTTACTTTAGACTGTTTTTGTTCTTAAAATCAGGACCCATGAGCTCACTGTTATGTTTTGACCATTGCCATTATTAGATATTTCATGTTACGAGCTTCGTTTTGATATGTGGTTCGCTTGAATCCGATGTACGGTTTAGGAGAAACGACCTTTTTAAGTAACGGCGTTTCGCGAACGAACCATTACCCCTCGCCTTACTTTAAAACCTTGGTTAAGGCCCTTAAATGACTAATTGGAGTATGAAAAAATTATGTAAAGTGGGTTAGGAAGTTGGTAGGGGAATCGCGAAAGAATCTCCTTAAAACCCTTAATGGTTAATTTATTAAAAATGGTGGAGCCGAGGGTACTCGAGCGACTTAAGTGAATCGTTAAGCGCAAAAGCGAACCTTAGGGTCTAATTGGTTAAAGTATAGATTCATAAGCGACTTTGGTTTAATTCCAACTTATATGTTGTTTATAGGTTACCAGACTCGTCCCAAGCCTTTTATCACCCCCATTTCGCTCAGGCAAGTTTTCTACCCGTTATACTGTTGTTGTGATGTATACATATGTATATGCATTATCTTGTGATAGATGCATGATTGTTATTAGCAAATTTTGTGATATATTGGAGCATGCTGATATGGTATATATGCATGTCTATTTCGTAATCTTGATATCTAATTGTTGATTCAATTGCTTATAAGTTGCATAATACCTATGCTAGAGATAAACAGTAGTTGCGTATACCCTTAGTATAGGGGACCCAAAGGTGAACATATTTTCTAAACCGGGAGACGATGTTCCTGAGTATATTATATATATATTTATATATATATAAATAGTTTTCAAAACTATTATTCGAATAAGGTTTATTCGATAACTTTATTTCACTTTATGAATATTATTTTGAATATTCATTCGAGGACTTATGACTCCGCTTATTTTATTTAATGAATATTGTTTTGAATATTCATTCGAGGACTTATGACTCCGCTTATTTTATTAAATAATATTCTTTATTTTATTAAAGAATAATGTTTCAATAATCAAACTTATTTTCGATTATTCAAATAAAGATCGTACTTTCGTATAAGTATATCTTTGGTTATTTATTATTCATTTCAAGTATGAGTTTTAAAACTTCTACTTCAATTATTTTTATAAAGATTATTCTTTATGGGAATATTATTTAAATAATAATATTCAGATATTTTCTAATATATTGGGACTTATTTATTTTATTAAATCAGCATTACTCCAAACATTCTTAAAAATGTTTTCGAGTCTTCAAAATGATTTTTAAAGGTTAGGGCGGATCCCAAAACTCATTTTTATATTTAAGATCCTCCTTTCGAAGGGGATTTAAATAATCGCTCAAAACCTGAGGGATCCAGCTCTGTGGTGTGTTTTATATTCGCAACAAGGTTGCTGTTTTGATAAAAGAGTTTTTGATTACTTACCCAACACTCAGGAAGTAAAATTCTTAGAACAAGTTAATCCATTAACAGGCACCGTCTGGGAAATATCGGTGAGTTTTCCTTTCCAACTAGATACGACTTCTTGGTGGAGCCGTATCAACAAGTTTCTACTTGGGGAAAGGGGGGACAAGCTTTACGTTTCAGAGTCATGGATTTCATCTAAACTAGGAGTGACGTCAGTGGTCGAGTGGCGCCAGCCCAACCTTATTATATTGGCCCAAATGGCCTAGAAGTTCCGCTAAGACGGTCCATTCCTTAGGAGTCCAGTGTTCGGTTGACAAGTAAATCCAACAGGTTCTCCTTTACATGTAGAAAATGGTGGGGTTGCACTACTGCGACTGATCATCGTAAGTGGTCTTCCTGGCGCGGCAAACTCCCGTAATGAGTTCATCATCCAATTGGATATTTCTGCAGCACTACCCAGAGCACTTCGATAGAAAGGCTACGGATGGGCGATTGTTAAGTGTTGGCAGGGTCGAGTTTTCAAAATGATGTTTTCATCAAATGAAGTATCTCGTAACTTCATTTCATTTTGATGATATTTCAAAGATTAATTCTATACAAGTTTTGTCGTGAAGCTTCATATATGGGATGAACTAATTATAACTTGAATGGTGGTAGTTCAAGTAGTATTCGGAAAATATATAAGTATATTGGAGTATCTTGTAACTTCATCTTTTCAACTTATATCTGGTTAATGATTATCTTATGCATGACATAGATTTTCACAAAAACGTTGAGACAAGGTTAGATATATGAGATCACCTTGCAACGATATTTTTATACAGTTATAAACTGGAACTCTGTGTATATTATACATGGAAGAGGATTTAAAAATTCTGAAAAGTATATATATATATACTAAATATTTTGCGACTTGGTCGCATTAAGAGATCAAACTTGGTTCATTTCTTCTTGACCAAGACTTTCATGAGTACTATGAGGATGCTCATATATTGTTAATTTTTTATACATATTATTTCGGTGGGCTTGTTGCTCACCCTTGCTTTCTTCTTTCATCACACAACATCAGATAGACAAGATGAACAGGATCAAGCTCCCAATTTGTGAGCGGATAGGAAACATTCCGCAGTTTCCTGTAGGCGTTGATGGCGTTGTAGCTGAGGTAGAAACTACCAATAGGCTAGGCTTTCAACTTCTGATGTACCAGACTTATGTATCTATATGAATTATAATAATGGCAAAGAAATGTGAATTTATTCAGAAACCCTTTTAAGGTGTAATGGCATATAATTGTGGAATAAAATGACTCGTGTTATTTTTGGATATTCATCTCTGAGACTATAACTTGTGGTGTGTGTGTTTATTGTGGGGTCACAGTACGGAGTAGTTGATTGTTTATTAAGATTGGGTGTTATTAAGGGAAATGGAACTCGTGACAACCCGGATCCCCGACCCCGGATTTGGGGGTGTTACAGAGGAAGTATGCAGATCCAGCGCGTAAGGATGTTCGATTCCAAGTAGGCGAAGCCGTTTTGTTGAAGGTGTCACCAAGAAAGGGGTTATCTAGATTTGGCAAGAAAGGGAAGTTAACACCTAGATATATAGGTCCTTTTGAAATTTTGAGTCAAGTGGGGAAGGTGGCCTACGAGTTAGCCTTACCACCTCAGTATCAGCATGTACATAATGTGTTCCATGTGTCGTTGCTTAAGAAGTATAATCCTGACGCCAGCCATGTGATAGAATATGAACTTGTAAAAATTCAGGCAAACCTGTCATTTATGGAGCAACCTGTCAAATTACTCGACTGGCAAGTAAAGAGTCTTAGAAATAAGTCGGTAAAGTTAGTGAAAGTACTTTGGAGAAACCCCAAGGTCGAAGAATCAACTTGGGAGTTAGAGTCTGATATGCGTTCCCGGTATCCTCATCTGTTCTCTTAGATTCTGGGGACAGAATCCCTTAAGGGGGAGAGGATGTTACGACCGGCATTTTATGTAATATTATCTGTGGATTTTGTGTGATATTAAAGCCGTAAGTGAATATACTTAATGGTTTTACCTTGTGTGAATGAAAAATTTCTGCATTTTAAATTTACTTTATGTAGTATATGGTTTTTCAAAGCAAGAGTTTATTTATTTCCTTTAATTTTAATTTATAAGGAATATTCTAAACCTTGGAGAAATTTTCTTTTAAAAGTTATTTTGTTCACAAATTTCAAAAGTGATTTTATAAAATTTCTAAAAATCCAAGTTACTTTATGGTATAAATTTTATAATTTTTGAACGTGTGTTTTATTTTATAAAAATGAATCTTTACAAATTTTATTTGTTATAATTATCAAATTACATACGAGACCTTGCATGCAAATTACCCTTATATTCTCTCCAAGGGCAAATAAGACTTTTCCAACCCCACTAACTCATTTGATTATTACCAAATTACTACATTAGTCTTGCATGCAAAATGGCCTAACTTTAAGCTAAATGACATTTTTGTAAGTTCTCACTTCCACTCATTATTTGTCAACCAAAAAGCATAAAACAAAAATCAAAGTGGGAGAAGTCATTCCACTCATTCCACACTCCAACACACCACAAATTTTCTCTCCTCCCCCTCCCACCATTGCTCTCGGCCGAATGCCTATTTCCCCCCCCCCTTCCATTTTTCAATTCATTCTTCATCTTCCCAAGTGTAAATCTTCTACCTACATTCATCTTATATACTTTCCAAAAGTTTTGTGACTTGGAAGTTGAAGTTCCATGGATGCATGTGTAGTTCTTATGTGATCTCCAAAGAGAAACTCTTGATTCTTGTGAATTCAAGAGCTCTCTATGAGATATATTATATATATATGTGATAACTAAGTATTTTATGGAGATATCATACTTTAAAATCCTTTGCATGCTACTGAAATTTTATTATATATTTATGTTTAGCCATGCATGCTAGTTTTAAGACATTAAAATGATGATCAACCATGTTTTGCATGCTACTCTTTTCGAAATCATGTTGTTATGTTTAAAAATCTATAAATTCAAAATATGTGTGCTTAAAATAGATTGTTTCCATGATAAATTTATTATTAATAGTTAAAAGAAGTTATATTTCATGATTATTAAGGATGAGTAATAGGTACAAGTCGATTTTGCAAGCATTTAAAACTTTATGCCTAGCCGAAATCTTGTTATGTGTTTTCCATGAGTTGCATGTCATATTTTTAGTTGCATGATGTTAATTTTTGGGCATGGATGATCTCCCCTTCTATTGAGGCACTATTTTAGGACATTAAGACACTAGGTTTGCTTTGGAAAGAGTTGGGTGCTTGGTTATTAAGTGGGAGTTAAGGTGGAAAGGGATTAGTTGGTGTTTACATTTTCCAGATTTGATGCACTAGTTTATGGGGAAGTTTTGAATGAGCATTTGTTGTGCACTTTGAGGCCCAAACCACCAGAAGCTAGCACTAGGAGTATATAAAAGGTTTTAGGTATTTTTTTGAGGTTTTTAAGTCGTTTGGTTAGGTGCACAAGTGAAATCACAAAATCTGTCCAGTAGGGGACAATTTTGTTGCAACTTAGAAATAGGAAGTTTTGACCATGTCATGGGTGAGCCCTCATTAGGACCTGTTGGGCCTTAGTTAGAGGGAGTGTCAGAGGAGTTTTTCCAGCCATAGTTCATAAGATATGAGTTAGAACCATGTGTCACAAGTTAGTTCAAGTCAGGGTATTTTCTGCCTAGAAAAACAGAGGAACCATGGACTTTAAGCTTAGGCCCAAGGAGGCCCAAGCTAGGCCCTTGAGCCACATCAAGTTTTGGAGATGCCTTATGGTCAGAAGAGTCTAGTGTAAAAGTTTTGGAGGTAATAGTTTAAGAGTGTCTAATGCACTCAAGAAACCATAGATGTCATTCTGAAATTTACTCCAGTGAGCACTTTCATTTAACACATAGTTTTAGAGCACTTAGGAGTGAGATCTAGGTTGACCACTATGGTTGCAAGATAGTATAAAGCCATTAGAGTAAAAGGCCCAAGTGGGGGTCAATAGGTTTTGGATAGTTAAGTAAAGGCACATTGAGTAAGAAAGCCAAAATTTGGGAACTTTGTCTAGTTTAGCGACCAAGTGACTTAAGTTGGGGATCGAGATCATCCAAGCCTAGTGTTGCATTATGGTGTATGTGATATTATTTGGTATTAAAATATGATATGTGAGTATATGTGGCCATGTGTACAACTATATTTATAAGGTGAATATAAATTGCGTGCATATAGGCCTAAGTGCCATTTGTGTTGTAAATAGGTTGAGTTGGTGAGAGTATAATATAATGAGGTTATTATTAATTGTGTAGGATCTCGAGACGAGGGTAAACTTGCCATAAAGGTCGAGTGAAGCTTTCAGTTGCTCCTACCAGCCAGACCAGACCAGCCTTTCTCAAGGCAATTGATTCAACCTATCTTCGTATTCACTGCGAATGTGTAACAATTAGTTCATATATATATTTTGATGCGATTATCCTGAGTCATTTTGATATACTTGAAACAAGCGATTCTTACGCCTATCTTTTAATTATATAGAAATGCCATGAACCCTCAAGTATGTATTGCAAGTAGATCAAAGGTCTTATCACGTTAGTATATTAAAGTAATTGGAATGTCATGATAAAATAAAGAGTTGTTATAATACTTGATTGATCCTCTTGATCAACATGCAAATGATTCCTAAAGTATTGATATCTCACCCTGATGCTTGAACCCCTATAGAAACTTTACCTTGATACCTAAAAGCCAGATATTCATCAAAGTTGTCCATAATTGATTGATACCCCTCTTTCTTACCCCAAAGTTTGAAAATCCTGATATACCTTGAGCTAAAGATCATTTCTTCAAACCTTAACACCCTTAGTATTCATGAAGCTTATCTTCTTGACGTTCTAGCACTTGTACCTTGTCTAAAACCATTGCTTTAAGCCTAGCTTGGCATTATTCTTTCTTATTATCCAATAGCCTTGCTAAATTTCCTTGTCAAAGTTCTTATTTATGGAAACCTCTCAATTACCCTAATATAGTAAAGTCTAGTGGATCATGGTCTTGAGATTTTGTGACATATTTTCAGTGTTTCAAGTTGATCTATAATCCCTTGATAAAAATGTTTACTACTTAAGAGATTTTGTTATAAATCGGCATCAGTTTTTGAAATGATTAAAATGTGGATTTTCAGTCCCAAAGGGGGATAAATGTTTTCTTTGAATAGTGGATCTGGACTGAGACGCGAGTCCTTTCCACACTTATATTGTAGGCTTAAAAGTTGTCTAGGGATCCCATTAATGTTTTAGAACCCAACGAGGTTCGGGATTACTTCGCGGCTGATCACCGGCTGTAATCCGTAGCGTCATAAAATGATTTTGATTAAGATATGATTTTGAAAATGTTTTGATACAAGCAAATGATGTCATCACCTAAAGTTTTATCTCTTGTTATTATTGGTTATGTCTTCACATTGTCATTCTTTAATATATATCTCGATTTATGTTTTGTATCGTATTGTTTAGCACTTGTTGAGCATTTGGCTCACTCCTTGCTTTATCCTGATATTACAGCTAGCAGCTATGGTTAGATTCAAGCAGACAACACGTAAGACCTGTGACGCTGATGCGTATGTACGAGCTCAGGTAGAATAAGAGATAGTTTTGTGTGAGGACTCGATATTAATATCAATTGTAATAGATGGTAGTGTTGGGCTGTTTCAAACCCTAAACTGTAAGATCTTGGATTCGGTTATGTTTACTTTCTTCTAAATATTGTAATAGTTATATTTATTTTGTTTGTTAAGTTGGGGGTGTGACAGAACCCGACGGATAAAGAATTCAAATATCTGTTGACAGTGACAACACAGTCACATGCGTCGAGTGGATGCAAATGGAATGTGGTAGCCTATTTAACTGGGTTTTCGAGAACAAAGAAGCATTTCCATTTCCATGCTATTATGAAGATATTCAAAGATGCTGGAATAGAGTAATGAAGTAGCATTGTAATAGACTAGATAGTTTTTGTTTTATTATCCTGTCCAATTACTTTGTAATCTTGGTGATATATAAACCAAGAAGTAGCAACTAAGAAATATAACTAAGCAACAAGCAGAGAAACATTTTTAAGCAGAATTTTTAACATTTCTCCGTACTCTTAGTTGTTCAATTGTTATAAGCAGCTGTGAGCATTTTACACAAAGGGTTCTCTCATTATATAATATATATCTCTGGTGGAATCATTCAAATCCACCAGAAAGATTTTAAAGATTCTTGTTTTTAATTACTTGTGATTTGATTCATTTAAGTAACTATTCCGCATTGTGCTAATCAATTCACACTTATATATATATTCGAGTTAGAACATTTTTATTTTAAGAAAAAGTTTCAAGAATTCCATTCAACTCCCCTTTTGTAATTCTTGTCATATTGTTAAGGGACTAACAAAACGTATATTTGGCCGGCGGACTAGCCTTACTTAAAGGTTACTCCCCGATAAGACTAAATTACTTTTGGGTTGTAATAATTATCACTTGATGGTTGAAAGTACTCTAGATGTGATGATTTGTTTCCAAGACAATAACCTGTAAGTGTATGTGTGTGTGTGATAAATGTGGGGTCGTGAAGCGTGCGTATTTATATATTGTAGTGTGAGTTGTGTGGTTGTAAGAGTTTAGATGGCGTGGTCTCCGAGACTACTGACCCCGGGTTTTGGGGCGCCACATCACCTCATCTTTAGAATCTGAAGTGTCTGTCCAGCTTTTCTTCTTTGTGACAAGTGCCTTGCCTTTGTCACTTTTTCCTTTCTTGCAGTCAGGAGATATGTGGCCTCTTTCACCACAGTTGTAGCATTTGACATTTGAGTTATCTCCTCTGTCAGACTTTGCACCTTTGCTTTTAGATTTTCTGAAACCTTTCTTATCAGTACTTCCACCTTTCTTGGAAAACTTCTTTCCCCTTCTGAATTTCCTGTAGGCTATCTTTGTGATACCCTTCACCATAAGAGCACACAATTTCATCATCTCTTCATCAACATCTATTTCAGGTAAACTTTAAGTTTCTGAATCATCATCAACAAAACTTGATGATTCTGAATCAGACTTTGTGATGAGAGCCTTTCCTTTGCCTTTCTTTGAGACAACCACTTTGAGGGATTCCTCATCAGCCTTAAGAGCAACTGTCCTTAACTTTCTCCTATATCTCTTGCTTCTTTAATCCATCTCAAGTTCATAAGTCTTGAGCATACCATAAATTTCATCAAGAGTAGTTTCATCAAGAGCATAGTTGTCTCTTATAGTAGTAGACATCAAATCCCAACTTTCAGGAAGAGCTAAAAGGAATTTTAGATTTGATACTTCAAGATCATATTCCTTGTCCACTAGTGACAGATCATTCAAGAGTTTGACAAACCTGTCATATAAGTCAGTTAATGACTCATCACCTTTTGAGTCAAAGTGCTCAAACTCTTGAGTGAGTATAGTCCTCTTGTTCTTCTTGATTGCATCAGTTCCCTGGCATCTTGTCTCCAAAGCATCCCATATCTCCTTTGCAGTCTTGCAATGAATTACCCTGTTTGACATGACATTATCAATGGCACTATGCAGCAAATGCCTTACCTTTGCATCCCTGGTAATGGATGAGATATCTTCAGCTGTATACTCACTTTTCTCCTTTGGTATGGTCTTTGCTGGCTGATCTGCAACTACAACAGAGAGCTTGGTTGGCATATGCGGTATTTCATTAATTCTGTCAAGGTATTATGGATCAGTAGCTTCCAGAAACATAGCCATCTTCACTTTCCATATGGGATACTCAGAAGGTCTCAGTATGGGAACCCTAATAGTCTCATATCGACTGTGGATTTGAGTGTTTTTAGTTTCTTCAGTTTTGGTGGGCTTGGTTGGATTTTCTGCTTCTTCATACATGATTGTTTGGATCTTTACTATATGTGTGTTAATAGATAAGCTCTGATACCACTTGTTAGATCACACAACACTGTAGAAGGGGGTTGAATACAGTGTAGAATACAATCAAATCGATTTCGAACACAAGTAACAGTAAACAGATATATTCGATATAATAAACTCTGTTACAATGGAATTATTCTCTCTAAGTGATGAACAAATATCACGAGAGTTGCTAGGTTACAATGTATGATCTTCTCGATAATGATAACATATATAGTGTAAACCTATGTCCGTGTTTATATAGTACACAGTTACAAGATAACTTCTAATTGATATGGAATATAATTTTGTCTCCTAAAATATATCAATCAGATATCTTATACAATTCTTTCAGTCCTCTAACTCTTTTCATGCATATCTTCTTTTGTATTAGTCTCCATCTTCTTTCCTGTAAATCAGCTTCCTTCCCTAACTGTTAGTCCTCTCGTATTTAAGTTCTGATATCCATCTTCTGATATTTATCTTCTGATAATCTAAGTTCTGATATCCTTAAGTTCTGACTTCCAGTAAGTACTGATTTTAGTAAGTACTGATATTTCCCGTTTGTTAAGATCTGAAAACTAAACATGAAACATATTAGACATGACATCTCAAATATATCTAACACTATCTCCTCATCAAGTGTCTGGATTTTAGGATCTTTGTAATAAATAGTAGTCTGCTTCCCCTTTAGCTTCAGAGTTTGTAAAAACTTTTGAGAGTCTTTAGATCCTGACTGAATCAGAATATCAGAACTTGACATCAGACTTTCCTTATCAGAACTTGACTTCAGACTTTTAGCATTCACAACATCAGAACTTGACTTGTTCTGTGTAGAAGATTTTCCTTGAAATTTTCCTTGACCTCTGTTCTTATAAGAGTTTTCCTGGTCATCACCTTTATCGTCCTTCTTCTTCAGTATTTGAGTAGATGAACATTTGGAGTTAATTACCTTCTCCCCCTTTTTGGCATCATCAGGAAGTAAGAGAGAAAGAAGAAGTTCAACTGAAGATTGGATTTCATCCAATTGAGCTTTCTGAGAAACTTGGTTAGCCAGAACCTCATCAATTTGGGCATGTTGCTTCTCTTGAATCTTCTCAATGGCTTTAATTTTCTCAAGAGTAGGTCTGATATATCTGTTCTTGTCAAGGTTGATCTGTAGATCTAGCTTATCAACATGTTCCTTTAGTGTATCAACCTTTTCATGAGTAGAAGAATGTAGACCTTGAAGATGTTTGGTAGATAGAGCAGTGATCTTGAGTTATGTCTTTAAATCAACATTTGTGAGCAACTCATCAGCTTTAGCAATATGCTCTGTCAGAATTTTAGGGCTTGGAATGAAATCAGTGTCATTCCACTTCTTGGTCCACTCCACACCTCTATGAGTATCCTCCCAAGGGGTAGGTGCTTCCTTTTCAACAAATTTCTTCACCAATTCTTCCTTGCCTAGTATGGGAACTGGAGTCTCAACAAAAACACTGTCTTCAGAACTTGAGGAAGAATCACTATATTCTGACAGCACAACAGTGTGTGAAGCAACTGGAGATTCAAGAACAGCTTCATTTAAATTCTGAGCATCAGAATTTACCTCCAGAGCTGGTGTGGTTGGTGTAGATGTTATCTCAGCATTTAAAATTGGAGAATGAGTTGGATAGTGCTGAGCTTCTGTAGATGGAGCTTCCAGATAAAGAATATTTGGTATATTCAAATTGTGAATATCTATTTCAGAGTTTTCAGTTTATTCTTTAGCATCATCTGTAGCTTTAATAGGAGAGACAGGAGGGGTAACCACTGTATCATTAGCAGTGTCTTTGGCTTGAGCTGGAAGAGCTTTAATAATAAATGGTTCTTGTGAGATTAGAGATTCCTGATCCCCTTCCTCAGCTTCTTCAGTATCTTCTGATGGAGCTTTAGCCAAATACCTCCTAGCCTTCATTTTCTTCAATCTCCTTTCCAATGAAGGAGTTACTTCAGCAGCAACAGAACTTACAGATTTCCTCTTCAAAGTATCAGAACTTTGAGCTGCTGTTTCATTCTGAGAAGTAACATTCTCAGCTCCAATTATCACAGGTTCTGATGCATGAACCCTTGCTTCAACTGTTTCTCAAATTATCACAATTTATTATTGACCATAATTTTAATCAAAACATTCATCAAAAGATAAAGTTCAAATAGATGAAGTAAAGATTAACAAATTAGAACATTCACAGTCATATAATATGAGAGAAACAAAGACTAAATCTTACAATTAAGGGAAATTTCATTAATATATCAAAGTAGTACATTTCATAAAATTTATAGATTACATGAAAAAATTAAAAGATAGTCCTAGTCTAAGAAGCTTAACATCAACAACCTTAGTCCTAGAAGAAAACCTATCGACTAGTTCCTCCTGCTGCTCACAAAGAGCACTGCAAGATGGATGATCCGTTCTTCCTGAAGGAGAGCCTCTCTCCTTTCTTCTTCCAATCGATCAAGATGGAGCTGATAGTCCATCAAAAAGAATAAGAGGTATGTGTGAACCTCTTGTGGAACAGAGTTCCAGATCTCTTCAGGAATTGTAGTGACATGCCACTCCTGTTGCCAGTCATCACAACTCAACTCTATATTGAAAGTTTCATAGTTCATGAACAAATTGAAGAGAACCATTTTTGTTTATGAAGAAGAAAAATGATGAGAATGAAAAGAGAGAGTGAGTTTGTGAGAAAATGGAAGATGATTTTGCTGACATGAATTGTCGGTTTAAATAGCCATCGGAATACCAAGGGACTCAGGACTATTTAACGATTAAGAGTAGAAATAATGATGCCTCTTCTCCCTAGACCGTAATAATAACAGTCAGTAAAAAGTCAAAGCAGGAGTTAATGGGCACGAGAAATAAACAATAATTACTGTGCACATGCAGTTTTTCAAGACAAACACGTTTACCACTAACCCTTAATGATTATGACTGTTTTTATCTCACCTCAATATTTTGATTAAATATGACTGATTCAGTTTTTATCACAAATAAGTCAAGTAAAGAATAATGCCACGTAAGCATCAGAGATTGTATTAGGATTTAATATCAGAACTTGAACTTATATCAGAACTTAATAGTCATCAGAATATGGCTTCTGTACTCAAAAAGTGAACATCTTTTTCAGTGATTCTTCATACAAATACTGACTTGATTCTTCAGAGTTTAATCATTAGAACTTCCATCATAACTTGTCCTCAGAATTTATGCAAATGACACTTAACTGTTTGTCAAAAACAAATTAATCACCACAGTAATTTTCATCATTCATATGGAGTGAAAGTGTGTGCATTCAACAGAATATCAGATAAAGATTAAAGTCTGATAAACTTTAGTACATCTTAGAAATAAAGCATAACTAAGAAAAGTGCTTAAAATCTGTCATCAATCATGAAGTCTACTATAGAACAAATTTATGCAAGAGTCCACCTCAACTGTTTGTGCTCATTTTATGCATCTTTTGAAATTCCTTTTTATAGTGGCTTCTCAGTGTAAGTGAGTCACGACTGCTTATCCGAATTTATGATGTTGTCAGAGTATTTCTCCAGTAATTAGAGATTGTGAAAAGTTACTAAGAAAAAATTTATTTGCTTTTCTAATGTATATTAGTTAATACCAGCAATGCACTTGGGTCTTCCCTTCTACATATTTACTCTAGATCTCAAAGGAGTACCTGGCTTTTCTTTTCTTTTCTTTTCTTTTGATAAGTGAGGCTTATCAGCATTTAGTTCATCCTTAAGATTTACTGACACCAGAATTTGACAGATAAGAAGCAAGAATCTAGTTTGTGACTTAGTAATAAGATACACAAAGTAAACTTGACTAAACTCAAAATCAGAATTTTCCTGTGTTAATGAATTTCCACATAAACAACTAATTCAAACATGGGATTTCTAGTATGTTAAAGACTACTAGGTCAGCATCTAGCACAGTTATCCTCATTGGATTGAATAGTCACAGAACATTCAAAACACTTTCAGAGTTTAAAGATCCACATCAGATAACAATCAACATTTAATGAATTTCAATTTAAGCACAAATAGCATGAAGATAAGATAATCTGTAAATACTGATCATAAAGTCTGATGCAGGAGAACAAAAGCTAAGCAGATTTAGAGAAAGGACCTGAAACCATTTTAAGTTCATTTACCAGTCTTGTAAATGTAGTTTCACGTAGTGGTTTTGTGTAGATATCTGCTAGTTGTTGATCTGTTGGAACAAAATGCAATTCCACTGTACCTTCCATCACATATTCCCTTATGAAATGGTACATAATGTTGATGTGCTTTGTTATTGAGTGTTGAACTAGATTACTTGTCATAGCAATAACACTTTGATTATCATAATAAATAGGGATTTTAGAGAATTCTAACCCATAATCCAGTAACTGATTCTTCATCCAAAGAATCCGTGCACAACAGTTTCCTGCGGCAATATATTCTGTTTCTGCAGTTGATGTGGAAATTGACTTCTGTTTCTTGCTAAGCCAAGAAACCAATCTGCCTTCAAGAAATTGGCAGCTTCCACTAGTTTTTTTCCTGTGTATTTTGCATCTTGCAAAATCTGCATCTGAGTAATCTATTAGCTTAAAATCTGATTCTCTAGAATACCACAATCCCAGATCAGCTGTACCCTTAAGGTACTTGAAAATTCTTTTCACAGCTATTAAGTGAGGTTCTCTTACATCAGCCTAAAATCTTGCATAAAGACAGGTAACATACATGATATCAGGTCTACTTGCAGTCAAACAGAGTAATGAACCAATCATACCTTTGTAGTTAGTAATATCTACTGAAAAGCCAGTATATTTATCTAACTTGGTTGCAGTGGCTGTGGGAGTGGATGCAGTTGAACAATCTTGCATTCCAAATTTCTTCAGTAAATTTCTGGTGTACTTGGATTGACAGATAAAAGTACCTTCTTCATTTTGCTTGACTTGAAGTCCCAGAAAATAACTGAGTTCTCCCATCATACTCATTTGATATCTTGACTGCATTAGCTTTGCAAACCTCTCACAGAGTTTGGCATTTGTAGAACCAAATATGATATCATCATCATATATCTGTACCAAAAGTAAGTCCTTTCTATGGTTGAGGTAGAACAATGTTTTATCAATTGTACCTCTGTGAAATCCACTTTCTAGAAGAAATTGAGCTAAAGTCTCATACCATGCTCTAGGAGCTTGCTTAAGTCCATAAAGTGCTTTGTCAAGCCTGTAAACATGATTTGGAAATTTTGAATCTACAAAGCCTGGAGGTTGTTCAACATAGACCTCTTCTTCTAATTCTCCATTAAGAAAATCACTTTTCACATCCATTTGAAAGACTTTAAACTTTTTGTGAGCAACATAAGCCAAAAAGATTCTTATGGCTTCTAATCTAACAACTGGTGCAAATGTTTCATCATAATCAATACCCTCCTGTTGAGAGTAGCCTTTAGCAACCAGCCTTGCTTTATTCCTTGTAATTATGCCATCACTGTCAGTTTTGTTTATGAACACCCATTTTGTGCCAACAGTTGATCCGTTCTTTGGTCTTGGCACTAGGGTCCAGACTTTATTTCTTTCAAATTTATTTAACTCTTCCTGCATTGCTTGCACCCAATCAGCATGTTGATGAGCTTCTTCCATTTTCTTTGGTCCAGTCTGAGATAGAAAAGAGTGATAGAGACATTTATTTGATGTTGCAGTTCTATTTCTGACACCTGCTTCAGGATCTCAAATAATTAAGTCAGGTGTATGTGATTTGGTCCACTTCCTTGCAGATTGAAGTTGACTTCTAGAATTGAATCCTCCCCATGATCCATGCTGTCTCCATCAGCATTTTCTGATGCTCCCCCTATAATTATGCTCTCTGAGAGTTCAGAATTTGACTTGGATCCTTCAGGATTTGAGGTATCAGAGTTTCCAGAATTATCAGAATTTGGCTCATCAGAACTAGATGAATCAGAACTTGAAGAGCCAGTGACAGGTTCTGATGGTTCTTGAGAGTCTTGAGATGTGGTAGTATTTTCAGCTTGCTCCCCCTGGACAGGTGCATTTTCCTTTGGAGATGTTACCACAGATTCAATGACTTCAGTACTTACAGGATCAGAGTTTAAGTCATCAGAATTTACAAAATCAGAATTTAAGTCTTCATTTTCAGATCTCAGCTGATCATGATCATTGAAATCTTCAAGTCCAGTAATCTTCTTATCATCAAAAGATACATTGATAGATTCCATGACAACCCTTGTTCTTAAATTATAGACTCTGAAGGATTTTGTGGAAAGTGGATATCCAATAAAAATTCCTTCATCGGTTTTTAGATCAAATTTTGACAGCTGCTCAGGATGAGTCTTAAGAACAAAACACTTGCATCCAAATATATGAAAGTATTTCAGATTTGGCTTCTTTTTCTTCACCATCTCATATGGTGTTTTTCCATGCTTGTTTATGAGTGTTGCATTCTGTGTAAAACAAGCAGTCTGCACAGCTTCAACCCAAAAGTAGGTTGGCAGCTTTGCTTCATCAAGCATAGTTCGTGCAGCTTGAATGAGAGTCCTGTTCTTTCTTTCTACAACTCCATTTTGCTGTGGAGTTCCAGGTGCAGAAAATTCATGTTTGATTCCATGCTCTTTGTAGAACTCTTCCATTATTGAATTCTTGAACTCAGTGCCATTATCACTTCTTATAATTTTAACAGAATCTTTGACCAACTTATCCAGCCGTCTAACATGATCAGTTAGAGTAGATGCAGTTTCATTCTTCTTGTGCGAGAAGTACACCCATGTGTACCTTGTGAACTCATCCTCTATAACCATAGCGTATTTCTTTTTAGCAATAGACATGACATTTACTGGACCAAATAGATCAACATGCAGTAGGTGATAAGGCTCAAGAATTGATGACTCGGTTTTGCTCTTGAAAGAAGATTTTCTTTGTTGTGCCTTTTGACATGAATCACAAGGGCCATCAGGAGCAAATACTGATTTTGGCAGTCCTCGCACAAGATCTTTCTTTACAAGCTCATTTATGTTGTTGAAGTTTAAATGAGAGAATCTTTTGTGCCAATTCCAGCTTTCTTCAATTGATGCTCTACTCATCAGACAGATTGCAGAACCATTAAAACTTGTTGAAAGTCTGGCTTCATAAATGTTACCATGCCTGTAACCTTTCAGAACCACTTTGCATGTAGAATTGCTTACAACTTCACAGTGTTCTTCAAAGACATCTATATGATAACCTCTATCATAGATTTGACTCACACTCAGCAGATTGTGTTTAAGTCCTGAGACTAGAGCTACTGTTTAAATGATGACATTCCCATGATTAATATTTCCATATCCCAGAGTTTTTCCCATGTTGCCATCTCCATAAGAAACTCCTGGGCCAGCTTTCTCCACTATCCAGTCATATATCCTGAACATCCACTATCCAGTACTAAGATGTTTTTCCTGTTACCTTGTAATCACAAAGACCACTAATGATTAGTTTTAAGGACCCATACTTGCTTGGATCCTTCGGCCTTTTTAAGTTTGTTAGCATTTGCAGCGGATTTAATATCAGAGTTTATGCTAACATGCTGTTTATCAGAACTTATATCAGACTTTGCATCAGACTTTACACTAGAAGGAATTAAAGTAACTTTCTTCAGAGAAGGTTTTATTTGATAATAATCATAGTACAAACTATGATATTCCTTACAAGTATAAATGGAATGCCATGAACTATCACTATGAAAACAAGGATTTTATGGCTTAAACCTAACCGATTGACTCTTAACTCCTGACTTAGGAGGTAAAGAGTTTATATTCTTATTCTTCCTGCAAAAAGAAGCAAGATGGTTAGAGTTTCCACAGTTATAATATTTCTTTCTAGGAGCATTAGGAACTGGCATATAATTATTGCTTTTATTCACACCTTCCTTTCCATTCCTATTTTTCCTAGCTGCCTTTACCTTGTTGATATTCCTTATTTCTTTCAGCTTATGCTTAAGCCGCTTCTTTGTCATCAAGCCTATGTTTACTTCAGCTGATTTATCATATTCTAATTTGTCAGAAGTTGACTTCTCCTTAACTTCTGTCACAGACTCTTTCATCTTTTCAGAATCAGACTTTACAGTTTTAGCTACAAACTTAACAGGATTTACCTTTGGCTTAGCAGTTTGTTTAACAACAATCGACTTAATTTGTTCAGTTCCTTTTTCACTTTTATTATCTCCATAACCTAAGCCCTCTTTCCAGTTTCCACTACTTAATAAATTCTGAGTTGTTCTGCCAGAGTTAGTCCAAGTCCTGATAATCTTTTTTTCTTTTTCTAACTCAGTTTTTAGAGATTTATTCAATTTTAGCAATTCATCTCTAACATAAAAGCATCATCTCTTTCTTTCTGAGTTTGATGGAACATAACTAACTCCTTTTCTAAATAGTCATTCCTTTTCTTATAAGCAAGATTTTCAGAAGTTAATCTTTCACATGTTAAAGTTTGATCTCTGTAGCTAATAAACATGATTTTAAGATATAATCTCAACTCGGTAATATCATCAGTATGAAAGGCATAAGTTGTTTAAGGTACCTTTAATTCAGCAGTTTCAGGGCTGCCATCAGCATTTGCCATTAAAGCATAATTTACCTCATCTTCAGAATCTGAAGAGTATGTCCAACTTTTCTTCTTTGGAACAAGTGCCTTGCCTTTGTCACTCTTTCCTTTCTTGTAGTCAGGAGATATGTGGCCTCTTTCACCACAATTGTAGCATTTGACATTTGAGTTGTCTCCTCTGTCAGACTTTGCACTTTTGCCTTCATACTTTCTGAACCCTTTCTTATCATAACTTCCACCTTTCTTGAAAAACTTCTTTCCCCTTCTGAATTTCCTGTAGGAAATCTTTGTGATACTCTTCACCATAAGAGCACACAATTTCATCATCTCTTCATCAGCATCTATTTCAGGTAAACTTTCAGTTTCTGAATCATCATCATCAGAACTTGATGATTCTGAATCAGACTTTATGATGAGAGACTTTCCTTTGCCTTTCTTTGAGACAACCACTTTGGGGGTTTCCTCCTCAGCTTTAAGAGCAACTGTCCTTGACTTTCTCCCATATCTCTTGCTTCTTTGATCCATCTCAAGTTCATAAGACTTGAGCATACCATAAATTTCATCAAGAGTAGTTTCTTTTAGAGCATAGTTGTCTCTTATAGTAGTAGACATCAAATCCCAACTTTCAGGAAGAGCTAAAAGGAATTTTAGATTTGATACTTCAAGATCATATTCCTTGTCCACTAGTGACAGATCATTCAAGAGTTTGACAAACCTGTCATATAAGTCAGTTAATGACTCATCACCTTTTGAGTCAAAGTGCTCAAACTCTTGAGTGAGTATAGTCCTCTTGTTCTTCTTGATTGCATCAGTTCCCTGGCATCTTGTCTCCAAAGCATCCCATATCTCCTTTGCAGTCTTGCAATGAATTATCCTGTTTGACATGACATTATCAATGGCACTATGCAGCAAATGCCTTACCTTTGCATCCCTGGTAATGGATGAGATATCTTCAGCTGTATACTCACTTTTCTCCTTTGGTATGGTCTGTGCTGACTGATCTGCAACTACAACAGAGAGCTTGGTTGGCTTATGTGGTCCTTCATTAATTCTGTCAAGGTATTCTAGATCTGTAGCTTCCAGAAACATAGCCATCTTCACTTTCCATATGGGATACTCAGAAGGTCTCAGTATGGGAACCCTAATAGTCTCATATCGACTGTGGGTTTGAGTCTTTTGAGTTTCTTCAGTTTTAGTGGGCTTGGTTGGATTTTCTGCTTCTTCAGACATGATTGTTTTGGATCTTTACTGTATGTGTGTCAACAGATAAGCTCTGATACCAATTGTTAGGTCACACAACCCTGTAGAAGGGGGTTGAATACAGTGTAGAATACAATCAAATCGATTCTGAACACAAGTAACAGTAAACAAATATATATTCGATATAATAAACACTGTTACAGTGGAACTGTTCTCTCTCAGTGATGAACAAATATCACGAGAGCTGTTAGGTTACAATGTATGATCTTCTCGATAATGATAACACATCTAGTGTAAACCTATGTCTGTGTTTATATAGTACACAGTTACAAGTTAACTTCTAATTGATATGGAATATAATTCTGTCTCCTAAAATATATCAATCAGATATCTTATACAATTCTTTCAGTCCTCTAACTTTTTCCATGCATATCTTCTTTTGTATTAGTCTCGATCTTCTTTCCTATAAATCAGCTTCCTTCCTTAACTGTAAGTCCTCTCGTACTTAAGTTCTGATATATATCTTATGATATTTATCTTCTGATAATGTAAGTTCTGATATCATTAAGTTCTGACTTTCAGTAAGTACTGATTCTAGTAAGTACTGATATTTCCTGTTTGTTAAGATCTGAAAACTAAACATGAAACATATTAGACATGACATCTCAAATATATCTAACAAAGACAATGCTCAGTATGACACCGGATTGCTGGCTAGATGACCGCATCTACACGTACATGGTATGACATTCCACTCTCTATTTATTTCAAAGCTATATTTATCAAATTGAAAATATATATGTATGACATGTATATGTATCTAATATTGTTGTAGGTTTTGTTACGTGACCGGGAGGTAGATATTGAGACATAGAAGGTGTTTGAGCGGAAGCCGTCATACTATTTTCTGGATCCTTTGTTCATGACACTGGCTAGATGACCGCATCATTTACACGTACATGGTATGACTTTCAACTCTCTATTTATTTCAAAGCTATTTTTAGCAAATTGAAAATATATATGTATGACATGTATATGTATCCAAAGTTGTTGCAGGTTTTGTTACGTGACTGAGAGGTAGCTATTGAGACAGAGAATGTATGTTTGAGCAGTAGCCGTCATACTATTTTCTAGATCCTTTGTTCATGACACTGGCTCGGTCTAAGGATTACATGTATGGGACATAAGCTATTAAAAATTTCTATCTGCAGTGGGCAACTTGTGATATAGGACTTCCTATTAATAAGGTGGATTTCATCTTCCTCCCGGCATGTGTCAATTAAAACCATTGGGTATTTTTCGTCTTTGTTGTTATGGCTTGGGCTGTCATCATCTTAGATCCACTATATAACGATACCGAGTACCCCACAGAGGATGGCCTTATGGTGCGCATATTTATTCCTTCATTTTTATGACATTTATAGTTCCTTCATTTTTGATGTATTTACTTTAAAATATTATTCATAGATTGGTTTGATCCCGAGCATATTGAGATACATTGGTAGGAACATATCCCTACCGACGGACAAGCCCACTATGCAGGCATGGGGTGCTAGTCCTAAACAGAAGAATCACGTTGATCGTGGCATATACATTATGAAGTACATGGACTATCTACTTTAGAGTTTTGACGTGACCACTTTGCAATGAGATCAGACGAATATTTAGACCTTTCGAAACAGGATTTCACGTGAGCTTTAGAAAGGAAAGGCTAGGATAATTTTCGAACAATATATGCGTCAAAGGTTACATAATGCCTAGTTTTTTCTTTTAGTCGATGTTTATTCTCCCCACCCCCTCTTGATTTGTAATTTTTTGAGGTTTTTATGGAAAAACCTACTTTAATAATGCTTGTGATTCCCCCCTCCCCTTACACGTACCTCTTATTTTATCCCCCTCTATTTTGGTAGATTAAATTAAAATTTTTTAACAAGTTAGTTTTTTGAGTTTTTCACCTTTTTTGATCATTTATGCTTAATTTTGGAGGGTCGATAAAAAATCAACATTTCCATTTCTTAATTTATGGGCAGAAAATGTAGTAGTGTTGTTGTTGATGTTGTTTGGTTGCCTTGATTAGGTGGGTAGAACAGAAAACAAACAGGACATTTCAAAAAAAAATTCCAAGCGATTCACGCTCTTTTTCCGCAGATTGACCATGACGTTCTACAGAAAAGAACCACGGAAAGACCAGGGACTTCTCAAAGTTTTTGGTCACCTATTTTTGTAGAACTCAGTTTTAATAGAGTAGAAATTACTCCCTTAACTATTGTAAGTGAAAATAAAACCATGAAAATGCTTTTAAATGTTATTTTACAAAAATTTCCTTAATAAGTCTAGAAATTAAAAAAATTCCTAGCATTAGTTGAATTTGTATTCAAATGATCAAAATTGGGACTGTTTTAATCTTGTTAAAGTGGAGTGACAAATGAAACATGAATACACACAAATTCATTGGAAAAAAAATGCATCCAAAGTATACAATATTATAATAAGTCTTAATATTTGGTTCAAATCCTACCTTGGTGTTTGGCATGACCCGACGCAAAACTAAATCTCCCACTTTGAAAGTCCGAGCTCGAACCTTGATGTTGTAGTGTCGAGCTGTCCTCTGTTGATACGCTGCTATCCCGAGGCCAATAACAAATAGTCGCCAACGGAGATGGGGCCGCCGAGGTGGCCCCTCCTCTCTTCTCCTGCTCCATCTGATCTGAAATCCATTTTAAGTCTCCAACCCTAATAATCTCTCTCTCCCTATCGTTATTGGAATTACTCGAGTAACGGGAGCCCTGTGGTTCCTCACGACGTCCCCACATGCGGGTCATTCCTGGGACTCCTCTTCCTAGTAGGTCCTACATCTTCGTCATTCCGCCCTTCTGGGTGGAGTATACTGGCGTCTGCATGGGGGAGTCACCGTACGCCTCCTTTTCGGGTTTTCAGATCCTGGGGCTCTCTCTCTCTCTCTCTCTCTCTCTCTCTCTCTCTTCTGCAACTCTCCAATTTGAGCCTAAGGTCGTGCTCACTTAGTTTCTTGCCCACAGGTCAAACACACTGGTTGATCTCGCCTTGGACGAAGCTGGCTTTGGCCCCAATTTTTCAGAGATCTGGCTGCCTCACTCGATCTTGCTTGGGATATTTCATTCCACTCCAGTGATGCCTCCTTCTTCTGTTTGGTCTCACCTGCCACATTATTGAACTCGTGAATAAGCCATTTATGAGGGCCCTTGCCCTTCTAGTTACGATGAGAGAGCTTGAGGTGGCGTTCCTTACATTTAGCGTTCTGGGTAGAGCCCTTTTCCACCCTAGACATCCTAGTGTTGATTTCACTCATCTGGTTGCCTAGCCCCTCGAGATATGCCATGACCGCCTGCCCATCAATGGGTGCGGGTGGTGGCGGTATCACCTGATTCTCCAGGGGGGTTTGCTCGTCCCCGTTCAAGGTCCCCTTCTTGCTTCCGCTTCCTAGTGTCACCACTGATTTTCCCTTCGTCATCATTTCTCCCTAAGACGAAACCCCCCTTATTCTAACGTCAAATGTTAAAGGGAGAATTTCGTTTAAAAGTGTTTTGGAGGTTGATGACCGAAATATAGATCAAAGGTGGTTTTTGAGGGCAGAGGAAGTTTGTATATGGTGGTGGTTGAGCTTGTATGATGACTCCTCAAGAACGAATATGGTTTTCTTTATTCTTTATCAAGTGTCAACTCATGTCTTATACAAGTGCCTATGTACGCTATTTATAGAGATCAAGGCTCACGTAGTTCTTGAGAAATAAGTTAGCTAGGCTAGGGTTAGGGATTTTCTACCCATGCAGCCCAAGCCCATTTCTTAGTTAGACCCACACGTTTCCTACAATCTCGCGACATCTCCACATTTCTTCCCGTGATTATAGCAATGTCCCGTGTCGACCCCAAAATTCATGAACAACTCAGTCATTTATGAGTCATTTTTTATATTTTAAATAAATTCACCTAATGCGAGCCGACCTGGTCACCTCGGCTCGTACCAGCTCTTATCTAACCAATAAGTGAGCCCTCTCTTTTATTATCCCACTAAACGCGAGCTCATGAGCCCAGCTCGCATGTAGATGAGCTCCCTTTGGTAACTGAATTCATGCGCGATGCTGGCTGGGTGTCATGTGAAGTGCTCGCAGTTCAATTATCCTGAGAAATAAGTGGTATGGGCCCACAAGCCCAACACGCACTCTATAACCAGTCTTCTTTGTTTGGGCCCATGTGCCATGTTAATGCTTAGTGAGCCTGTGAGCCCAGCTTGTTGAATTTCCTTGTCACTTAAAAACCCATACTTTTGACAGATGAATTAAAGTGCGAGGCCACCGGCCCAGCTCGCACTCCCCAAAAATTTAGGCCCGACAATCCAATATGTTCATAGGACCTGTTTAGGGCCCATGCCCAAAAGTGGACATAACAACACCTTAAAATTTATAATGGCAATCATGAATCAACTTCTTTCTCAACTATTTTATTCAAAGCCAAACATTTTCAAAATAATTCAAATTTTAATATTACAAAAGTATTAACTAATTAACGACATATATATATATATAGGGAGTTGCTCAAATGAGAACCAATCTAAAAATGAGATATGAGATCTAATCTTAGCCCTTCATTTTAACATTTTTAAAATTTTCTTTTAATCTCATCCATACATTTCCTTCACTCACCCATTTACCAAACACTTACTTTAAATAATCTCTTTCATCCCCTATCTCTTTCATCACCCATCTCTCTCATCCCCAATCTTTTTCATCGACACCACTGTCCCTCTCCACACCCACCACTCGTGGCCGTCGTTGCTTCACCATCCTTGCCGGACTGTCGTCCCCCTCTCCCCCTTCTTCCTCTTTCTCCTTTCACATCTCCTTCATCTTTATCTCCTACCTCTGCCACCATCCATCACCGCCGTCTGAAATATTTTGTTATAAAAGACATGCCTGTACTTTAACAAGACTAAGACAACTTGTCAACCCTAAATAAGTTGTATTGTTATCTAAATTTATATTCTGTACTTGTAACACTTAAAGTCTGTAAAAATGCAAAGGAGCAGACTGAAGTCTTTTTTTTTAAACAATATCAAGCCTAAGGATTCTATCTGGAAGAAGATCAAGAAGATCATGCCTCAAAAGAATTTTGAAGAAGCTTGGAGTTGAATAAATCTGTTTGGAGAAAAATGTTCTAAGTCAAGATCTCTACAAGTCACAGATTTAATGTTATAAAGAAATAATTCGAGAACTCCAAAATGACTTATCGAGAAGTCATTCAAACTCCAGAGAGTACCGACGGATAAGCAATATCTACTCGACGGATGAGCTATATATCTACTCGATAGATGAACAACATCTACTCGACGGATGAGCAATATCTACTCGACGGATAAGCTATATATCACCTTGATAGATGAGCTATATATCTAATCAACGGATAAGCAATATCCACTGGGACTAGAGAAGTCAGGAAAGCTACTCGAGAACTCAAAAAGATATCGACAAGTCATTATTTCATTAGAAAACTCAAATTTATCGACAAGTCTATATCCATTCGAGAACTCAGAGATATCTACAAGTCAAGCGAAGTTATGAAGACTAGAGTTCTCGATGAGTTGAAGACCTCTACAAGCCAAACTCATTATGGAGTACTAGAGATCTCGATAAGCCTTTGAACTTATCGAGATATCAAGTGTTCAAATGAATCAAACTGGAGATCTCGAAGTACAGTATCAAAGTACAGAATTGCAGATCAGTTTAATAACCAAGATAAACAATCAACAAACAATTCAACAGCTGGATTGACGAGTCTGCAAAAAGCAGCTTCAAGTGTGTGCAAGATCAATGGAAAAGATTAACTGACAGTGGAAGATTAAAGTAAACACAGAATACTAAAGATATGCTAAGCCAGAAATGGAAGATTTGCTTTTCTATAAATAGAAATGACAAGTGACAGTTTAGAAAAGCTAATAGCATGTTTATTATCCATTGTGTAAACTAGCAGTTAACTGAGCTATAAAGTTAACACTGGTCCTCTAGTTAGAAGTAACAATTTAGATCAAAATTCTTGTAACACTCTCGAGAAGAAGCTAAGCTCTTTACCTTCTGCTTAGAAATTTTGTAGCAAAGCATCTTAATTTTTAATACAAAAATTAAGTTAGTTTTGAAGATCTGTGTTCTTTATTTTGTGCAAGTTTAATTTCTGCATAAACACTTTTCTATATAAGATTTAATTTACTTTGTTCAACCATTATCTTTCAAGAAAAGCCTAAAATCAGAAAAACACATTCAACCCCCCTGTGTGTGATTCATTACCTAACATGTTCTTACTTCCCGGAATAATCGTGGACCACTTCCACTTCAAAACCAACGACTACAGAGATTTACACAGCCTTCGATTAATCTTATCCATCACAATAATTTCATCAGCCTTCGCTCTTTTTTAGATCTGACTAGAGTTCTCGATGAGTTGAAGACCTCTACAAGCCAAACTCATTATGGAGTACTAGAGATCTCGATAAGCCTTTGAACTTATCGAGATATCTAGTGTTCAAATGAATCAAACTGGAGATCTCGAAGTACAGTCTCAAAGTACAGAATTACAGATCAGTTTAATATTTAAGATAAACAATCAACAAACAATCCAATAGCTGGATTGACAAGTCTACAAAAAGCAGCTTGGAGTATGTGCAAGATCAATGGAAAAGATTAACTGACAGAGGAAAATTAAAGTAAACACGGGATACTAAAGATATGCTAAACCAGAAATGAAATATTTGCTTTTCTATAAATAGAAATGACAAGTGACAGTTTAGAAAAGCTAATAGCATGTTTATTATCCACTGTGTAAACCAGCAGTTAACTGAGCTATAAAACTAACATTGGTCCTCAAGTTAGAAGTAATAATTTAGATCAAAATTCTTGTAACACTCTCGAGAAGAAGCTGAGCTCTTTAACTTTGAAGAGCTTAGAAATTTTGTAGCAAAGCATCTTAATTTTTAATACAAAAATTAAGTGAGTTTTGAAGATCCGTGTTCTTTATTTTGTGCAAGTTTAATTTCTGCATGAACACTTTTCTATACAAGATTTAATTTACTTTTTTCAACCATTATCTTTCAAGAAAAGCCTAAAATCAGATAAACACATTCACCCCATGTGTGTGATTCATTACCTAACAAGTGGTATCAGAGCCAAATCTGAAAGAAAACAGATTCAAGATCTTGGAAGAATGAATACACAGAAAATTAGTTGCATCAAAATTCCTACCTTTGACAAAGCTAACTACACTATTTGGAAAAAGAAAATGATGATGTTTATCAGGATGGCAAATCCATTCTACATTCGGTTCCTCAAGAATGGACCCTTCATTCCTATGGTAAGGGTTGAGGAACCTACAGATGGAGACATTGTCATACCAACTCATTATGCCCTAAAAGATCCTGCTGATTATACAGATCCTGAAAAGGAGAAAGTTTCCCTGGATAACAGCTTGCAAATGATATTGATTGAGTCACTTGACAATGTGATGTACAACAATATTATCAACTGTGAGACTGCCAAGCAGATATGGGAAAAGATTGAGATACTGTGTGAAGGAACTGAGGAGGTTAGATCCAATTAAAGAAGGATACTGATTTCATAGTATGAGGGTTTCATGGCTAAGCCTAAGGAAAGCATTACCGATGTGTTTGAAAGATTCAACAAGCTGATAAATGACTTGCAGCTTCATGACAAATATTATGAAGCTAAAGAAGTGAATCTAAAGTTCTTGCTTACTCTCCCTGACCATTTGGAACAAAAAATCTCAGTAATCAAGGAAGGAAGAGACTTGAGCAGAATAACTCTGGAAGTTCTGTATGGGATTCTTAAAATATATGAACTAGAGATGATTCAAAGGCAATCGCTGAGGTCTGGTCAAGGACATGTTGTGGATGGCTCAAGTGCTTTAATTATTAATGAAAGCCACTCATTCAATAATGAACTAAGATACCAAATTTCAGATGCTTTATCAAGTGAGCAGAGAACAAATGATTCACAGGAGCAAGTCATTTTAGAGTTGGAAAAGGATGAGTTTTACACTCTTGAAGAACTGGATGAGCTAGATCAGTCTATGGCCTATCTAGCTAGAAAATTCTCTAACATTAGAGTAAAGAAGCCAAGGTACTTCAGGAATAAAGGACAATCCTTCAACAAAGACAACAACTAGAAAGAGAAAGGGAAGTATAATTCTGACAGCAAGAGTGGTTACAAAACTGGATCTGTTGACAGATCTAATATAAGGTGCTTCAATTGTGATGAACTAGGCCACTTTACTACAGAATGCAGGAAACCCAAAAAGGCAAAGAAAGACAAATCTTATCTTAAACTGGAAGCAAAGTATGAAGCTCTTCTAAAAAAGCAAGAGAGCAAAGCTTACATTGCAGAGGGAAAGAGTTGGGATGATTCAGATAATGATGAAGATGAGGAAGTTAGAAACTATGCTCTAATGGCCTTGGAGCAAGGTGAATCATCCTCATCAAAAGGATAAACACCAATTCTTACCACTATTGATTTAAATGTAAATCAATACAAGTTGAAAGGATGAGCACATAAATGTTTCACATTCACACGAGCATGGTTGCTGCTAATGAAGAAGTTAGCAGATTAACAAAGATAAATAAGAAGTTCGAGAGTGAGAAGCAAGAAACTGAATTGTTACTGGTTGAGCTTGAAGCTTTAAAACAAGAAAATGCTTATCTCAAGAATAAGCTCAAGTGTGCAAATGAAATTGAAGTAGTGTTAAGGGAGAAACTAGAAAAAAATGAAGTAAAGATGAAATCTTTCAGAAATGCATCTGAACTGGTTAAACAGTATCATAAGAAGAATAAGCCATGTGTAAATATTGCTATTGGCCTTGACTATGAAGGCATGAGTGATAGAAAGATGACTGTAGGTGACAAAGGGAAACCCAAGAAGACTGAGAATGTTCCAACCTTTTTGAAAGAGGTTAATGCACCTACATTCAAAGCATGTGTAGTCAACTTCAGTGAAGAAGAATTGATAATCAAGCAAGAAATTACTGATGTAGATAAAGAAAAGAAAACTGAATAATCAGTTCAGTCTTTAAAAACTGAAGAGAAGCTCATGAACAAACACAGTCCCAAGACTCATGTTCAAGAAACCAAAGCTGAAGATGCAAGAAAGAAAAAGAGAAATAGAAATGGAAAATAGGGATAAACAAAAGCAATAATTTTGCTTATGTTGCAAATGCTCTTAGAAAGAAGTGTGAAAAATGTGGCTCTTTAAATCATCTAACTCACCTTTGTAAAAAGGTTGTTAGCAAGCCAGCTGAAGGAGCTTGCAAATACAATGAAGCTAATTCTAATGATCTATATTCATTCTGTGACAAGTTTGACTGCATTCCTTGCAACATGAAGGTAATGAAGAGTTGCCATAAACTGAGAGTAGACCTTAAAGAATCAAGAAATGAGTCTACATCAAAAGGAAAACATGCACAACAATCACTAAATTATGTTTCTTCTAAAATTACTCATTCTACTTCTCCTGAAAAAGTTACCAAGAAGAAACTACCTAACACTGCTTGGGTTTCCAAACTCACTTAAGACTCATTGTGTGTAGGGCAAGTAAAGAAAGTCATCTGGATTATAGACAGTGGATGTTCCAGGCATATGACTGGTGGTAAAGCCCTGCTATCACAATTTGAGGAGAAAGCTGGCCCATTTGTGACCTTTGGAGACAAAAGCAAAGGATTCAAAATGGGATATGGCAAGAATGTATTAAAAATGTTGTCTTTGATTAATGTAGCACTGGTAGCAGATCTTGAAGTGAGTCTTTTCAGAATTAACATATTGTAAACAATGGTCTCAAGTCTTATTCTACAAGGAGAATGCACTGTTATCAGCAAGAAAACTGGTGAAGTTGCTCTTAAGGGAGCAAGGAAAGGAAGCTTGTTTGTTGAAGATTTTGAATCAACAAATAAGAATGGTATTTGTTGCTTCTACACCAAGGTATCAGGAGAAATAAACAAGCTTGCTCAAGTCGAAGTTTGTAAAGTTTGTCAGACTAAGGAAATGAAGAAACTACCCAACAAGAGAATCATGGCAAATGGAAGCTCATCTCATACACCTGAGTTTGATTGCACAGCCTCAGGGGGGAGAAAGAGGATCTTCAGATACTGGAAGGAAGCTCAACTTGGGATTATGACATTCCAAGGGAATCAGTTTTGGAGCTGTTGGTTTCACGGATACAAATTCTGTCTTTCTAAGACCTGTATCCTGATTTAGCATTAAAACTTCTTGCACCAACGGAAAAACAGCTAGCTGACAATTTTACTAAACTTTTGGATGAAGAAACTTTCACTAGACTTGTAAGTGAAATTGGATTGCTTAATTCTTCATCCTAAGGCAAGAACTCAGCTAATGTTGTGCAGCAGATTAATCTCCAGTAAATCAAAATTAATTTGATTAAATTGGAAATTAACTGAAATATGAATTATAAATATTTCAGAAATCTCTATATATTTGTCTTTCAAATTTAATTAACTTGGATTTTTTCAAATTCTGAGTAAACTGCTTAGTTGTTAATTTACATCCTTAATATGTAAAATTAACTCTAGGCAGAATTACAATAACCAAAAGTATCTAGAGAACTGAGTTCTTGATAAGTATAAAGTGACTTCTCGATAAGTCATTTTAGGACTTCTCGAGTGACTTCTCGAGTGACTTCTCGATAGGTTCAAAATGACTTATCGATAAGTCCTTATAGAGTTCTCTAGTAGTATTCATTCACAGAGTTCTCTATAAGTACAAATTTTAACTTATCAATAACTCAGAACTGAGATAATTTAAATTGATAAATTATTTTGGTAAAATACTTTTGGAAAATGCATTCTAATTTTATTTTGTATTTATTTAAAAAATAGTTAGAATTTATGCAATCCTTTTTGGACAAACTGGGCATTTATCTGACATCTCGATAAGTCGTTCTTGAGTTCTCTATAAGAGTAATTTAAAATGACTTCTCGATATGTACTTCACTTCTCTAAATGACTTCTCGATAGACGAACTCCAAATGTCTATTTTTGAGTTCTCGACAAGTCATCTTCTTTTACTATAAATACCCGGACTTTTCGATACATACTTACTTACAGCTTTCGAGATCTAAAATGACCTAGCTTTCAATCCATAACCGTTTTCTCTCTCGTTTTTCATCCTTTCTCAGAGATCTTTCCTACCCATTCATTCTCATCAATCAATTAAGGCTCAAAATGTTGCTAGGGCATCAATCCCGGAGAAAGGATCTAACTATCTTGCTTTCACTGATGCAAACCAAGCTCCTGATAGTTTCAAGGGGTTTGTAAAACTACTGTCTGAATCCTATCTTACAGGTGCTTTGACTGCAAATCCAGTATTGTATCTAGACGTGCTGCATGATTTCTGGACTATAGCTGTAGTGAGGACTGATGTTAACAACAACTCTCTCTCTCTGGTGGTGACATGCACAATTTGAGGACAACAATTATAATTCAATGATCAAGATGTGAATAGAGCTTTGGGACTGCCAACTGAGAATCTGGTGGAGGTACCAACTCCTGATGAGCTGACTGAGTTTATGGACTTCATCAATTATGGTGGGAGAATCAACCTGTCAAGCTTAAACAGAACCAATCTAAGGAAGGAGTGGTCATTCATATTTGACTCTATAGTAAGGGCCTTTACTTGCAGAAAAATTGGATATGACAATATCTCACGTGTTGTGCAAAAGCTGGTGTATTCAATTGCCCATGACAGACACCTGAATGTTGGTCTACTGATCCTGGAAGAACTTGCAACCAGGCTGGTTATGCCTCTAACAGCTAGAGGTAAGGAAATCTTCTTTCTTAGGTTTATTATGTCCACTTTAAATAATAAAGTAGCTGACATACTTCTGTTGAATGGTATAGATAGTACCAAGATAGGCAACTATAAGCAAGTGTCCAAGATAATATTTGGCTCACTTACTACAAAGAATAAGGTCAATGTAAGTCTAAAAATCACTTCATTTATGTTGGAAAGATTTAGAACTTATTCTTATCCTATGCCTGACATGAGATCAAATGCACAATCTAGTACAACTATGATTCTTGAACCTATGGAAGTACAAACATAGGATCACCAACATGGATCTTCCCAAGCCGCAACTATAACGACTCGTGTATTTTAAATTATTTAAATATGTGATTATGGAAATTACTAGATAAATAAAATATGTGTATTGGTTTTGACCGCTATGTGTTGTTTGATTAGTAGCTATATGTGATTCATGGTGTACCGGGTTGTCCGCGTGATTAATTTTGGAGTCGTATTGAATTATTTTCAATTTTAAAAGTGGATTTAATGCAAATTTATTTGTATAAATATTTGAATTATCTCTAAAATTATTTTTATGATTTTATAATTACAATAATTATTTGTAGGATTTTGTAAAATTGAGAAATCAATATTTTATTAATTATTTATCTTTAAATGATTTTCCGATTACTTTTATTTGTAAAATCCATGTTTAATTCTAGAATTCTTCAAAAATTATGAAACTCATCTTTTATTAAGTTTGGATTATTCCAAAAAAATTAAAATTATTTTGAAATTTGTTGGGATTAAATTCACCCGCACGTTGTTTCGCTTAATCGTAAAGTGCGAGTATAAAGCATGATTCAAAAATACTTTAAAAAATTACGGAAAATTTATTTTATTAGTTTTGGAATATTTATGAAATTTTAAGACTATTTTAATATTATTTTGATTAATATTTAGTGGCATATTGTACCATTAAATTCGATTAAAACGGATCGAATTGGGCTTGCAGTCAATTAAAAAGACAACACGTGTCCTATTAATCGGACACGTGGCTTGTGCACAGCTTAGCACGAAATGATTCAGCTTGTTTTTGGGGGAGAAACATTAACATCTCTTTATTCTCTCTAATCTCAAATCCCTCGATCTCTCCTCTCTCTCTCTCTATCTCGTCTCTCTCTCAAATCTCTCCCGCTCCCTTCTCTTTTCCTCCTTTCCCCGCTTCTCACTTTCCTTTTCCTATTTTCCGGTCACCACTATTCCTCGTTTTTGGTAAGCACTACCGGTTTTTCTTCCTTTTTCTGGCCGCTGTTCTGTTTTATGGTTCAGCCATTTGGTTCCTGTGATTATTATATACATATACTTGTATGTATATGCATGTAATCAGTCAAAGGGGTGCGATTGTTATGTTCTTGCTATGTTGCTGCGTCCTGGATTCCGGTGAGGTATGGCGGCGTAGGTTCGCTCCATATATGCGCGTGTGTATCGTGATTTTCCTGTTATCTTGGTTCGGTTAAATCGTGATTTGAATTTTTAATTATTCTGCAGAAAATTATTGATTACAATTCGTGAAATAAATTTATTCGTGAGGAAATAATTTATATTAATCGGTGTAAATCGTGACTGGCATCTGTATACGGGTACCCGCAAGTTTTTGCCGCCGTCGGAGATGAGCCTCAGTGAGCCGACGGTGGACTGTGATGAATTAATTCTGAGTTCTAAAATTTTTAAAAGATTAATTTAGTTCGTAAATCTATTTTCAAAATAAAAAGTATTTATCGGGTATATAAAGATTGTATCGAAATTTTGGCTACGTAATTGATTGTGGTTGGAACTTGTGAAGTGGAATGCGATTGTTGTTGAAGTAATTGTGTTGATTGGTGAATTGACGTCGATTGTATTCGACGGGTAGTCCGATAAACGAAGGAGACGCTGCCCGATTTCCGGGAAACTGAATTATGTAAATACGGGAACGTATCCAATGATTATCGGGACGTCGAGTGACTATATATATTTATATGTGTGTGTGTTTTATACGAACTTGGTTGTACGATGTGATGAAATATTTTGCCAATCGATAACCCTGATTTCGTAAAATAAAGAGTATATGTATTTTCCGAAAACGAACACCAAACTGATTTTCGAGATTGTGAACCCTACTTGTTGCGTATGTTGTTATAATATAAATAATTACGAGTCGGGTTTGAATATCGTTGTGTAAAATTGGTATCGAGGATATGTCAAGTATACCTAGACGTCTAATGTAGGGTATTTCAACCCTATAGGTTCTAGTCGGGAAACCGAAAGTGGACGTTGGACTAAAGATGACCTCGTAGTCAGTCGACGAGCTCAGTACAGTTTCAACAGGAAAACCTGAGTGTCGAGGTCGAATCTAATGTGGACTAGTAGTTGGATGTTAAAGCCTGAGCGGCAGAGTCGGCTCAGAATCGATCAATAATAGTTGTAAAGCCTTGTAAGGCAAGTACTTCTAAACTTTTCTTCAAGATATATTGCAAATATTTTCGAACTGTTTCATAACATGTCGCTATTATTCAAATAACTCTTGTTTTAATATTGCAAGTACTTTAAACTATTTAACCGTGAACCCTGATTTTTCTTGATTTTGAGCCGTAAGCCTTATTCTTTGTAAACCATCCTTTGTTGATTTTCAGATACCAAAACTCCCAAATATGATACTACCCCCCAAATGTATAACTACCAAACACCAAACACTGGAAGAGAATTGTTTGAAAACACAGAAACTTTTATACACCAACCATTCTTTATAATATCAAAGAACCATACCCTGAAAAATCATTACTGGTCTAATACCTGATCCTTTTACAAACTGAAAACCGTTTCTGATGCATACCCTAATATACCCTTGTGATGTCCATGAATTTCCTTACATTTTTATTCAAGTGTTTAATCCTCATTGATTATGATTTTGTTTTATTGAAGTATATTGTTTATCATACTGAATTGTTTTAGAATTGGATAGTTTTCTAAAAAAGGACCAGATTCGTGGTCAGACCAGATTCCTGGTCAATTATAGGCCAATGTGTGCCTTGGATCCAGTAATTAGAGCAGTGCTGTGTGCCTTGCTCGAGGTTAGTGCGTGACTGATCAGCAGCCTAACCTTGGTTTTAAAACTTAAAATGAATATCCAATTCTAATGATTGCTTAACAATAAACTTGATTCTTCTGAATCATTCCATTTGAACATTGCTTAACCTCAGTTATCACTGTTATGACTTGCTGAGCTAGTTAGCTCACCCTTGCGATTCTTTTATATATTTAACAATTGAAAAGGATGTGGATGATAGAGAAGTTCCTCAGTCTAAAGTGCAGGCTAAGGTTCCAGTATTGAGTTGGAACGAGCTAGCAGGAGCTTCATAATGGTAGAGAGATAGAAAGATTGTAAGAATAATTTTATTACCCATTGTAAGTTAAATCAGTTGGGATTTGGTACGTTGTAATAAGTAAAGGTTGTGGCTTGTTTTCATACTGTAACCTATTGCGATCCGTGGTTATGTAAAGCAGGGTTATTCCGAATAATATTTCTTATACGGGTTTATATATTGTGTATGTGTTATGGACCCCAAACTTCTGACCCGGGTTTGGAGGGCGCCACAGGTTGGTATCAGAGCTACAGGTTATAAGTCACTGAAACAAGCCTAGATTGTCGGGATTGGGTAGAGGGTTAGGATTAGGAATAGGAAATAGAAAGATAAGACGTCGTGAGGATGAGTGTGACTATATAGTAGGTCTCCGGCATGGTTCGTGTTGCAATTCGGGATTCTTAGCTTGCGACGTGATTTCTAGACAACGGTCCCTGTATCATCTGATCGTTTGGAGCTTTCTGTTCAAGGATCGTTATCTTCTCTCGGATTTGATTTGCACCTTTGTCCTTCGTCATTACAAATGGTACCACCTTCTGTTATGACAGTTGCACCTCTTCAAGCTATTCTACCCTATTCTACTACCTCTTGATACGAGATTACCTATTTAAGAACCTCCATCTGTTTATTCTTGTTTTACTGGACATTTGGCTGTGAGTGTATCTCTTCAGTTTACCCTACCTCTTGTTCTATATCCTTGGTTTAAAACTTATCCTATAAAGCAACAGTGCCTACGAGGATGAATTCGGAAGTTACAGTGAATGATGAGTACTTGAGATATAAATAAAGGTGAGAAGAAGCCTAAAAAGAAGATTCAGGTGTTCCGAAGGATAGTTGTTACCAGATTAATAGAAGCCATTAGAGATTAGGCCACCCATGACTAGCTTGTAGAATGAATTAGATAAGTATTGAAAAGAGAGTTAGAGGATATTATGGTTCTGGAGCTTTCTTGAAGATAATCAATGGTGTTCTGACAATGTGATATGTTTATAGTAACAAGGTGCTGTGACATCAGCCGATTTGATGACTATTGGATAGCCTGTTCTACTTAACTACTGCAACGATAATGTCGGGAGTATTACCAGTATGGAAACTTTGATGTGAAGCTACGAATAAAATAACATGCAATGACAATTGAAGTTTTCTTTGATTAAGGAAGACATATGGACACGATAAAGGAGAAAAGGCAGATTGAAGTGAACAAACTTTTATGTGATTGTTTCTTTAATTTGGTACCTTGTTATAGGTAAGAAGGACAACCAAGTGGGCGATTTTCAAAATTTTCTTAAAAAAACTCTCGAAAGAGATTTTCTTAACAAATTTTCAAAAGCTGTTTTAATAAAATAAGTTTTAAACCTTGGTTGTCAAGTTACTACTTGAGTTTCCTATTTGTTAAAAGACCCGGATTACCTGGAATGATGTTTGTTTCAGACTTAGTATTGTTAAATTCAGAAAACGAAGTAACCCACGATTATGAAGAAGTTGATTATTCCTAACGGTTTGACAAGGTTAATAACAGAATCCGCGTACGAAGTAATTATTCATCCAGTGGCAGAGACCATTAAAGTTTAAAGAATTCATTGATGTAAAAGGAGCCTGGGCGTGATCGAAGAAGATTGGGAAGATTTCCAAACTTTTCTAAAAGAAAAATATTATTAATAAAAGGATCGTTATGTTGAATGATTCGTGGTTATTCTAAAGTAAAAGAGGAAACTCAAAGTTATCTGGTAGGAACGCCATTATGATCAAATTGTTAAAGTACTTTACATGTAGGTGCGCTGTTAAAGACGCAAGACGTGACAAGTAGGAATCTACCATAATGTTTTATTTGCGAAGATATTTCAGTGTACCTTCTAAAGCTGTTATATGACGCAATTGGGATATGATCGATCAAGCTCGAAAGATGAATACAAATGAAATATGGATGGTGACCAATGGTATCGTTCTTGTCTTCAATATTACAGTGTATATTCCTTTTATATTCCTAAATAAGTATGAACTTCTTTTCTTAAATAAACTCTTTGCTATGATATCGAAAAGGAGGATATTGCATTCGTTTCAAATTTAATTATTTCCCTCAAGTTTTGCTTTCTGATTGGGACAAACAGTGTTATGGTGAGACACTTTGTGAGAATGATGAAGAGTCGGGTGGGACGCCACCTAATCATGTGCTGTATGCCATATGGTATGAAAGACTGGCCATCTTAAGTACCAATGTGGTTGTCTCATTCATATTCAAATCCTTGTTTCTTCTTTCTTTTCAACTCTAATTTTTGTTGAATTGTGAATCCTTCTAGTTGCTTACTGTCGTTCTTTGCAAGAGTTTTTCAAATAGAAATCAACATATTATGTACCAAGCGGGCAAAGTTCCATCTACCTCTCACGCATGGGAAGCAAACCAAGGCATATGGCGGAAATTGCAAATCACTAACCCAGTCAGGGGTGCACTAAGAATCAAGGGAATCTACCCCAATAAGGAATACGTCTTCGAGAACGAGAATATGTGATTTTTATGTGAAATATGTTATTCAGAATACGGACGTGATGACATGGATGATTATGGTGAATACCTTATGCGTTAAAGTATTGGAAGAGGTGGAAGTAACTTGATTGTTTAGTCCCTAAGGTATTGTTGATAAGATGATTTACCTTGTTAAATTGGTAAGATTATAATTAAAAGACTAGAAAATTCAAGAACGTGTATTTGTTAAGTAAGTACCAATGGTGAAAGTGAGATTTCTGACAATAATTTTGTGAGGATTTGATATTATTCTAAGGAATGAATTAACTATTTAAGCATGATGCCCAGATAGATCATCGTGATGAAAAGATAGTTCTGAGGACGCCGAATGAAAAGGCGGTGAGGTTTAGAAGAGGAAAGAAGGTAAAAAATTTGTTAACGATGACTTAAGCTAGGAGGTTACGGTGACCAAGAGGTAAGCACTATAGTGATTATGAATAGAAGTCAGGAGTAAACAGAATTTAAAGATTTTATAGTTTCAAGATATATTTCTAGACGAATTACCAAAATTTTCTCCAGATAGGGAAATGAAGCTCGCGATTGACTTAACACCTGAAACGAAGTCAGCGACCAAGGCCTTCCACAAAATGGCACCAGTTAAAATGAGAAAAATTAGCAAAGCAGATGCAAGAGATGTTAGAAGAAGGAGCGATTAGACCTAGTGTACCCCATAAGGTGCACCGATATTAATTATTAATAAGAAAGATGGAAGTAGGAGATTACGCGTCAACTAGCGGAAGCTCAACAAGTTTACTATCAAGAGCAAGTATCTGTTACCTCGACCCCATGATTTGTTTGATCAAACCAAAGAAGCAAAGTACTTTTATAAGATCAATTTAAGACTTGGTATTTCACCAATTGAAGAATAAACCTATGGATATACCAAAGAAAATTTTTAGAACTAAATATTGCTCTCGTATTGCCATTTGGATTAACCAATATACCAGTAATATTTGAACCTGATGGATAAAATCTTTAAGGAATATCTGGATAAGCTGTAGTTGTGATACTCAAAATCAGCGGAGGACCAGGCAAATCATTTAATGATAACTGGGAAGTTGGAGAAGAAAGAAGTTGTATGAAGTATAGTTCTTATCATAAATAGTCAATGTGGAGAAGATCAAAAGAGATTCAGCATAAATTAAAGTTACTATGAATGAAGAAAGGCCAAAAGCACCAACAAAAGTAAGAAGTTTTACCCTGGACCGGTTATTATTGAAAATCTGTGCACGATTTTTTGGAAGTTGCAATACCTTTGACGAAGCTAACCAGGAAAAGCAAGAAGTTTATATGAAGTGGAGAAGGGTGAAGAAAGTTTTGCGGAGTTAAATGAAAGAATGGTTATGTCACCTGTTTTATCACTTTGAAGGTATCAAGGAGATTTTGTAGTTTATAGTTATACTTCTCACAAGGGAATAGGATGTGTGTTGATGCAGCACAATAAAGTTATTGTATATGCATCCAAATAACCGAAACCTTATGAGCAGAAGTAACCTACTCATAATTTGGAACTAGAAGTAATAATACTCACTTTGAAAGATTGGGAAACATTATATGTATGGAGAAAGGTGTAAGATTTATACGGACCATAAAAATTTGAAGTATGTATTCATGAGGAAAAGCAAATGTAGTGGCAAGCGATAAGCAAAAAGGAAAGAACGAACACAGAGACTGCACCAGAAGAATTAACTATAGAATTCTAGAGGTTGGAACTGGAAGCTAAAATTCATAATCCAAAAGGAACAAGGATGGATAGTATGACCTTTCAGTTGAAGTTGTGAAGGAAAAGATAAGATGTCAAGAGAAGATAATGGATCATGATGTTAGTGGTTAGTAAAAGGAAATTTATGCGCCCAGGAGAATGATCACGATATCCCCAGGTTTTCTTCCAGCACTTGGATGCTATAAGTAGAAGGATTGAGAAATGAAATCCCACAGGGAATTTACAATATAAAGTATTTAATTTACTGAAGAAATGCCAAGATATACGGAAATTTACAGAAAAATAGTGATAACCAAATATAAGAAGGAAATTTCAAGATGGATTAGGAAGTGTGGACATGTTAAAGGATTAAGGCGAGATATTGGAGGCCTAGTAGATAAGGCAGACCCAGGAAGTGGTTTTACAAGAAGCGAATCGTGAAGTGTACTAGTGATGTTAAGGGAGAAAAAGGAATGAAAGTATAAGAGTATGTACTGATTATCGGGAGTTTAACAAAACAACGAATAAGAAGAAGTGAGACCCTATAAAGAATTGATTACTTACTAGACCTAATTCAAGAAGTATGTTATATCTCGGGGATTAACTTAAGATCCGACCTGAGGACATATCAGATATTATGATTAAAATGAGTTATGAGCATTGCAAGCTCTGGTGATATTATGTGAAATAACAAGTGTATCAGTTGTCGATAAGAAATTAAGGAACATGGTATATAAGGAGTACTTGGATAAGCAAATTATATTTATTGATAATATCCTCAACTATTTAAAGAATAAGAAAGTTTGTGTGGAATGCCCAAGGATTTTTCTCCAAAGATCAGAAGGAAAGCAACTATACGTTGAGTTTTTAAGAATGAAATTTTGATTAAGGTTAACAAAAGATTCTGAATTAATCCATGAACAACTACCTAAGCAAAGCTGTATGGTAACAAATGCATTATGCCGACAGAAAAGATTGGATGTAATTAAGACCACCAAAGAATTAATAGACGAATTGAAAAGGGTGGAAGAAATGTTTAAATGGTTGGAAACCAAGTTGAAGACGAGCACCGCCTATCATCCTTAAACGGAGAGTCAAAGTACGGAAGTGATTCAGGAAATGTGAGATATGTTGAGAGGTTGAGTTTTAAGGAAACACTGGAATGATTATTTATCAGCGATGTCAGCTTTGGAATATCACTTTACCAAGCTTCATGTGAACGCAAGCGTAGGTCCCCATTTCTATCAAAATAAAGTAGGAAAAAGAAAGTTGTCAAATTTTAAGTTAAATCGACACACCAAGAGCGTAGTGATATTGATTGAAGCAGCTTAGAGTAGACAAAGAAAGAAGGCGAAAGTGTATCGAGAGAGAGTATGAACATAGAAATAGGACCAGTAGTGTTAGTAAAAGTTTCGTATTGAAAGAGATTGGATAAGTCTGAGTAAAAGGGAGAAGTTAAGCCCTAAATTTAGTAAACCATTCGAGGTATCGACACATATAGATAAAGTTGCTCATGAGTTGATGTTACTGCCACAACAGTGTGTACATGTAATATGTTTGGCATGTTATGGTTAAAGCGATAAGTATCTGATTTGAATTAAGTGGTCGATTAGGAACCAACGGGCTCTTGTCCAAGTTTGTTCTACATATAGTGATTGATCCAAATTCTTGATTGTTAAAGGCGAGTCCTTGGGAAATAAATGTATATCTATGGTGATTATATTTGAAAGCCTCAAGTAGAAGAGTCTACTTGGAAATTAGGATCAGATATGCTTGACAAATATCCTCACTCGTTTAGTTAGACCAGATTCTGAGTACTTAATCTTTTTAAGGGGAGAAGAATATAACGACTCGTGTATTTTAAATTATTTAAATATGTGATTATGGAAATTACTAGATAAATAAAATAAGTGTATTGGTTTTGACCGTTATGTGTTGTTTGATTAGTAGCTATATGTGATTCATGGTGTACCGGGTTGTCCGCGTGATTAATTTTGGAGTCGTATTGAATTGTTTTCAATTTTAAAAGTGGATTTAATGCAAATTTATTTGTATAAATATTTGAATTATCTCTAAAATTATTTTTATGATTTTACAATTACAATAATTATTTTTAGGATTTTATAAAATTGAGAAATCAATATTTTATTAATTATTTATCTTTAAATGATTTTCCGATTACTTTTATTTGTAAAATCCATGTTTAATTCTAGAATTCTTCAAAAAGTATGAAACTCGTCTTTTATTAAGTTTGGATTATTCCAAAAAATTTAAAATTATTTTGGAAATTTTTGGGATTAAATTCACCCGCACGTTGTTTCGCTTAATCGTAAAATGCGGGTATAAAGCATGATTCAAAAATACTTTAAAAAATTACGGGAAATTTATTTTATTAGTTTTGGAATATTTATGAAATTTTAAGACTATTTTAATATTATTTTGATTAATATTTAGTGGCATATTGTACCATTAAATTCGATTATAACGGATCAAATTGGGCTTGCAGTCAATTAAAAAGACAACACGTGTCCTATTAATCGGACACGTGGCTTGTGCACAGCTTAGCACGAGATGATTCAGCTTGTTTTTGGGGGAGAAACATTAACATCTCTTTATTCTCTCTAATCTCAAATCCCTCGATCTCTCCTCTCTCTCTATCTCGTCTCTCTCTCAAATCTCTCCCGCTCCCTTCTCTTTTCCTCCTTTCCCCGCTTCTCTCTTTCCTTTTCCTGTTTTCCGGTCACCGTTGTTCCTCATTTTTGGTAAGCACTACCAGTTTTTCTTCCTTTTTCTGGCCGCTGTTATGTTTTATGGTTCATTCATTTGGTTCCTGTGATTATTATATACATATACTTGTATTTATATGCATGTCATCAGTCAAGGAGGTGCGATTGTTAGGTGTTCTTGCTATGCTGCTGCCTCCTGGATTCCGGTGAGGTATGGCGGCGTAGGTTCGCTACGTATATGCGCGTGTGTATCATGATTTTCCTGTTATCTTGGTTCGTTTAAATCGTGATTTGAATTTTTAATTATTCTGCAGAAAATTATTAATTACAATTCGTGAAATAAATTTATTCGTGAGGAAATAATTTATATTAATCGGTGTAAATCGTGACTGGCATCTGTATACGGGTACCCGCAAGTTTTTGCCGCCGTCGGAGATGAGCCTCGGTGAGCCGACGGTGGACTGTGATGAATTAATTCTGAGTTCTAAAATTTTTAAAAGATTAATTTAGTTCGTAAAGCTATTTTCAAAATAAAAAGTATTTATCGGGTATATAAATATTGTATCGAAATTTTGGCTACGTAATTGATTGTGGTTGAAACTTGTGAAGTGGAATGCGATTGTTGTTGAAGTAATTGTGTTGATTGGTGAATTGTTATGGTGAATTGACCTCGATTGTATTCGACGGGTAGTCCGATAAACGAAGGAGACGCTGCCCAATTTCCGGGAAACTGAATTACGTAAATACGGGAACGTATCCAATGATTATCGGGACGTCGAGTGACTATATATATTTATATGTGTGTGTGTTTTATACGAACTTGGTTGTACGATGTGATGAAATATTTTGCCAATCGATAACCCTGATTTCGTAAAATAAAGAGTATATGTATTTTCCGAAAAAGAAACACCAAACCGATTTTCGAGATTGTGAACCCTACTTGTTATGTATGTTGTTATAATATAAATAATTACGAGTCAGGTTTGAATATCGTTGGGTAAAACTGGTATCGAGGATATGTCAAGTATACCTAGACGTCTAACGTAGGGTATTTCAACCCTGTAGGTTCTAGTCGGGAAACCGAAAGTGGACGTTGGACTAAAGATGACCTAGTAGTCAGTCGACGAGCTCAGTAGAGTTTCAACAGGAAAACCTGAATGTCGAGGTCGAATCTAATGTGGACTAGTAATTGGATGTTAAATCCTGAGCAGCAGAGTCGGCTCAGAATCGATCAATAATAGTTGTAAAGCCTTGTAAGGCAAGTACTTCTGAACTTTTCTTCAAGATATATTGCAAATATTTTCGAACTGTTTCATAACATGTCGCTATTATTCAAATAACTCTTGTTTCAATATTGCAAGTGCTTTAAACTATTTAACCGTGAACCCTGATTTTTTGTGATTTTGAGTCGTAAGCCTTATTCTTTGTAAACCATCCTTTGTTGATTTTCAGATACCAAACCTCCCAAATATGATACTACTCCCCAAATGTATAACTACCAAACACCAAACACTGGAAGAGAATTGTTTGAAAACACAGAAACTTTTATACACCAACCATTCTTTATAAACATCAAAGAACCATACCTTGAAAATCATTACTGGTCTAATACCTGATCCTTTTACAAACTGAAAACCGTTTCTGATACATACCCTAATATACCCTTGTGCTGTCCATGAATTTCCTTACATTTTTATTCAAGTGTTTAATCCTCATTGATTATGATTTTGTTTTATTGAAGTATATTGTTTATCATACTGAATTGTTTTAGAATTGGATAGTTTTCTAAATAAGGGCCAGATTCGTGGTCAGACCAGATTCGTGGTCAATTATAGGCCAATGTGTGCATTGGATCCAGTAATTAGAGCAGTGTTATGTGCCTTGCTCGAGGTTAGTGTGTGACTGATCAGCAGCCTAACCTTGGTTTTAAAACTTAAAATGAATATCAAATTCTAATGATTGCTTAACAATAAACTTGATTCTTCTGAATCATTCCATTTGAACATTGCTTAACCTCAGTTATCACTGTTATTACTTGCTGAGCTAGTTAGCTCACCCTTGCGATTCTTTTATATATTTTACAGTTAAAAAGGATGTGGATGATAGAGAAGTTCCTCAGTCCAAAGTGCGGGCTAAGGTTCCAGTATTGAGTTGGAACGAGCTAGCATGAGCTTCATAATGGTAGAGAGATAGAAAGATTGTAAGAATAATTTTATTACCCATTGTAAGTTAAATCAGTTGGGATTTGGTACGTTGTAATAAGTAAAGGTTGTGGCTTGTTTTCATACTGTAACCTGTTGCGATCCGTGGTTATGTAAAGCAGGGTTATTCCGAATAATATTTCTTATATAGGTTTATATATTGTGTATGTATTATGGACCCTAAACTTCTGACCCGGGTTTGGAGGGCGCCACAACAACCATTCATTCACAACCTTTGGAAGCTAGGAAACCAACTACCTCATCTTCTCAAAAAGGTGAGGTCAGTAAAAAGAAGAGAAAGGGGATAAACCTAGTTGTGTTAAATGAGAGTGGTGAGGAGAAAGCTGAAAGAGCTCTGGTCAGAAGATCCAAAAGAAGTAAACAAACTGAGCTGACCACTCTATCTTCCTCTACATCCTCCCAACAGGATGCAGTTGTAAAAACAACCAGGAGTGAGTCTGCACAGCCTGTACAAGAATCAATTAAAGTGTATGGTAGGAGAAACAAGTAAGGCACTCACTGTGGGAGCACATTTCTTGAAGCTCCCTCATCTATTCAGGGGGAGATGTTAACACTCACAACTGAGCAACAATTTCTTATATCTAATATTTCTTCTATCCCAATTCCACTTGATTCCATTGCTCAAGTGCACCAAAAATCAAGTGACTTAGCTCAAGAAGCTTTGCTCACCACCCAGACACCTCATTTAGATGGTGAGAGGCTACATGCTGGGGTAGACCTTGATGACACCATCACAAACATAGGGGGTTCATCAGTCTTTACTGAAGACCCCATGCATATCTCTAATGCACCTTCATGTGCAAAACAGTCCTCACAGACTGAAAGGTTTGAGGGTATTACTCCTGAGGGGGAGCTATCTAAATCCTATCCAATTCAATTAGAGGTTCCTCATGAAGGAACAACTCCCCTCATAACCCTAGCAGAAATTTCCTCTGCAGTTAAAGCTAGGAGTACAATTGCCCATGATCCTGTCATAGGGGAGGCAAGCTTAGCACATTCAAGTGCCAGTGTGTTGCAAGACACACAAGGGTTTGAGGCTGGTGCACATGATAGTAACCCAGTCAAATTCCCTCCAATTCAATTGGAGGTTCCCACTACAAGTGGAGGACAACACACTGTCATAACCACAGAGAAATCTGTGAGTTAAACTGTAATCTCAGTCACATGAGTTTCTGATGAACCATCAAGCTCACAACCTCAACAACCTCACATACTCTCTTAGTGGCTACAAGAATCTCCCTCTTAACCAACTTTTGTAGATGATCTACTAGTAGAGCAGATCTCCGAACTGACTAACATCTCACAACATCTTTTAACTTCAAACATGAGCAACCAAGATTATCAAGCCATTATGCTTGCTTATAATGAAGAAGTTGAGGATCAAAAGGAGAAAATTGTCAATGATACTGAGCCAAATGGGAATGTGGATGCATGGCTGTCTGAGGACTTTGCCTTGGAGATGAATCAAGTTTTGGCCAGATTTAGAGAAGAGTATGTTACTATTCTGGGCAGCAATGCAAAAGACTTGAGTCCAGAAGCTGTCTATGATGCCATTACAGATGTATACAAAGCTCAGCTCAAAGCATTTCATCTGTTTTATAAGGCTCTTAAAATCAAGCTCATTGGTCATGAAGACAGAATCAAAAAACTGGTGAATGAGAAAATGGACAAGATCATACCATCTCAAGAGCAGATCTCTTCGAAATTCAAGCATTTTTCTAAGCAAATGGCTAGGATGGATCTTGCCTCTATTGAGAAGGAAGTCAAAAATCTCAAACTATCCTTCACAAATCTCCATACAGTGATCCAGCAACAAATTACTCACTCAAATGAGACCAAAGTCCAACTGGATCAGCTTCACCAGAGCAGATATAAGCCTTTAACATTGCTGATGGAAGGGATCAAAGAGGCTGTAGAAGAACACTTTGGCACATCTAGCAGCTCTTATCAGCCTGGATCCACCTTAACAAATTTGCAAATTCAGTCTCTACAGGATCAAGTCACAGCATTGTAAGACTCCAACTTCTCTCTCACTGCACAAGTTCAAGCTTTGACATCTCTTGTCAAGAGCCAACAAACAGACATCCAAACTCTGGTGGACTCCCATAAGCATCTTCAAATGCAAAATTCCATAGCTTTAGGAGCCATCATGGGTAAACTCAACATACCACTACCTTCTTTTCCTGAACAAGTAAAACCAGAAATCCCTACTCCCCTTCTCATGCCTGTCAACAAGACTAAGGGGGAGATAGAGGCTAGGTTGGCACAGTCAAGGTCATCTCAACAACAAGTCCAAAGTGTTGAAGAGAGTTTAAATCAAAAAATTGATATTGGAATGGAGAGACTTTTTAAAGTAGCTGAGGGTCCCAGTCAAAGCAGAGAATTTAATGAACTGCTTAAGGCACTCAGAGTTTCTGTCAATAACAATTTCTTCACCTACGAGAAAGCATTGGACAGGACAATAAACTCAATAAGAGTGATCTTGGTAACTAAAGACAATTTCAAGGAAAGAAGGATAGTGGTCAACATCAATGACTCAGGGGTAGACAGATGTATGCAGGTTCCTGTAACTATCTTATCTCTATGATGGCATCCGAATTAGATGTTTTGATAAGCAAAGTCAAAATTGTGATTCATGAAGATACTCTGTTGCTAACAGAATTGAAGAATGCACAAGAAGTTGCTTTCCCAGAAGCTTATCTACAGCCTAGCAAGGGAGTAACATACATTTGTTCTACTACCAAACATTTCAAATATTTTCAAGTTCCTAAACAATGTGTCATGGCAAACAAAAGGCTCATTATGACTCTTGAAACTGAGCTGAAAGTAAAAAGGAACAAAACTGTTGAAGATGAAGAGATGATAAAACTGTTGAGAAAATATCTGGATAATGCAGAAGCAAACTTGCCTAAAACAAAAATCAACAAAGATGATTTGGATGATGATGAGCAGAAGAAAGATGATCAAAATCCTTCTGGCTTAAATTCAAGTCAGTCTACTAAGCCATCTGGAAGCAGGGGTGGAGAGAAGAAGGAGGATGACAAGAAAGATGAAGACACGAGGAGAGGAGGGGAAATGAAGAGCAGGAAACCTCATGATGATTCAGGAACTCAAACAACCCTAAATATTCAAACACAACCACCTCAAACCTCAGCTCAACTCACAACATCAACTATCTCTAACATCAAATCTTCCCAAACACCTAAGCCAAAATTTCTTTACAGATAAACTGTCAACTCCTTCCTAAAAATTCCAATCACCTCAATCCTCACAAATCTCAAGAAAATAACAACACTGCCTTTAGCCAAACCTTCACTAAAATTCAATCTCAAATCTGTAGGAAGAAAGCCAAAGAAAGTCAAGCCTGTAAAGGAAGTGAAAGTCATTGAAAGGGCCATATTTAATTACTTTAAAGAATCTGACTTTCTACCTCTAAATTGGTGCATCACAGATGAAGAATATTTCCAAAATTCAGCTGAGGAAATTGTCAAAGTCTGGGTTGTATCACTGAGAGAAGTTAGAGTCTCTTTTAAGGATGGTACATTCACTCTTCTAAACAAAGACTTAATGGATTCTTTGACTCCTGCAGAAATTAAGAGAGTGCTAAGTTTGTTAAAAGGCAAGGGCACTGTTACAAGAACTTGGAGATCATCTTTGGCTGAATGGTTGATTGAAAGGGAGGAAATAAAGAAAAGAGATAAGGCTGAAGCTGAAGAAAGAAAAAGGAAACATTATGAAGAAATAGATATGTTTATAAAAAGATCAAAAGAGTTGAAAGCAAAAGGAATGAGCAGAATTTCTAAAGATGGTAGATTTCTAAACATTAAAGTTGGTGGATTCTCAAGATTCAGTTTAGAGTATCTGGACCAAGGGTACCCTAAGGCAGCAAGGCAAAAACTTGTGGAATCTCTAAGTGGAATACTCATCATAGAAGAACTTGAAATTCTTGATCATTTGAAGGATAAACTTAGAGAAGAAGCAGATGTAAAAACTTTCTTTACTTGATTCCTGTAATCTTGGAACTTGGTGAATCTTATGTTGTACAAGTTGTAATTTTATCAAGCTTTATGTTTTAATCTTATCTTCCAACAGTTTTAAACTTGGGGTTAGTCTTGTTAACATGCATGAATTTGTGTGAAGCAATTTTCTCACAAATTGGGGGAGATTGTTGTAGAAGACATGCATGTACTTTAACAATACTAGGAAAACTTGTCAATCCTAAGTAAGTTGTATTGTTATCTAAATTTGTATTTTGTACTTGTAACACTTAAAGTCTGTTAAAATGCAAAGGAGCAGACTGGAGTCTTTTTCCTAAAACAGTATCAAGCCTAAGGATTCTATCTGGAAGAAGATCAAGAAGATCATGCCTCAGAAAATTTTTGAAGAAGCTTGGAGTTGAATAAATCTGTTTGGAGAAAAATGTTCTAAGTCAAGATCTCTACAAGTCACAGATTTAATGTTATAGAGAATTAATTCGAGAACTCCAGAATGACTTATCGAGAAGTCATTCAAACTCCAGAGAGTACCGACGGATAAGCAATATCTACTCGACGGATGAGCTATATATCTACTCGATGGATGAACAACATATATTCGACGGATGAGCAATATCTACTCGACGGATAAGCTATATATCTACTCGATGGATGAGCTATATATATACTCAACGGATAAGCAATATCCATCGGGAGTAGAGAAGTCAGGAAAGCTACTCGAGAACTCAAAAAGATATCGACAAGTCATTATTTCACTAGAGAACTCAGAGTTATCGACAAGTCTATATCCATTCGAGAACTCAGAGATATCTACAAGTCAAGTGAAGTTATGAAGACTAGTGATCTCGATGAGCTGAAGACCTCTACAAGCCAAACTCATTATGGAGTACTAGAGATCTCGATAAGACTTTGAACTTATCGAGATATCAAGTGTTCAAATGAATCAAACTGGAGATCTCGAAGTACAGTCTCAAAGTACAGAATTGCAGATCAGTTTAATATCCAAGATAAACAATCAACAAACAATCCAATAGCTGGATTGACAAGTCTACAAAAAGCAGCTTGAAGTATGTGCAAGATCAATGGAAAAGATTAACTGACAGAGGAAAATTAAAGTAAACACGGGATACTAAAGATATGCTAAACCAGAAATGGAATATTTGCTTTTCTATAAATAGAAATGACAAGTGACAGTTTAGAAAAGCTAATAGCATGTTTATTATCCACTGTGTAAACCAGCAGTTAACTGAGCTATAAAGTTAACACTGGTCCTCTAGTTAGAAGTAACAATTTAGATCAAAATTCTTGTAACACTCTCGAGAAGAAGCTGAGCTCTTTAACTTCGAAGAGCTTAGAAATTTTGTAGCAAAGCATCTTAATTTTTAATACAAAAATTAAGTTAGTTTTGAAGATCTGTGTTCTTTATTTTGTGCAAGTTTAATTTCTGCATGAACACTTTTCTATACAAGATTTAATTTACTTTGTTCAACCATTATCTTTCAAGAAAAGCCTAAAATCAGAAAAACACATTCACCCCCCCCCCCCCCGTGTGTGATTCATTACCTAACATGTTCTTACTGGCCGGAATAATCGTGGACCACTTCCACTTCAAAACCAACGACTACAGAGATTTACACAGCCTTCGATTAATCTTATCCATCACAATAATTTCATCAGCCTTCGCTCTTTTTTAGATCCGATTTATCATAAATTTTATTTTTGTGTTATGCAACATCTCTGTAGTTTTAATTAAGTTAATTAGAGTTTATGATGATTTTTGGGATTGATTGAGGTCGTCGAATGATTTTTCGGTGGTGTGATTTGATTTTGGTGCTTATAGTTTATTTGTTGGTGATTTAAATTTAAATATGGTGGTCGGAGTTTATGAAAGGAGCTGGTAGCCGGATCTGGTGGACATAAATAGTTGTTAGATGTGGTGATTTTAGGTTGACGAAGGTGATTTTTTATACTCTGGATTTGATTTTTCATTTTTTAGGTAGTGATTTTTGATTTTTCGGAGGTGATTTTTTAAGTAAAAAGGAGATCATGGAGGAGGTGATAGTTAGAGATGATGATGAAATATAAAAGGAGGTGATAATTAGATCTAGTGATTTTTGTGATGATATTGGTGATCATAGTCGATGAATGGAGTTGGTGGCCGGATCTGGTAGATAAAAGTGGTGACCGGTTGTAATGATTTTTTTTCTACGATGGTGATTTGTTGTTTACAGATGGCTAGAGGGGTGATTTTTGTGTTTCCAGTGGTAATTTCTTATTTTGACGGTGGTGATTATATGTTTGACGGTGGTGATTTTCTGGAGGTCGCCGGAGGTAGTGGTTGCCTGAAATGGTGATGTCCAGTGGTTGGAGGTGGCAGTGGTTGGCTGGTTTAGAAAGAAGACGGGGGAGGTGATAGTTGGTGAAGATGATGTTGAGATTTAAAATGAGTGGTGTAGATTAAAAGTAGCTTTAAATTTTGTGTGGTGTAGATTAAATCTCATATCTCATTTTAAAATGGGTTCTCATTTGAGTAAGACCCTATATATTAAAAACTAATTAATAAATATACAATAACAGTCAATTAAAAAACTAACAAATATATAAAACACAAAAGGTTAATATTTTATTAATAAAAAGATTTAGACCGATGAATAGTGTTAGCCTAAATTTAGATATGCACTATTTACTGGCCTAAATTAGAATCGAAAAAAGTCACAAAAAAAATCTAAAATGAGAATGTTTCCACGCGGGTGTCTAGTTCTGTGTCTTATTGGAATTTTAGTCATGGGATGGGACTCTTTATTTTGGATCTCGATTCTCGAGATTATTGTTGAAATAGTTTAATCGCACCGTGTTGTAAAATATATATTTTTTATTTTAAGCCAGATGGTTGGGCAGAAGGATTTAATTATTTTTTGCTTTGGATGGATCTCTCCTAAACCCCCCTTTATTCTCATGATGGTTGAGGGTGATGTGAGTTGGACAATAGATCATTGTTGAGTAAATTTGGACTGAAATCGACTCAGAGTTAGGCCAACATACTACTGCCTAATTGAGAGGTATTGAGTCCCAAATGGCGTCGTGTACAATGAAAACCCTGTTAACCGAATTATAATCGAATTATGTATTCTATTTCTAACTCTATAAATACCCCCAGTCCGATCTTCAGTTTTTATGTTCAACATATTCATTGAACCCTTATTTTTTTGACATCCTGAATATATCGTGTGTTGGCCCTTAATGTCATTTTGGGTTACAAAATGGTCCAAAATATCACTTCTGAAAATAATTTCCCAAAATGTCACTTCAAGACTCAACATCGTGTAGCATTTAGACAAAAAGCATAAAATGCTACATCGTGTAGCGTTATGCACTTTTGTTTTCTTTTTTAATTTGCAAAACGTGACATAGAGTAGAGTTTTGACATAAAAATGCTACATGATGTAGCGTTTTGCATCATAACGGTACATGAAGTAACGTTATGACTTTAAAAAGTTAAGAAAAGGAAGAAAAATGCTACATCGTATAGTGTTTTGGATTGTTTTCCAAAAGCTACACGATGTAACATGGTGAACTGACATTTTGGGCCATAATTTCCAGAAGTGGCATTTTGGGTCATAATTTCCATAAGTGACCACTATTCACCTCTGTTAGATATATGTTGTGTGACCTAACAACCTCAGAGTGACATTTTGGTCCATTTCTCAAATATATCGAGGATAAGCCCTAACTATTACTTGACTATCAAATCCAACTTGTTAAACCCTTAATTAATTTGTAAGCCCTAACCACTACTACACTATCAAATTGAACTTGTTAAACCTTAATTAATTTGTAGTAAGCACTAAAACCCTTAAATGGCGACGACGGTGGTAAAAGAGTGTGAAGAGGAGCAAATAGTCAATCCATGGGAAGTAGCTACAATAAAAGAGGGAAAAATTGATTATGACAAGCTTATCAATAAGTTCGGTTGGATGCTGATGGAAAAGGAGACAAGTTACTTGTATACCGGTAGAGGACCCTCGTCCGAGGCGCTACATCTCGGTCATCTTATTCCTTTTTATTTACTAAATATTTGCAGGATGTGTTTAGGGTTCCTCTCGTAATACAACTCACTGATGACGAGAAGTGCATATGGAAAAATTTGTCAGTAGAGGTGAGCCAAAGATTGGCTCGTTGAAAATGCTAAAGATATCATTGCATGTGGCTCTGACATATCTAAGACATTTATATTCCCCGACTTCGATCATGTTGGTGGTGCATTTTACAAGAACATGGTTAAGGTTTTAAAGTGAGTAACGTATAATAAGGTAGTAGGTATTTTTGGGTTTACTGGAGAGGATTATATTGGTAAATTAAGTTTTCCGTCCGTTCAGGCAGCTCCGACATTTCCAAGCTTGTTTCCACACCTCTTTAGTGGCAATGATAGTCTTTGATGCCTAATTCTATGTGCAATTGACCAAGATCCATATTTTCGAATGACTCGTGATGTTGCTCCCCGACTAAGTTATCAAAAGCCTGTATTGATTGAATCCACTTTTTTTCCTGCTCTTTATGGAGAAACAAAAAAAATGTCAGCAAGTGATCCAAATTCATCTATATATGTGATTGACTCTGAACAGGACATCAAAGACAAGATAAAAAAATTTGCGTTCTCTGGTGGGTAAAATTCTAAAGAAAATCATAGGAAGTATGGAGCCGATCGTGAGGTTGATATACCAATTAAATTGCTTGGATTTTTCCTGGAGGATGATGATGAACTGGAGCATATAAGGACATAGTATGGTGCTGGATGGATGCTTTCCTGTGAAATAAAGAAGCGACTTACAAAAGTTCTCACTGGTATAGTTGAGAGGCAGCGTAAAGCTCGCAGTGCTGTTACTGATGAGATGGTTGATGCATTCTGGAAGTAAGAGCTCTTCCAAATATGTTCAACTGGAATATGAAGATTTGAATATGCTAGGATTCGGGGCCGGCCCTGAGAATTGAGGGGCCCTAGGTGAACTCAAATTATGGGGCACTTTTAAATTAATAAATCAAGTACATAATATATATCGAGAGCTACAAATATACTAATAAGAGGAAAAACAAAACATTATGCAAACTAAACTTATTATATTACTTAAATATAACACGTCATGCATTTTTTGATGCAAAAATATCAATCAAATTTACATAATCAAGTTTTTCAATCATATATTTTTCTATTGATAGCATAGCTAAGCCACTTAACATTTCTTGAGACATAGTTGAACGGAGGTAGGATTTTTTCAGCTTCAACTTTGAAAAACTTTGTTCTGCATAAGCAACAGTAATCGGTATTGTTAGAAGAATCACATAAGCAATCCAGGCATTTGGGTAGCTACCTTCCATCTCTTTGATGTATGTCAACACGTCTATAGCACTCTTGTACCTTCTGGAAAATTGTGGCGCAATATACTCAAGTCTTCATACAAATCATCACCATTAAGATCTGAATTCTCACCATAATTTTTAATGTTTGCAAGATTATCACAAAAGGTCCTCAACTTTTCAGGCTCAATGGACTTTAACTTCTCAAAATTCCATAAAATTCCAAAATTTTCTTTAAAACTTTGTAATTGTTGAAACCTAATTAAAAAAATACATATATTAAAAATGTATGACTAATATATCTCATAATTTTAAATAAATCATATATATGTACCTGGTACCAAATGATGAAATAGCTTGATCAATAATGTAGAGACAAGAATTATTCTTAAAATTCTCCTCAGCTGATTGTGTCACATCTTCACCCGTGCTCTCATCAAATTGCCTTTTTCCGTGAACCACACGCTTTTCCACAAATATCGGTTCAACTTCCATCTTATTGGCAATCTCGGTAGCTTCGAACATAGCTTCCTGAAATCCAACTTCTTTATAATTTTGAAGAAATGAAAGGAGACCTTTTAATTCTCTGATAGCAACATCAATTTGCATGTTTTCACTTTGAAGAATTATGTTAACATGATTAAATGCATATAACAATTGATACTAAATCACCATGCCTAATAAGAATTCAAAATTTTGAAGATTGTAGGTTGCCAAAGTTTCAGCATCACTTCTTGTTTTGGCATCTACACTACTATTCACCAAGTAGTTTAAAGCTTCTTTAATTTGCAGAGCTTGATATTTTATTGCTTTAACACTCTCAACACGACTTTCCCAATGTGTTTCTGATAATGGCTTAACAGTTAGGCCTTGCACATGATCAATGTGATGTGGATTTCGTTCATGACTTCTAAGACGTTGTGAGATGTTATGCCAATCATTAATGCCCTCTTCACCTAACTGACCCACCAAATTGTTTTGGGTAAATAATTTACAACAAAAGCAAAATACTTTATCTAAAGCAACTGAATATATTAACCACTTTGTTAGGTCACACACACTGTAGAGGGGGTGAATACAGTGTATAATACAATCAAATCGAACTTTAATATCTTAAGTAACAGAAAACAAACTTTATTGGAACAATAAACTCTGTTACAGTATGGAACTGTTACCTCTCAGTGATGAACAAATATCACGAGAGCTGCTAGGGTTACAATGAATAATCTTCTCGAATATGATAACACTTATAGTGTAAACCCTATGTCTGTGTTTATATACTACACAGTTACAAGATAATCGCTAATTGGTATGGAATATAATTCTGCTTCCTAAAATATATCAATCAGATATCTTTTCTTCCAAGTATTCCATTCTTCACGGAACTCCTTCTTCATGCATATCTCTTCTTATGTTTATCTTGATCTTCTTTCCTTTAATCAGCTACTGTCCTTATCTGATCGTCCTTCAACACTTAAGTTCTGATATCTAACTTCTGATGATTATCTCCTGATAATATAAGTACTGATATCCTTAAGTCCCGACTTCCAGTATAAGTACTGATCAACGGTTAAGTACTGATTTGTCCTGTTAAGTAAGATCTGAAATCTAAACATAAATTATATTAGCCATGACATTATCAAATATATCTAACAATCTCCCCCAACTTGTAAATTAGCATAATATACAAGTTTAACAGATATTTGATGATGTCAAAAACATTAAGTACAAATGCATGAGAATTAGACTAGATAACTACAACTTACAGTCCTTAAAGCTTTACCAATATTCAACTTCTGATAACAACTTCAGTCTGTACAAATATCAGAATTTAAGCAGTTGTAGATCTTCAACTTGGCTTCATCATCTGATCTCTCTGATGTCAGGAGTTGTTCTGAGATAATTCTTCAATAAACATCTCTCAGCATATCTGAGTTCATCAATCATTCTCCTTTTGGCATCTTTAAGCTCTGCAGTATCTTCACCAATTTGAAAGATTGCAGCTCTGAGATCATTGATCTTTGCTTTTTTTATATCCTGATCCAGTCTGATCAAATAAGCTTTATCAGACTCAAGATTGAATTCAACAGCCCTGTACCCCAGAAAGGTAGTTATAATCTTAGCAGTGTTGGGCTTCATTTCAACTATATCACCATTGTGATCTCTGTACTTTGGAACGTATGTGCTATCAGACTTAACAGAATAAAGCCTTTTCTGTCTCTGAATCTGTTCTTTCAAATAGTTTGCAGCAGTTCCTGTTATTCTGTCATCCACTTGAAGTAAGAATAGTACATGCTCCAATTCTTCAAAATACTTCAATGGAATGGCTTTTGTCTTATATGATAAACCCTACCATTTGTCATGAAATACAACAAGATGTATTCTTTCAAGTAGGTATGGTAAACCATCTGTACAGATTCCAGTTGATTCAATCTCTCAGGAGTTGCTCCAATACCTGGTTCACTCAAGGAAGTTGGATCATTGGTAGTGTTATGTATTCTTCTTTCATCAGCACTTCCCAATCCAGTTTTATCTCTTGCTTCCTTTCCAGTAACTACTCTTGCTTCAAAACCACTTGCAGTAGTCTTCAAAGATTGAGTCTGTTTTGCTTTAGTGAATCCTGGTAAGAGTGTCTTTGGTCTATCTTCTGACATCAAGTTAACTTGAGCTATGTCAGAGGTTACTTGCTTCTTCTGAATATCAGAACTTACAATTTCTTGACTCTGAACAACTTGAGCCATGTCAGAGGTTGTTTTAAGAACTTTTCTTGAAGTCAGAGCAAGATTATCCTTTTCATCAGTAATTTCTTCATCCTCAGGAGACACATAAACCTTGATAGGTTCACCAACCTTTTCTTTACCCTTGGATCTTGGATCTATCTGCGGTTGTGATCTAGCCAATGTTGCTTCAGTATGTGTCCTTTCTTTGATCACAATGCATTTGAGTTTTGGAAGTGGCTTTTTACCAGAAGCTTCAGATTTAGATGTGACTTTCTCTGATTTAAGTCTAGCTTCTTCTTCCATTAAACTTTCCAAGTCCATTCCTGGATTTTCCTGAAGAAATAACTGTCTTGACATTTCCTCATCAAGATCTAAAAGTTCATAAGAACTTATCCTTTTACCAGCAGCAGAACTTATTCTTTTCCCAGTATCAGAACTTGTCCTGTGACTTGTGATTTCAGCTTTTCTTGATGTGAATCTTCTACCTTGACTATGACCTCTACCCATTCCAGGGTTTCCTTGATCATCTTTTTCATCATCCTTCCTTGTCAGTGTCTTGTCAGTCTTGCATTTGGACTTAATTACTTTCTCCCCCTTTTTGGCATCAGCGAGTAGTAGAAGAGAGATAAGCAATTCCACTGAGGATTGGATTTGAGTCAGTTGTGATTGCTGAGAAGCTTGATTTTTCAGAATATCATCAATCTGAGCTTGTTGATGATCTTGGGTCTTCTCAATATAAGCAATCCTATCAAAGGTAGGTTGGAAGAACTTTTTCTTATCAATTTTCCAAACTTGTTCCTGTTTGATAAATTCTTCCTGAATCTTGTGTAGCTCTGCATGAGTAGTTGAGTGAAGACCTTGTAGATGTTTAGTACTCAATGCAGTGACTCTAAGCTGGGTTTTGAAATCATCAGAATTTAACATTTCATCAGCTTTAGTCAAGTGCTCAGCAAGATGCTTTTCAGTTGGAACACATGAAACTGAATTCCATTCCTTAGTCCACTCATGTCCTGCAGGAGTTTCACTCCAAGGTACTGGTGCTTCTCTGGTAACAAACTTCTTAATAAGTTCAGACTTAAGAATAGTTTGTTGAGGAACATGTCCTGAAGGACCTGCTACATCAGCATCCGCAGTTGGAGCAGCATCACCAGTATCTCCAGCATTTGCAGCATCAGAACTTACAGAATCAGTATCCTCTGATAAAATAACAGTGTGAGTAGCAATGGAGGCTTCAGCATCCTCTAATTGCTGATCTGGTTCTAAGTTCTGATCAACAGCCATATCCTGATGCTCACCTAAAGTCTGATCATCAGCATCTTGATGCAGAGAAGGTGTTGTAGATAACTCTGGAATTTGAACAGCATCAGGAACAGGTGTTGTTGAAGGATTAGTTGCTGTTGGAGCTTCTAAGAGAATTACTTCAGGCACAACCAAGATTTGAACATCAATATCAGCACTTATGCATGGATCAACAGGAGACACAGATGGTGTGTTAGCCTTTTCAGAAACAGCTTCCTTAGATGGAGTTGATGGAGAAGAAGTGACTGGAGCAAATTCCTTGTCTTGTGAGATCAGAGATTCCTGATCCCCTTCCTTAGCTTCTTCCTCTTCATCATCTGAAATTGGCCTTTTTGCCCTCTGTTTCTTGTATCTCGTTGTTGATTTAGATTCCTTGGGAGTTTCAGGAACTGTCATTCTTCTAAGCCTTTTGAGAAGCCTAGATCCCCCAATTCCAGAATCCTTCTGAGAAGTCTTTTTCTCAGCTTTACCTATAACAGGTTCTGAAGAAGGAACCTGGTCCTCAGTATCAGATTCATCTCTCAAGGCAATCCTCTTTCTCTTTTGAGGTGTTTAAGGAACAGTCTTTGTCCTCTTTGGCTTGGAGGATGAAGGCTTCACAGTAGGTAATGAGGATGAGGTTTGATCAGTCTGTGAAGTGGAGAGATAGGATTTGAGATATTTCCTGAGGGTAGGTTGAGTAGAATGAGTGGTAGGTGCTGAGGATGATGGTTTTTGAGTGTTTGTTGTTGGTTGGACATCAGAGTAAATAGATCTATATGTATCAGGATCAGCATTTACTAGGATCTATTTTACAGACTGAGGAATCTGTAATGGTCTAACCACTGATTTCTTACTGTCAGCATTTACCAGGTCATTAAAGTAGCGTTTTGTAACTTTAAAATGTGGGGTTGAGGAACTGACTAATTGAGGTTCATCAGTACAAAAAGTATAAATAAGTTGACAGAATCTAGCAAAATAGACAACATTCCTATCCTCTGTCATCCTATCCCCAATAAAACCAATTATACCAGTTGCAAAATCAAAATGAGTTTGATGTATAATAGCATACCCGATGTGCTGACTCAGAATTGGGATAGCATCAAAATTCGAACATTTGTTCCCTAAAGCTTTAGTGATGCAGTCGAAGAAGAAGCTCCATTCTCGTCTGATATGAGCCCGTTTCAACTGCCCAAGTTTTGCCAAACTCTTTTCATACCCCAAATTTTCCATTAACTCCTGAAGAGCTGATTCTTCTGGAATTGAAAAGGTGCAACCTTCTGGGAGATGTAGAGCCTTGCGTATTGTACCAGGAGTAACTGCATAGAAAGAATCACCCACTTCGAAAACAATACTAGGAGTGCCATGTCTACCACCATCATCAAAGTGCCCAGTCCGCCAAAATGTCAGAACTTGTTGGCTCGAAAAGACTGAAGGCTGAGTTAATGCATACCCAATCTCACTGTGTGCAAGAAGATCTTGCACAAAATGCAATTCAGATGGAGCTTCAGCATGATCAAGAATTGCAGCATAGTTGTTTGGAACAAACTTAGCTCCATCAATGATTAAATCCTTAGGTGCCATGTGAAAAATTGAGATTTAAAAGTGCCTGTTAGGTGTTTGATAAAATGTCTGTATAAAAAACCAACGTGAGAAGAAGAGAGAAAGAGAGTAAAAGCAAGTAGAGAGAAAAAGTATGAAAGAAATAAAAGATTAAAGAAATCCTCTCTCTGTCGTACTTATACTCTGAAAAAAATGTTACCGTTGGACACCTGTCAGATATGCAGTAATAACAGATAGTTACTGGGCGCGAGAAAACAGTAATCATTACTTGCCCACTTGCCTGTTTTCAAGGAAAAATCATTCCACTTACCCAGATATTCCATTAATCAAGGTGAAACGGTTTTAATTCAAAATTGAAACCGTTCCCACTGATTTAATTAATTTTCACTGCAACATTAATATTCTGAAAAGAAATCAAGTTAAAGTGACCAAGATAAATTATATGAGTAAGTACTGATAAAGGAAAATCAGAACTTAAATTAAAACATAATTTATATGGTCTTCAGAATATGAATAATTATCAGGATTTATCAATGCATTACAAAATAAATTAGAGACAAAATCTTGAAACAAAAACAAATTTCATTAATAAATCAAGAGAATACATTCATGAAATTGAAATTACATCAGTACTTATACAAGATTTCCCTAAGCCACTAAACCTAACATCAACAGCCTTAGTCCTAGCTCAAGAAGCAGGGCAAGGCTGATGATGAAGAAAAACAGGAAGAAGACGAGATTAAATCATTTCTTCTTCCTACTCTCGACAAACAGAATGGCAAGTCGGATGATTCGCTCTTGCTGGCGGAGAGCTTCCAGCCTTTCCTCCTCCAATCGCTCCAGATGGCGATGGTAATCCATATAGAAGAACAGAAGGTGGGTCAGTACCTCCTATGGGACAGAGTCCCATATCTCCTCAGGAATGGCCGTGACGTGCCATTCCTGCTGTCAGTCGGCACAGCTTAGCTCCATATTGAAGTTTTGGTAGTTCAAAAACATGTTGTATCTGACCATTGTGTTTTTGAAAGAAAAAGTATGAAGGTAAGTTTGTGAGAAAGAATTTGATGGGAAGGCTGATGTGAAGTGGCTGCTTATATAGGTAAGAGAATGCCAGGAGACGTAAAAGTATTTAATGCTGACAGGTAAAATTAATTCTACCTCGTCTCCCTAGACTTGGAAAAAGAATAACATTCATTGGAAGGAGAAAACATGGTTGAATGCGCACAAGAAACAAGTAAAAGTGGACTGTTCAAGTACGAATACCATTAACCGAAACTATAGTGACTATTAATCTTCCACTTCAACATATTCTAGTTTGAACCGAGACTGTTATCAAATTTTATCCACAGATAAGTCAAGTAAAGAATTAGACTATAATATCAGAACTTAGACTTATATCAGAACTTAACAGTCATCAGAACATAATTTCTTAACTCGAAAAAGGAATGCCTATCTGAGTAAATCCACATACAAGTTCTGAGTTATACTCTTCAGAACTTAATCGTCAGAATATGCAACCAGAACTTGTCCTCAGAGATAGTGCAAAATGACACAATGACTGTTTATCTAAAACAACATAGACCACCACAGTAATTTTCATCATTCAGATGGAGTGATTAGTGTGTGCATTAAGCTAAATTTCAGACAAGGAGTAAAGTCTGATTCACTTCAGTACATCTTAGAAATAAGGCATAACTAAAATTTTGCTAAAGAGCTGTCATTATCCTGAAACCTACTGATGAATGAGTTCATGCTTGAGTCCACCTCAACTATTTTGTGCTAATTTTATGCATCTTTTTAAATTCTATTTTACAGTGGCTTCTCAGTGTAAGTGAGTCATGACTGCTTATCAGAATTTATGCTATTATCAGAGTATTTCTCCAGTAATCATAGAGTGTGAAAAGTCACCAAGAAAATATTTTGCTTTTCTAATGCATATTTACTTAATACCAGCAATGCACTTGGGTCGTCCCTTCCACATGTTTACTCTAGATCTCAAAGGAGTACCTGATTTTATTCTATGATCTTTTTGCTTTTTCTTTTGATAATTGAGGTTTATCAGCACTTAGTACATTCAGCAGATTTACTAGTATCAGAACTTAACAGATGAGTATCATTATTTTAATTTGTGACTTAGTAATAAGATAAACAAAGTAAACTCAACTAAGCTCAATTATCAGAATTTGCTTGTGTCATAAGATTTCCATAGAAATAATTACTTCTTACATGGGATCATTTGTTTATTGAAGACTACTACGTCAGTATCTAGCACAGTTATCCTCATAGGATTGAATAGTTACTTAAACAAACATATCACTTATCAGAGTTTAGAAACATATATCAGACAACAATCAGTACTTGAACGCATATTTCAATTAATCACAGAATACACAAAGAGATTATATTCTGTAAATACTGATCATAAAGTCTAATGAAACAGAACAAAACTAGACAGATTTAGAAAAAGAACCTGAAACCATTCCAAGTTCATTTACCAATCTTGTAAAAGTGGCTTCACACAGTGGTTTTGTGAAGATATCTGCTAGTTGTTGATCTGTTGGAACAAAGTGCAATTCCACTGTACCTTCATCCAAATATTCCCTTATGAAGTGGTACCTGATGCTGATGTGCTTTGTCATAGAGTGTTGAACTGGATTACCTGTCATAGCAATAGCACTTTGATTATCACAGTAAATAGGGATTTTGAAATATGTTAACCCATAATCCAGTAACTGATTCTTCATCCAAAGAATCTGTGCACAACAGCTTCCTGCAGCAATATACTCTGCTTCTGCAGTTGATGTGGAAATTGACTTTTGTTTCTTGCTGAACCAAGAAACCAATCTGCCTCCAAGAAATTGGCAGCTTCCACTTGTGCTTTTCCTGTCAATTTTGCAACCTGCAAAATCTGCATCTGAGTAACCTATTAGTTTAAAATCTGATTCTCTAGGATACCACAATCCCAGATCAGCTGTTCCTTTAAGATACTTAAAAATTCTTTTCACAGCTGTTAAGTGAGGTTCTCTTAGATCTGCTTGAAATCTTGCACAAAGACAGGTAGCATACATGATATCAGGTCTACTAGCAGTTAGATAGAGTAGAGAGCCAATCATACCTCTGTAATCAGTAATATCTACTGATTTACCAGTATCCTTATCCAGTTTTGTTGCAGTGGCCATGGGAGTGGATGCACTTGAACAATCTTGCATTCCGAATTTCTTTAGCAAGTTTCTGGTGTACTTAGTTTGACAAATAAACGTGCCTTCTTCATTCTGCTTGACTTGAAGGCCCAGAAAATAGCTAAGTTCCCCATCATACTCATCTGATATCTTGACTGCATCAGTTTGGAAAACTTCTTGCAAAGTCTGTCATTTGTAGACCCAAAAATGATATCATCAACATAAATCTGGATGAGAAGTAAGTCCTTTCCATGGTTGAGGTAGAACAGTGTTTTGTCTATTGTTCCTCTGTTGAATCCACTTTCCAGAAGAAACTGAGCTAAAGTTTCATACCATGCTCTAGGAGCTTGCTTAAGTCCATAAAGTGCTTTATCAAGCCTGTAGACATAATCTGGATGTTTGGAATCTACAAAGCCTGGAGGTTGTTCAACATATACTTCCTCCTCCAATTCTCCATTGAGAAAAGCACTTTTCACATCCATTTGAAAGACAGTAAACTTTTTGTGAGCAGCAAAAGCCAAAAATATCCTTATGGCTTCTAACCTAGCAACTGGTGCAAATGTTTCATCATAGTCAATTTCCTCCTGTTGAGAATATCATTTTACAACCAGCCTTGCCTTATTCCTTGTAATTATGCCATCACTGTCAGTTTTGTTTCTGAATACCCACTTTGTACCAACAACAGATCTATTCTTTGGTCTTGGCACTAGGGTCCAGACTTTGTTTCTTTCAAATTCATTTAACTTTTCCTGCATTGCTTGCACCCAATCAGCATCTTGAAGAGCTTCTTCCACTTTCTTTGGCTCAGTCTGAGAGAGAAAAGAATTGTAAAGACATTCATTTGAAGTACTTGTTCTAGTTCTGACACCTGCATCAGGATTTCCAATTATCAAATCAGGTGTATGTGACTTTGTCCACTTCCTTGCAGATGGAAGGTTTTCTCTAGAACTGGATGTTCCCCCATGATCCATGCTGTCATCATTTTCATTTTCTGATGCTCCCCCTGAAACTATGCTCTCTGAGTTGGATTCTTCAGAATTTAGATTTTCAGCACTATCAGAACTTGGCTTATCAGAACTTGACGAATCAGAACTTGAAGAGCCAGATGTATGTTCTGATGTTTCTTGAGATGTGGTAGGATCTTGAGTATGCTCCCCCTGCATTGGTGCATCTTCCTTTGACGTAGTCACCACAGTTTCAATAACATCGGAGTTTAATCCATCAGAGTTTACAGTATCAGGACTTAGACTGTCAGGATTTTCAGTATCAGAATTTGAGTCTTCATTTTCAAATCTCAGCTGATCATGATCAATGAAATCTTCAAGACCAGTAATCTTCTTGTCATCAAAAGAGACATTGATAGATTCCATGACCACTTTTGTTCTCAAATTATAGACTCTGAAGGCTTTTGTGGAAAGTGGATATCCAACAAAGATTCCTTCATCAGCTTTTAGATCAAACTTGGATAGCTGTTCAGGATGAGTCTTGAGAACAAAATACTTGCATCCAAATACATGAAAGTTCTTCAGATTTGGCTTCGTTTTCTTCACCATCTCATATGGTGTTTTTCCATGCTTGTTAATAAGTGTTGCATTTTGAGTAAAACAAGCAGTCTGCACAGCTTCAGCCCAGAAATAAGTTGGAAGCTTTGCTTCTTCAAGCATAGTTCGTGCAGCTTCAATGAGAGTTCTATTCTTCCTTTCAACAACTCCATTTTGCTGTGGAGTTCCAGGAGCAGAAAATTCCTGCTTTATTCCATGGTTTTTGCAGAACTCTTCCATTATCAAATTCTTGAACTCAGTGCCATTATCATTCCTTAAGATTTTCACAGAATCTTTGACCAATTTATCCAGGCGTTTGACATGATCAATCAAGATAGATGCAGTTTCACTTTTTGTGTGCAATAAATACACCCATGTGTATCTGGTGAACTCATCCACTATGACCAACGCATATTTTTTCTTTGCAATAGACATGACATTTACTGGACCAAATAGATCAACATGTAGTAGATGATAAGGCTCAAGAATTGATGATTCAGTCTTGCTCTTGAAGAAAGATTTTCTTTGTTTGGCCTTCTGACATGAATTACAAAGACCATCAGGAGCAAATACTGACTTTGGCAATCCTCTTACAAGATCTTTCTTGACCAGTTCATTTATATTGTTGAAATTTAAATGAGAGAGTTTCTTGTGCCAATTCCAGCTTTCTTCAATTGATGCTCTACTCATCAGACAAATTGCAGAACCATCAGTACTTGTTGAAAGCTTAGCTTCATAAATGTAACCACGCCTGTATCCTTTCAGAACAACTTTGCCTTTAGATTTACTCATAATTTCACAGTGTTCTTCAAAGAAATCAACATGATAACCTCTGTCACAGATTTGACTTATACTCAGCAGATTGTGTTTAAGTCCTGAGACCAGAGCTACATTTTTAATTATGACATTCCCAAGATTGATATTGCCATATCCCAATGATTTTCCAATGTTGCCATCTCCATAGGAAACACTTGGGCCAGCTTTCTCCACAAAGTCTGATAGCAGGGCCTTATTTCCAGTCATATGTCCTGAACATCCACTGTCCAGAACTAGAATATTTTTCCTGTTGCCCTGCAATCATAAAGACCACTAATTATTAGTTTTAAGGACCCAGACTTGCTTGGATCCTTTGGTCTTATTAAGTTTGTTAACATTTGCAGCGGATTTAGCATCAGAGTTTATGTTAACATTTTTCTTGTCAGAACTTACATTATCAGACTTTGAATCAGAATTTACACTAGAAGGAACAATGGAAACTTTCTTCAAAGAAGGTTTTATTTGATAATAATCATAGTACAAACTATGATATTCCTTACAAGTATAAATGGAATGCCATAAACTACCACAATGAAAACAAGGATTTTGTGGTTTGTATCTAACAGACTGACTCTTAACTCCTGATTTTGAAGGTAAGGAGTTAATATTCTTATTCTTCCTGCAAAAAGAAGCCAGATGATTAGAACTTCCACAGTTATGATATGTTTTCCTAGGAGCATCAGGAACAGGTTTATAATCATTGCTTTTATTCACACCTTCCTTTCCATTCCTATTTTTCCTAGGTGATTTTACCTTGTTTGTATTCTTAACATCTTTCAGCTTATACTTAAGCTGCTTCTTTGTCATTAAGCCTATGTTTACTTCAGCTGTCTTTTCCTGTTTTAGGTTGTCAGAAGTTAATTCCTCTTTAACTTCTGATTTCTTATTTTCAGACTTTACAGTTACAAACTTAACAGGTTTTAACTTTGGCTTTTGCTTAACAACAGGCTTAATTTCTTCAGTTCCTTTATTATTCTTATCCTCTCCATATCCTAAGCCCTCTTTCTAGTTTCCACTACTTAGCAGATTTTGAGTTGTTTTGCCAGAGTTAGTCCAAGTCCTGATAATCTCTCTTTCCTTTTCTAACTCAGTTTTTAGAGATTCATTCATTTTTAGCACTCCATCCCTAACATAAAAAGCATCATCTCTATCCTTCTGAGTTTGATGGAACATGACTAACTCTTTTTCTAAGAAATCATTTCTTTTCTTAAAAGCAAGATTTTCAGAAGTTAATCTTTCACATGTTAAAGTTTGATCTCTATAACTAACAAACATGGTTTTAAGATATCTTCTCAACTCATTAATATCATCAGTATGAAAAGCATAAGTAGTCTGAGGTACCTTTGTTTCAGCAGCTTCAGAACTGCTCTCAGCACTTTCTTTATCAGCATTTGCCATCAATGCATAGTTTTCCTCACTTTCAGAGTCTGAGGTGTCTGTCCAGCTTTTCTGCTTTGTGACAAGAGCCTTGCCTTTGTCACCCTTTACCTTCTTGCAATCAGGAGATATGTGGCCTTTCTCACCACAGTTATAGCATTTAACATTGGTATAATCTCCTCTGTCAGACTTTCCTCCTCTGCCTTCAGATCTTCTGAAATTCTTCTTATCAGAACTTATGCCTTTCTTGGAAAACTTCTTTCCCTTCCTGAACTTCCTGTATGCAATCTTTGTGATTCCTTTCACCATAAGAGCACATAGCTTCATCATCTCCTCATCAGCATCAGTCTCAGGCAAGCTTTCAGAATCTGAGTCATCATCAATTTCAGAACTTGATGACTCAGTATCAGACTTTATGAAAAGAGCTTTACCCTTGTCTTTCCTTGAGGAAGTTGCTTTGGGGGATTCTTCTTCAGCCTTAAGAGCAACTGTCCTTGACTTTCCTCCTTTCCTCTTGCTTCTTTGTTCCATCTCAAGTTCATGAGTCTTGAGCATTCCATAGATCTCATCAAGAGTTGTTTCATCAACCAATGACAAATCATTCAAAAGTTTGACAAATCTATCATATAAATCATTCAATGACTCATTAGTCTTTGAGTCAAAGTGTTCATACTCTTGAGTGAGTATTGTCTTCCTGTTCTTCTTAATTGTGTCAGTTCCCTGACACCTTGTTTCCAGAGCATCCCATATCTCCTTAGCAGTCTTGCAGTTGATTACCCTGTTTGACATTACATTATCAATGGCACTATGCAGTAAGTGTCGTACCTTAGCATCCTTAGCAATTGATGCTATATCTTCAGCAGTATAATCACTCTTTTCCTTTGGTACAGTCTTTCCTGCTTCACCTGCAACTGCAACAGCAAGCTTGGTTGGTTTGTGAGGCCCTTCCTTGATTCTATCAAGGTATTCTGGATCTGTTGCTTCCAAGAACATGGTCATTCTCACCTTCCATATGAGATATTCAGATGGTCTCAGTATGGGAACTCTGATGGTCTCATACCGACTCTGAATTTGTGTCTTTGGTGGTTCCTCAGTTTTGGTAGGCTTAGTTGGAGTTTCTGCGTCAGACATGATTGTGTTTGGATCTTTAACTGTATGTGTGTTAACAGATAGGCTCTGATACCACTTGTTAGGTCACACACACTGTAGAGGGGGTGAATACAGTGTATAATACAATCAAATCGAACTTTAATATCTTAAGTAACAGAAAACAAACTTTATTGGAACAATAAACTCTGTTACAGTATGGAACTGTTACCTCTCAGTGATGAACAAATATCATGAGAGCTGCTAGGGTTACAATGAATAATCTTCTCGAATATGATAACACTTATAGTGTAAACCCTATGTCTGTGTTTATATACTACACAGTTACAAGATAATCGCTAATTGATATGGAATATAATTCTGCTTCCTAAAATATATCAATCAGATATCTTTTCTTCCAAGTATTCCATTCTTCACGAAACTCCTTCTTCATGCATATCTCTTCTTATGTTTATCTTGATCTTCTTTCCTTTAATCAGCTACTGTCCTTATATGATCGTCCTTCAGCACTTAAGTTCTGATATCTAACTTCTGATGATTATCTCCTGATAATATAAGTACTGATATCCTTAAGTCCTGACTTCCAGTATAAGTACTGATCAACGGTTAAGTACTGATTTGTCCTGTTAAGTAAGATCTGAAATCTAAACATAAATTATATTAGCCATGACATTATCAAATATATCTAACACACTTTCTATCCTACTTTTCCCTATTTGGAAAATCTCTAATGTAATGTATAGAAGAAAAACTCCTATCAGAAATATCCTTAGGAAAAGTTACATCTTTGACTCTTTTTGGACCCCTCTCAACCAAAAACTCTATCTTGTTATTTTCAATTCTACTTCAATATCCTGGATCATCAATATTAAAAGAAAAGTTATCCCCATCACCCAATTTTTCATTCTCTTCCTCACTTTCACTATTATCCTCAATACCATTAGACACTTGAGTTATCTCCTCTGTCAGACTTTCCTCCTTTGCCTTCAGACTTTCTGAACCCTTTCTTATCAGAACTTCCACTTTTCCTGGAAAATTTCTTGCCTTTTATGAATTTCCTGTAGGCTATCTTTGTGAAACCCTTCACAATAAGAGCACACAGTTTCATCATCTCTTCATCAACATCCATTTCAGGTAAACTTTAAGTTTCTGAATCATCATCATCAGAATATGATGACTCTGAATCAGACTTTATGATGAGAGTCTTTCCTTTGCCCCTCTTTGAGGCAGCCACTTTAGGAGATTCCTCCTCAGCTTTAAGAGTAACTGTCCTTGATTTTCTTCCATGCCTCTTGCTCCTTTGATCCATCTCAAGTTCATAAGTCTTGAGCATACCATAGATTTCATCAAGAGTAGTTTCAGTAAGGTCATAGTTGTCTCTTATGGTAGTAGACTTCAAATCCTAATTTTTAGGAAGAGGTAAAAGGTATTTTAGATTTGAATCTTCAAGATCATATTCCTTGTCCACCAGTGATTGATCATTCAAAAGTTTGACAAACCTGTCATATTAGTCAGTTAATGACTCATCATCTTTGAGTCAAAGTGCTCATACTCTTGAGTGAGTATAGTCCTCCTGTTCTTCTTGATTGCATCAGTTCCCTGGCATCTTATCTCCAAAGCATCCCATATCTATTTTGCAGTCTTGCAATTAATTACCATGTTTGACATGACATTATCAATGGCACTATGCAGCAAATGCCTTACCCTTGCATCCTTGGCAATAGATGAGATGTCTTCAGCTGTGTACTCACCTTTCTCCTTTGGTATGGTCTTTGTTGGTTGATCAACAACTACAACAGAGAGCTTGGTAGGCTTATGCGGTCCTTCATTAATTCTGTCAAGGTATTCTGGATCTGTAGCTTCCAGAAACATAGCCATCTTCACTTTCCATATGGAATACTCAGAAGGTCTCGTATGGGAACCCTAATAGTCTCATATCGACTGTGGGTTTGAGTGACTTGAGTTTCTTGAGTTTTGGTGGGCTTGGTTGGAGTTTGTACTTCTTCAGACATGATTGTTTGGATCTTTACTGTATGTGTGTTAACAGAAAAGCTCTCATACCAATTGTTAGGTCACACAATACTGTAGAAGGGGGTTGAGTACAGTGTTAATACAATCAAATCAATTTAACACAAGTATGTAACAAAGATCAAGTATATTGAATAAACTCTATTACAATAAGAACTGTTGTTCTCTCTCAGTGATGAACAAATATCACTAAGAGCTGCTAGGTTAAAATGTATATTCTTCTCGATAATGATAACACATATAGTATAAAACCTAAGTCTGTGTTTATATAGTACACAGTTACAAGATATATTCTAATTAATATGGAATACAATTATGTCTCCTAAAATATATCAATCAGATATCTTCTACAAGTCTTCCAGTCTTCTAACTCTTTCCATGTATATCTTCTTTTGTTTTAGTCTTGATCTTCTCCTGTAAATCAGCTTCCTTCCTTATATGAAAGTCTTCCCGCACTTAAGTTCTTATATGACCTTAAGTTCTGATATTAAGTTCTGACTTCCATTAAATCCTGATTTCAGTAAGTCCTGATTTGTCCTGTTGTTAAGTTCTGAAAAACTAAACACAAATCATATTAGACATGACATCTCAAATATATCTAACAATCTCCCCCAACTTGTAAATTATACAAAATATACAAGTTAATAGATTTGATGATGTCAAAAATATTTAAGTACAAATACAAATAAGAGTTTAACTAGATAACTAACTGTAACACCCTCCAAATCCGGGGTATAGATTTGGGGCATTATTAATAACAACTACAAACTAAACCTGCACAAGCGGAATATAAATATAATAATTATCCCGAACTATTACTACTCAGGATCTTTTAAGGTTTGAGTTGAAAACAAGAACCACATACTACACTTTATTACAAACCCAAATAAAACATTCTGTCTCAAGAACTCTCTCTGTTACAAAACTTTATTCTATCTACATTCTTATCACACCACTTTTATTCAAACTACACAAAACTTTTATTCAACCCAACATTACTACTTATCCTTTTACACCTGATCTGGTAATTCAAAGCTCTCTTCGGGAATAGGAAGGAACACTCTTGGTATAAGAGGGTCCCGCTGCTTGACTCGCTTCTTGACTACGCGGGTCCTGATGGGTTTCATTCTCTACCTTCACTGTAAAACAATAGGAATAACAATAAAAAGGGATGAGCCAAAATTGCTCAACAAGCCTGCAACAATATATATATAATATAGAGAGAGAAATAAGTGAACCAATAAGCTGCTGGTTGTAACAACCATCTATATCTATATAGAGTAATAATCTGCCAACACTGGCGAGTGCCAAATGAACAAGACTGGAAATAAGAACCAACATATGCACTATAACCTGCTGATCAGTCAGAATAAAGTGCGGATCTATACCCAACTACATAGACCCAACCAACATAAAGAGTACTCAGGCAACTACGGCCTATTAAATAATGGTCTGGGTAAAACCCAGCCTGTATAGTAACCATCCAGTCCAAGGTATAGCATCCGGAACAATCGGAATGCTTTTGATATATCCCAACACCAGGATATACCAGAGTATATGTAACAAGGGTAAAAGTATTGGAATATGAATAGAGGATTCAATAAATTGGGAGAAATCAAGAATCGAAATGAAATAGAAACAAGAATTAATAATTGGGTAACAGTGTATATGAACAATAATTATCAAAGGTAACTGATATGATAAAAGGAAATATAATTCACTATTCTAAATTTAGAATAGGGGAAAAACTTGCCTTGTGCGTACTTAACCTGGTTCAACTCACCGTCTTCTGTCTCTAGCTTGCTCTGCCTTGCTGACACTGAACCAATCATAGAAAGATAGTCGTTTAGATAACTTACTATATACGTGTAACACCCCCAAATCCGGGGTCGGGGATCTGGGTTGTCACGAGTTCCATTTCCCTTAACAACACCCAATCTTAATAAATAATCAACTACTCTGTACTGTGACCCCACAATAAACACACACACCACAAGTTATAGTCTCAGAGATGAATATCCAAAAATAATCACAAGTCGTTTTATTCCACAATTATATGCCAATACACCTTAAACAGGTTTCTGAATAAATTTACATTTCTTTGCCATTATTACAATTCATAAATATACATAATCTGATACATCAAAAGTTAAAAGCCTAGCCTATTGGTAGTTCCTACCTCAGCTATGGCGGCATCAGTGCTTCTAGAAAACTGCGGAACGTCTCCTAACCTCTTGCGAATCGGGAGCTTGGTCCGGTTCATCTTGTCTATCTGATATTGTGTGATGAAAGAAGAAAGCAAGGGTGAGCAGCAAGCCCACCAAAATAATATGTATAATGATTAACAATATATGAGCCTTCTCATAGTACTCATGAAAGTCTTGGTCAAAAGAAATGAACCAAGTTGATATCTTAATGCGATGAAGTCGCAAAATATTCAGTATATATATATATATACATATATACTTTTCTAAATATTGGAAGTCCTCTTCCATGCACAATATACACAAAGTCCCAGTGTATAACTGTATAAAAAAAATATCGTTGCAAGGTGATCTCATATATCTAACCTTGTCTCAACGTTTTTCTGAAAATCTTTGTCATTCATAAGACAATTATTAATTAGATATAAGTTTAAAAGATGAAGTTACAAGATACCCCAATATACTTATATCTTTCCCAAATACTACTTGAACTACCACCGTTCAAGTTATAATTAGCTTCAAAAGTTCATCACATAGATGAGACTATAAGGCAAGATTTGAATAGATTAAATCTTTAAAATATTATCAAAATAAAATGAAGTTACGAGATACTTCATTTGATGTAAACATCATTTTGAAAACTTGACCCTGCCAACACTCAACAATCGCCCAACCGTAGCCTTTCTATCGAAGTGCTCTGGGTAGTGTTGCAGAAATTATCCAATTGGATGATGAACTCATTACGGGAGTTTGCCGCGCCAGGAAGACCACTTACGATGATCAGTCGTAGTAGTACAACCCCACCATTTTCTACATGTAGAGGAGAACCTGTCGGATTTACTTGTCAACCGAACACTGAACTCCTAAGGAATGGACCGCCTTAGCGGAACTTCCAGGCCATTTGGGCCAATATAATAAGGCTGGGCCGGCGCTACTCGGCCACTTACGCCACTCCTAGTTCAGATGAAATCCATGACTCTGAAACGTAAAGCTTGTCCCCACTTTCCCCAAGTAGAAACTTGTTGATACGGCTCCACCAAGAAGTCGTATCTATTTGGAAAGGAGAACTCACCGATATTTCCCAGGCGATGCCTGTTAATGGATTAACTTGTTCCAAGAATTTTACTTCCCGAGTGTTGGGTAAGTAATCAATTCATTTATCAAAACAGCAACCTTGTTGCGAATATAAAACACACCACAGAGCCGGATCCCTCAGGTTTTGAGCGAGTATTTAAATCCCCTTCGAAAGGAGGATCTTAAAAAAAATGAGTTTTGGGATCCGCTCTAACTTTTAAAAAAATCATTTTGAAGACTCGCAAAACATTTTTAAGAATGTTTGGAGTGAAGCTGATTTAATGAAGTAAATCAGTCCCCAGAATATTTAGAAAATGTCTGAATATTATTATTTAAATAATATTCCCATAAAGAATAATCTTTATAAAATAATTGAAGTAGAAGTATTAAAACTTATACTTGAAATGAATAGCAAATAATCAAAGATATACTTATACGAAAGTAATATCTTTATTTGAATAATCAAAAGTAAGTTTGATTATCGACACCTTATTCTTTAATACAATAAAGAATATTATTAAGTAATAAGCGGAGTCATAATACCTCGAATGAATACTATAAATAATATTCATAAAATAAAGGAGTCATACATCCTCAAATGAATATCCAAGTAATATTCAATAATAATATAAACTGAGTCATAAGCCCTCGAATGAATATTCAAATAATAAAATAAACTGAGTCATAAGCCCTCGAATGAATACTCAAATTAATATTCAATTAAGTAAAATAAAGGTATCGAATAAACCTTATTCGATCCATAGTTTTAAAAACTATATCCATATATATATAAATATATATATATAATATACTCGGAAACATCGACTCCCGGTTTAGAAATATGTTCACCTTTTATCCCCTATACTAAGGGTATACGCAACTACTTGCTTATTTCTAGCATAGGTATTATGCAACTATAAGCATTGAAATCAACAGATAGATAACCAGATTACGAAACAGACATGCATATATACCATATCAGCATGCTCCAATATATCGCAAAATTTGCTAATAACAATCATGCACTATCACAAGATAATGCATATACATATATTTACATCACAACAACAGTATATCGGGTAGAAAACTTGCCTGAGCGACTGGGGGTTACGAATGGCTCGGGACGAGTCTGGTAACCTATAAACAACAAGTAAGTTGGAATTAAACCAAAGTCACTTGTAAATCTATACTCTAACCAACTCAGACTCTAACGCTCGTTTTGCGCTTACTGATTCTCTTAAGTCACTCGAGTACCCTCGGCTCCACCATTTTTAATAATTTAACCTTTACGAGTTTTAAGGCGATTCCTTCGCGAGTGTCTTACCAACTGCCTAACACACTTACCATAAATGTTTCATGCATTAATTAACCCTTTTTGGTCTCTAACCTATGTTTCAAAGTAAGGCGAGGGGAAAAGTTTCGTTCGCGAAACGCCGTTACTTGAAACGGTCGTTTCTCCTAAACCGTGCATCGGAATCGAACGAACTACATATCAAAACGAAGCTCGTAACATGAGCTATCTAAACATGTCGGTGGTCATAATATAGCAGGGGGTTCTCGGGTCCTAATGTTATGCACAAAAACAGTCCAAAGAAAATCGGACGTTACGACGGCTATGTTTACGCGATTACCAATGTTTAAACTACTCCAATTAACCACCAACCAACTCATAACCATCAATACAACAAAACTTCACCTAAACCATACCACATCAGTCCATAATCTCCAAGGTTTTCAACTCAAACAACCACAATCACGACCTATGAACTATAATCAAGCTTCAATTACCAAAAACACTTCCAAATCAAACCAAACTACTAATAATCACAATCTATGCTTCTCATTTCACAACACCAACCATTAAACTTACTAACAAATAAAGTAAAGGCTAGGGTTTGAAGTTTATATCTTCCTTGGGAGGTGTTAAGTTGCTAGGAAGCCTTAGGGAGCCTCCTACAAGCTTGATCTTTCCAAAGAAATCAAGAACACAAAGTTAGGCTTTGAAGTTTCTAAAAGTCTGATTTAAAGAACTATAAAAATGAGAGTCTTACCATGATTATTTGGACGAGACTTGTGAACAAGAGTTGTAGGCCATCTCAATACCTTTCCAATGAGCTATAGAACACAATATTTGAGTGAGAAATGAAGGAGATACAGCAGTTTTAGTGTTCTGGTTCTGTTTTGGCCGAGAGCATGAAGAACAATGCCTTGGTTTCTTTTTGATTTTGATGAAAAATGATTTGCTTGGCTTGGTTGGTTTGATTTTTGTGTTTGTTTTAGTAAATTACCTAGTTGCCCTTGATTTTGTGTGGTTAAAAAGCCACCACATCTCCTTCCTTCCCATGTCATGCTTGTGTCATCCTCATGATGTCATCCTCCCCTCCTTGTCCTCTTTTCATTGGTTGGGTGACATCATCCTCTCTAATCCCTTTGATTAACTTCCTAATTGTTTGCCTAATGACCGCTGATCTGTTATACGGTTCGCTTAACTTTCGTTTTCGTTTATCGTTTGAAGGATCATACCCGGGATCTTATTACTTAGGTTCCCTTAACCTTTCTCAATATATTATATTCCTTTTATGATCCTCTCCTATAATCCTTTAATTTAAATCCTTTTTATCCTGTTACCTTTTTCTCAAATCTTTCCGTATCTAGTGTATTTCCGGGAAAAATCAAAGTGTTCGGATTTGGATTCTGACGATCTTTACATACACTTATATCCCATATAAAGTACTAATAAAATCTCAGAATATCCATATCAGAACCCCTACATAGTGTGGCATGAAAAGTTTTCTCATTCAGCAAAAACACTATTCATAAGGGTTTCAAAAATTTCCCAAAAATTGGGGTTATTACAGTCTCCCCTCCTTAAAAGGATTCCGTCCCGGAATCAGATAGAAAATGAATAGGGATACTCTTTTAGCATTGCACTTTCTAACTCTCGAGTAAATTTTCCCACATTATGGTTCTACCATCAAACTCTTACTAGTTTGATAACCCTTCTCCTAAGCACTCGTTCCTTTTTACTCTATACCCTTCCTGGTTGCTCCATATAGGTTACGTCTGGTTGCATGTCTATGCGCTCATATGCCCCTATTTGTCTGGCATCCGAATTACACTTCCTTAACATTGATACGTGGAACACGTTATGAACTTGCTACAGGTTCGGGGGTAGGGCTAGCTCATATGCTAACTTCCCAAACGTCTTAATATATCCAAGGGTCCAACAAATTGTAGACTTAGCTTTCCTTTCTTTCCGAACCTCATCAATCCTTTTTCAAGGGTTTCCAAGGGGATACCTATAACATTACTAGGCCCCCTATTTCATACTCTTTGTCCTTTTTGAGTCAAATCAGCATACCTCTTATGTCCATCTTGGGTTACTACCAGCCGTCCTCTGATTAGATCTATTATATCCCTGGTCCTTTGGACTACTGCGGGTCCGAGCATCTTGCGCTCTACAACTTCATCCTAACATAAGGGAGATCGATATTATCTTCCCTCAAGGATCTCATAAGGTGACACCTCGATAATGACATATGATCTATTGTCGTGATATAACTAAATCCGCGTTAAGTGATCATTCCAAATTTTTTCAAGTCTATTGCACAGACTCTCATTATAGCATTTAGCATTAGAGCTTTTGCTTCTCAATACCCATTCTTTTCGAGTTCGTAATTGCTACTACCTTCCGTTCCTAATATTATACTGGTTATACTTTTGCTCGTTAGCGTTCTATAACCTTTTAATAACCACGTCAACCTTAGTATTACGAATGTGTTCCCATTCTGAATACCACCATATCTTTACTACTCCTTTTTCAGCTGTTTCTATTTTCGAAAGCTTAATCCTTCATATAGAAGTAAAAGAATTTATTGAGAGATCACTATGATCATGAACACTTGTTATCTCGCATAGTTAGTACAGAAGGTGGCCAGCCTTTAGTACTTGACAAGCAATTAAACAATAGTTGGTATCCTACTAGGCTTCTATCACACAGATAGACAGTCATTCGGCAATACCTCCCCTTCTGGAAGGGTTGTTCTTCTCAACTTACATGAAATGAAAAGAAGAGAAAAGAACGAACTGAAGAGAATTGTATATATAAAAAAAATATACCGCCACAAAATATCTGGCTTGGAACCTACCTTTGAACTATAGAGGTTTGTCATAGGAGAACAAAACATATACATATTTATATCAGCATCAAGTATTATAGCATCGTATTTCCCATGCCTAAATATTTCTATTCCGTCCATCATTCTATGGACCCATGCTCTTCCTCGAGCTTATACACAATCACCTTTGAAACTCCCTCGATTTCGAAAATCGAACCTGGGATCTCATTTTAGACATCACCATTACTAGAGTTCTATGCTTGCACCGCAACCTTCCTCATATAGTAATACGACTCTCTTTTCATAAGAGGGAATAAATATTCAATAGGTAGATACTCTACTTAATTAGTCTATCAATGATAACTTATACACTACCACGACCCGTTTAGTAGTACTCAATCTCAACATCCATTCCAATACAACTCTCACGGTTGTAATCAGCTCGTTACTCGCAGAATCATTGCTGCCTTACTATGGTCCACCACTGACCCACTATCATCATTCACTTTCCATGAAATCTTAATAGCTAACCATACGGAGTCCATACATGTCGTATCAAATCCTTCTAAGGAGGTAACATAATCACCATTTCTGATTCATGAAGAACACTCCTGATCTCAAAGGTTCGTTTAGTCCTTTTAAAACATGGTCCAGGCTCATTCTCAAGATAGTACCTTCTAAGATAGATAGCCCGCTCATGGCGATTACACGAATTAAACCTTTACCAGCTACTATTACGGCTGGGTATTGCACAGTCATCAGAAGGAATGTCAATCTTCCAAACCATAATACAACCTTCACAGTTTTAACCATCATCACTGTATTCTTTTGGCACAAGCGCCTATAATTATCCTCTTACCTTTAAAGTGTCGGCCACCTCTTTGGCCTTTCCTGATATTAAAATTTCCTTACAGTCAATGTCACTTGAACCATCTCCAAATAAATTTTCTACCTTATTTCAATCACAGCTTATGTGAAAATGCTTTCCTTAAAATCTGATGAGTAAAAAAAAAATCACCATTTTTCCATAAGTTATTGCCTCAGACTTTAGAGGTTAATCACTGTCATGACTGACTCTCAATCATAATTAGAACATCTTTTATCTTAAGTCCTAATTACCCTGAATAATTTCGACCATTACTGGTTCGATCCATACTTTCTCGTGGTTTAACACGTGCCCCACTTGGCAACATTATAATTACGTCATATTTCCTTTATCAACATTTCTATTCTTGAAAATTTTGAATATTACCTTTCTCCTTGTAAAACCTCTAAGGTTATCCTTCAATCGTTCCTCCTGTATTCCCTAGATACAGGGCATATTAAAATACCATTTACTATTACTAGAACCATTGTCTATATACTTCTGAAAAATTTCTCCACTGATTCTTAAAGATTGTTGCTACATTAACCCTTTCCAAATCATACTGTCAAAACTCATACTGTCCCTATTAAGAGTGAAATTCCAACCTTTATGCATTCCCCTAGGATTCATTTTAAGTTACCGATGTTCTATCCTTAATTCCACCTTTAAAAGGTACCTGCATCCTTCCATGGATAAATCAAGTCATATATCCCTGATAAGGGTGTCTTATTCAATCATTCCCACCTCGATAGTCTATACCTAACTTCATAATAGCATCCTTATTCAAATTGAGGTCAATCCATATGGCCTCCAAAAGATAACAACGGTCATCCACTTTTCTTTCTTGATTTGGTAATGATAACATGGATGTTCTGGAAGATATTGGTCATGTTCAACGTGAACTTCTTCTTAATAATTCCTTATTTACTTTTGTTGTTTATCTCAACAGTCATCTCAATGTTGGGATATCTTTCATATCTGGCGTCTCCCTTTCTGGGTATCATGCCACCGGTCTTACACTTTACCTTCTTGAAGGTCACTTCCTTCACCCAATTTTCTTAATTTTTTACTTTCTTGTCTCCTCAGTCTATCCGCGTCTCATTATTTATCCTTCGAATTATCTCAAGGTTTCCTCGAATCTTCCCAACTTATAGGGGATAAAATATATGTATCTCTTATACCTTCAACCATCAATTTAACTCATGGTGAATCACTCTCATCCGGACGATTACCTACTTTTCTATTTCTATTTCTATGAGTCTTTAGGGTTTCCTCATACCCAACTCCCTTATCATTCCTCAAACTCTCTTGCCTTTATATTCCTTTCTCTTATCGTTATTTCATGAACCAACACAACATAAGCATTGATTTCAAACATCCCGTCATTCTGGATTCGTGTCTTCAGAACGAATCTTGATAACTTTTACAACTTAGATTCATAATTCATCATACTCGTCTGCCTTTGTTCTGGCTCTTAAGCTTTTACACTGTCTCCATAACCTTGGGAAGTACTTTCCTGAAAACAATTGACTGAACTTAAATCAGTTTATTATAATCTCTTGCTCCGTGCCTTCCTTGGCCTTTCACCAGCGGGTGGTCTCTCTCTTAGGAGGGTAAGTGACAAAACAGTCTTTTGTGGTTCGTCAATCATTTAGAATCTCAAATGATTCATCTATTTCCTTTAGCCAGGCTCTTGCCTCGACTGGGTCAGCTTGTTCCTTGGAACTCTGAGAGCTTAGCGACTTAAAGGTCATGAAAGAATTTCCCACCGCACTGTCTCCTCAGGGTGGTGGTTGGGGATAATAGTCTAAGTTCTCTTTAGACAGGTCCATGAATTGCCGTATAGGGGTACCATCTCGGGTCTCCTGTCCTTACTCGACTTTTGTTTCCTCAGTCTAAATATTTCTTCCTACTCCCCATAATTGGGGTCATCTTACATAATTTAAATCCTCATTTTCCACTTCATCATGTTATGGGTTCCTTTTGTCTTGGTGGCAACCTCCCTGACTATCACGTTCAGGGTTTGCTCTAACTCTTATTCCTCAAACTAGCTTTCATCTAAGATTTCATCTTTAAGCTCTTAAACCTTTGGAACCCAAATTCTATAGGAATACCTCATTATTCCCTTATCATCACTCTCGGTATTAATCTCATACCTATTTGTTGGCTCTCTGCCTTCATTCATCACTTTTACTGGCACAATATGTTCTTTTCCAATACTTCGGGCTGTATTGCTATCTCAAACAGCTTTTCGGTACCGGCTCCGGTTACCTTCACTACTATTTCCATTTTCTCAAAATCTCTTATAAACTCTCCAAAAGACATTATCATCTTGAGTCTCTCCTTTTTACTAAGGGCATCAGCCACCATATTGGCTTTCCCCGAATGATAAAGAATCTCCCAATCATAATTCTTGATTAGCTCTAACCGCCTCCTCTGGCGTATGTTGAGCTCTTTCTACGTAAGAATGTACTAGAGCTCCTATGGTTTGTGAATCTCACACTTCTCTCCATACAAGTAGTGCCTCAAATCTTTAGGGCAAAACTATTACCACGAGCCCAAGCTCATGGGCGGGGATATCAAATTTTAAATTCCCTTAATTGTCTTGACGCAGACGCGATTATCTTGCTGTGCTATATAAGAAGCACCCTAATTCCTTATGCGAAGCATCACTTACAAATCACAAAATCTCATTTTCCATCCGGCAACGCCAACATAGGGAACGTCACCAACCTTTGCTTCGGTTCTTAAAAGTTGTTCTCGCATTTCTCTGTCCATTCGAACTTCCCAGTCTTACGAGTAAGCCGCGTTAAAGGGGCTACTACCTTTACAAACTTGAACGAACCTCTGGTAGTGACCGGCCAATCCTACCTCTGGTAGTCGACCCAACCAGGGTCATCAATTCATCAGTGGTCCTTTATCCAATCTCGTCAGGATCCTCCATGGGATCCTCCTCAGCAACTATCCCTTCTAGGATAACATCCTCAACCGCTACATCCTCAATATCAACATCATCCGGTCCTGCGTTAGGACGCTCTATTGGATCCACAATCTGATCTCCAATTAGTAATAAAACATCATCGCGTTGATGTTCCTCAACTTCAGGGTTCGGAGTCCCGCTACCATATACGATAACGAACTACGCTTCTATCGCTACATTTATAAGGGTTCCCATAAGGGTTTTAACTGTCAGTACTACGTTAGGTAGTCCGACTATGAACTTGGCAAGAGTTCTTATTATCTTAGTGAACTTATTATCTTAACGTCCCATCATCTCTGAGGTTTATAACGCTTGGCTCTGATACCATTTCTGTAACACCCCCAAATCCGGGGTCGGGGATCTGGGTTGTCACGAGTTCCATTTCCCTTAACAACACCCAATCTTAATAAATAATCAACTACTCTGTACTGTGACCCCACAATAAACACACACACCACAAGTTATAGTCTCAGAGATGAATATCCAAAAATAATCACAAGTCGTTTTATTCCACAATTATATGCCAATACACCTTAAACAGGTTTCTGAATAAATTTACATTTCTTTGCCATTATTACAATTCATAAATATACATAATCTGATACATCAAAAGTTAAAAGCCTAGCCTATTGGTAGTTCCTACCTCAGCTATGGCGGCATCAGTGCTTCTAGAAAACTGCGGAACGTCTCCTAACCTCTTGCGAATCGGGAGCTTGGTCCGGTTCATCTTGTCTATCTGATATTGTGTGATGAAAGAAGAAAGCAAGGGTGAGCAGCAAGCCCACCAAAATAATATGTATAATGATTAACAATATATGAGCCTTCTCATAGTACTCATGAAAGTCTTGGTCAAAAGAAATGAACCAAGTTGATATCTTAATGCGATGAAGTCGCAAAATATTCAGTATATATATATATATACATATATACTTTTCTAAATATTGGAAGTCCTCTTCCATGCACAATATACACAAAGTCCCAGTGTATAACTGTATAAAAAAATATCGTTGCAAGGTGATCTCATATATCTAACCTTGTCTCAACGTTTTTCTGAAAATCTTTGTCATTCATAAGACAATTATTAATTAGATATAAGTTTAAAAGATGAAGTTACAAGATACCCCAATATACTTATATCTTTCCCAAATACTACTTGAACTACCACCGTTCAAGTTATAATTAGCTTCAAAAGTTCATCACATAGATGAGACTATAAGGCAAGATTTGAATAGATTAAATCTTTAAAATATTATCAAAATAAAATGAAGTTACGAGATACTTCATTTGATGTAAACATCATTTTGAAAACTTGACCCTGCCAACACTCAACAATCGCCCAACCGTAGCCTTTCTATCGAAGTGCTCTGGGTAGTGTTGCAGAAATTATCCAATTGGATGATGAACTCATTACGGGAGTTTGCCGCGCCAGGAAGACCACTTACGATGATCAGTCGTAGTAGTACAACCCCACCATTTTCTACATGTAGAGGAGAACCTGTCGGATTTACTTGTCAACCGAACACTGAACTCCTAAGGAATGGACCGCCTTAGCGGAACTTCCAGGCCATTTGGGCCAATATAATAAGGCTGGGCCGGCGCTACTCGGCCACTTACGCCACTCCTAGTTCAGATGAAATCCATGACTCTGAAACGTAAAGCTTGTCCCCACTTTCCCCAAGTAGAAACTTGTTGATACGGCTCCACCAAGAAGTCGTATCTATTTGGAAAGGAGAACTCACCGATATTTCCCAGGCGATGCCTGTTAATGGATTAACTTGTTCCAAGAATTTTACTTCCCGAGTGTTGGGTAAGTAATCAATTCATTTATCAAAACAGCAACCTTGTTGCGAATATAAAACACACCACAGAGCCGGATCCCTCAGGTTTTGAGCGAGTATTTAAATCCCCTTCGAAAGGAGGATCTTAAAAAAAATGAGTTTTGGGATCCGCTCTAACTTTTAAAAAAATCATTTTGAAGACTCGCAAAACATTTTTAAGAATGTTTGGAGTGAAGCTGATTTAATGAAGTAAATCAGTCCCCAGAATATTTAGAAAATGTCTGAATATTATTATTTAAATAATATTCCCATAAAGAATAATCTTTATAAAATAATTGAAGTAGAAGTATTAAAACTTATACTTGAAATGAATAGCAAATAATCAAAGATATACTTATACGAAAGTAATATCTTTATTTGAATAATCAAAAGTAAGTTTGATTATCGACACCTTATTCTTTAATACAATAAAGAATATTATTAAGTAATAAGCGGAGTCATAATACCTCGAATGAATACTATAAATAATATTCATAAAATAAAGGAGTCATACATCCTCAAATGAATATCCAAGTAATATTCAATAATAATATAAACTGAGTCATAAGCCCTCGAATGAATATTCAAATAATAAAATAAACTGAGTCATAAGCCCTCGAATGAATACTCAAATTAATATTCAATTAATTAAAATAAAGGTATCGAATAAACCTTATTCGATCCATAGTTTTAAAAACTATATCCATATATATATAAATATATATATATAATATACTCGGAAACATCGACTCCCGGTTTAGAAATATGTTCACCTTTTATCCCCTATACTAAGGGTATACGCAACTACTTGCTTATTTCTAGCATAGGTATTATGCAACTATAAGCATTGAAATCAATAGATAGATAACCAGATTACGAAACAGACATGCATATATACCATATCAGCATGCTCCAATATATCGCAAAATTTGCTAATAACAATCATGCACTATCACAAGATAATGCATATACATATATTTACATCACAACAACAGTATATCGGGTAGAAAACTTGCCTGAGCGACTGGGGGTTACGAATGGCTCGGGACGAGTCTGGTAACCTATAAACAACAAGTAAGTTGGAATTAAACCAAAGTCACTTGTAAATCTATACTCTAACCAACTCAGACTCTAACGCTCGTTTTGCGCTTACTGATTCTCTTAAGTCACTCGAGTACCCTCGGCTCCACCATTTTTAATAATTTAACCTTTACGAGTTTTAAGGCGATTCCTTCGCGAGTGTCTTACCAACTGCCTAACACACTTACCATAAATGTTTCATGCATTAATTAACCCTTTTTGGTCTCTAACCTATGTTTCAAAGTAAGGCGAGGGGAAAAGTTTCGTTCGCGAAACGCCGTTACTTGAAACGGTCGTTTCTCCTAAACCGTGCATCGGAATCGAACGAACTACATATCAAAACGAAGCTCGTAACATGAGCTATCTAAACATGTCAGTGGTCATAATATAGCAGGGGGTTCTCGGGTCCTAATGTTATGCACAAAAACAGTCCAAAGAAAATCAGACGTTACGACGGCTATGTTTACGCGATTACCAATGTTTAAACTACTCCAATTAACCACCAACCAACTCATAACCATCAATACAACAAAACTTCACCTAAACCATACCACATCAGTCCATAATCTCCAAGGTTTTCAACTCAAACAACCACAATCACGACCTATGAACTATAATCAAGCTTCAATTACCAAAAACACTTCCAAATCAAACCAAACTACTAATAATCACAATCCATGCTTCTCATTTCACAACACCAACCATTAAACTTACTAACAAATAAAGTAAAGGCTAGGGTTTGAAGTTTATATCTTCCTTGGGAGGTGTTAAGTTGCTAGGAAGCCTTAGGGAGCCTCCTACAAGCTTGATCTTTCCAAAGAAATCAAGAACACAAAGTTAGGCTTTGAAGTTTCTAAAAGTCCGATTTAAAGAACTATAAAAATGAGAGTCTTACCATGATTATTTGGACGAGACTTGTGAACAAGAGTTGTAGGCCATCTCAATACCTTTCCAATGAGCTATAGAACACAATATTTGAGTGAGAAATGAAGGAGATACAGCAGTTTTAGTGTTCTGGTTCTGTTTTGGCCGAGAGCATGAAGAACAATGCCTTGGTTTCTTTTTGATTTTGATGAAAAATGATTTGCTTGGCTTGGTTGGTTTGATTTTTGTGTTTGTTTTAGTAAATTACCTAGTTGCCCTTGATTTTGTGTGGTTAAAAAGCCACCACATCTCCTTCCTTCCCATGTCATGCTTGTGTCATCCTCATGATGTCATCCTCCCCTCCTTGTCCTCTTTTCATTGGTTGGGTGACATCATCCTCTCTAATCCCTTTGATTAACTTCCTAATTGTTTGCCTAATGACCGCTGATCTGTTATACGGTTCGCTTAACTTTCGTTTTCGTTTATCGTTTGAAGGATCATACCCGGGATCTTATTACTTAGGTTCCCTTAACCTTTCTCAATATATTATATTCCTTTTATGATCCTCTCCTATAATCCTTTAATTTAAATCCTTTTTATCCTGTTACCTTTTTCTCAAATCTTTCCGTATCTAGTGTATTTCCGGGAAAAATCAAAGTGTTCGGATTTGGATTCTGACGATCTTTACATACACTTATATCCCATATAAAGTACTAATAAAATCTCAGAATATCCATATCAGAACCCCTACATAGTGTGGCATGAAAAGTTTTCTCATTCAGCAAAAACACTATTCATAAGGGTTTCAAAAATTTCCCAAAAATTGGGGTTATTACAATACGTGTATCTCGAATTGATACCACGTAACCTTATCAGTCTACCCATGCGTTTCTATCTGACTCGCATATATATACATATAATTATATAGCACATAAGATTCACATAGCCACGTAAAGCTCATAGCACATAAAGCACATAATTAATTTTTAGACTCATAATTATTTTTAGAATCGATTCTTGACTCATACTTATAATAAACTCTCTTCCGGAAGAAATTATAACTTACAATTATTTTTATTGGATTCGTTTCATTTTTCTGAGTCTAGGGGTCTTCGTTTCGCTCAAATCGGACTAACGGTTTAATTATTATGAATTAAACAAGATTTAATTAATTAATAATTAATTATAAATAATTAATTATAATTAAATAATCCTTAATTACATTTTTAAATAATTAACTAATAATTATTGTATTTTAAAAATGATTAATCCCTAATTATTAGGATTAATTACTATTTATTACAATTATTTACAGATTATTATTACTTATTCGATTAGATCGATTATTTATAAATAAACAATCGATACAACTAACTGATACGCTATTTATCGAATAAATACTAATTACTCGAATTATAATCTGACTCAACGATTAACTACTCGTATAAATACGAGCTACTCACTATTCTCGAATACTATCGAACTAATATATTATTACTGTAACTTATATGATTCGTTAATCAATTAATTATCTGTATCTAATTATTCGATACGAATAATTATTACGACTTTCTTCGAATAATTAACGCTCGAATAATAATTCTCATTATCGAATCACTACTCGTATGAATACGAGTTACTCGTAATATTAACTAATTATCGAATTATTAATCATATTATTTAATCCTTATTTATTAATTAATTACCTAATTATTAATTAATTATCTAATTATTAATTAATTAGATAACTAATAAATAATTAGATAAATATTTAAATAATTAATTAAATAATTAAATTCAATTTATAAATTAATAAAATAATTCAGGAATTAATTATAATATTTTTCAGAATTTAAAACTGATTTTTAATTGATTTATAGAATTAATTAAAACTAATTTTTAATTTTACAAAGTATAAATAAATAATTAATATTTCAGAAACAGGAAACAGAAATTGGTTTTGGGTTTTGGGGGATCAAACCCGGGTCGAAACCGGGTTGCAAACCGGGTCGAACCTGGGTCGCGAAGAACACAACCCAGCAGCCCAGAAACCCGACGCCGACGGCGTTTCCCGGCGAAAATCCGGCGATTAAAACACGGCCAAATCGTGTGATTCCAGTCTGATTCTTCTGCGTAATCGTTCTTGGCCACCATAGCAACCTTCTCCCACCTTCCTTCTTCTCCAGTCGTCGACAGCGTCACCGGAAAACGAAGAACACCGCCATGGCGGCGGTTCTCCAACGAGGGTGAAATCAACACCAAAACTGACGAAATCGGTGTCGTTCGATTCCTTACTCGACGATCTACTCATTCCAATCAACAGAATCAACCAACAACTAACGATTTGTAAGACCCGAATTCGAAATAAAAACCCGAAATAACGAAGTAAAAATCGAATAATCTACACATGATATTGATAACAGAATCAGGTAGAGAATTCAAAGAGCTTCACAACCATTACTTACATGACTGATTTGGTTAACAGAATCACGATCAAAATCGACTTTGATTCTCCTGCCATGTTCTTCACCCACACAGAATTTCTTGATTTTTCTGTTTTTTTCTGATTTTTTTTATTATTAATTACTAATTAATTAACAGTAAATCAGCTATTTATATTTATGAAAATAATACCTCCAAATAAAATTAAGGGGCTAATTACACTCCTAATAAAAATATTTGGCCCCAATTTTTATAATTTTTGGGTATTAATAATGAATTTTTAAATATCCAATAAATACAAAAATTTATGTCAAAAATTCCCAAAAATTGTGAATATTACTAAAATGCAAAGAAAAATGATGTAAGATAATTTCATGATCATATAAAAATAAAAAATGTGATTTTTGTGGGGTTTTTGGTACCCGAAGGGGTCCGGAAAAATCGTTTTTTCGCGAAAAAGGTAAATTTGTAAAACGTCTAGGGGTTCAGAATAGCGATATGGTATAGGGCATTTTTGGAAAAATAGGGCCAATGATTTTGTTTGAAATGCGGGCTTTTAAAATATGGTTTTGAGCTGTACAGGTTTTGATATAAAATATATAACTTACGATAAAACACTCAATAAATATCCAAAACACGTTTGGATCAAAACAGACAACATGTAACACATAGCATTTAGGGTTTAATGACTCAACACATTTAATCACATAATAATACACATAATTTATCTTTATTATGATATAATACAAGCGTAATTTCTCGGTCGTTACACTAACTACAACTTACGGTCCTTGTAGCTTTTACCAATCTTACTGAGTCAATCTGAATCCAAAGTGATTCTTGACAAAGCTTGATATCAACTTTTCTTCTTTAATCCTCAGGATCTAAACCATCATCGAGTTTTATTACCCTTGGATGAGAAGAATCTTCATTGTAGCATAGACATTTCTCTTTCAGTATTACTTCAAGCTTAGCAGAATCCTTCATCATTGGAATTTCACTTCCATCATCTTCAACAATATTAGGAATGAATTATGTAACCCTTAAACCAAAAATTCTAGCTTTATCTCTAATAGTCTTCAATATGAAATTTGACCATCTCATGGTAATATCAGACTTTACCTCTAAAAGGTAATGAAAGAATTGAAGTTCTTTCAGTGATTTGTTTAGCACATCTGATTCTGACATCTGATATGTCCTTCCATCTTCAAGAAATAGAATAAGATTTTCCTTGACATTGTGCTTGTCATGAGTATCCAGTACCACTTGAACAGAGATAACCTTATCAAGGCATTTCTGTGTAACATCTTCAAGAGGTTGGTCAGTTAATAGGAATGGATCTCTTATAAGCATTTCAACTCCTGTTTTGATTTTAGCTTCATCAGAACCTAGCCCTGCTCTGTCTCTTGCTTCTCTGGCTTTCAATCCAACAGTCATGAAATCAGATAACAATTGGCTTTTCTTTGGATCTGATGGTTTGACATTCTTCCACGGAAGTTTCTTTTTGTCAGCTATTTTCATCTTATCTAAATCAACTTGAGCACTGTCAGAGGTTGATGTCTTGATGACTTTATCAGAACTTGATGTTTCTGTTGTAGCTTGCAGTTCTTCACTCTAAACAACTTGGGCTCTGTCAGAAGTTGTCTTTGATTCTTCAGAAATCTTCCTTCTTTTCAGAGTTTGAACATCTTCATCTTTAACAAGAATATCATCAGTAACTTGAACCAGTTTGCACACAGGTTTTATCAGGATTTGAGAAATTTTCATCTCCTATGGCTTTATTGGTTCATCAACTTTTCCCTTCCCTTTGTCTTTGGGATCAATCTCAATCTGTGATCTTGTTTTGGGCTTTGATGCCTCAGAAATTGATTTTTCCTTGATCACAATGCCGTTTACCTTAGGCCTTGGAGGTTTCTTTGCAACATAAACTTTTAGCTTTAGATTTGTCTTTTCAGCTTTAAATCTAGCTTCTTCCTCCTTGAGATTTTCTAAATCCATTCCTGGATTATGCTTCAGAAATAATCTTCTAGCAATTTCCTCATCAAGTGTCTGAATCTTGGGACCTTTGTAGTAGACAGTAGTCTGCTTTCCCTTGAGTTTCAGAGTTTGCATATAGTTTTGAGAGTCTTAACTTCCACCTTGTATCAGAACATCAGGCTTTGTCATCAGACTTTGCCCATCAGAACTTAATATCAGATTTTGAGTATCAGCACTTGATATCAGATTTTGAGTTTTAGCAGCTTCATAACTTGTCTTCTTTTGAATAGAAGATCTGCTTGCATCAGTAATTAGTTTCCTAGAAGAAACCTTGCTGCTGTGCTCTTTACCTTGAACTTGACCTCTACCCTTGCTAGGGTTTCCCTGGTCATCAGCTTCATCATCTTTCTTCTTCAATACTTGATCATTAGAGCATTTGGACTTAACTATCTTCTCCCCCTTTTTGGCATCATTAGTTAATAAGAGAGAGAAGAAGTTCAACTGAAGATTGGAGTTAATCCAATTGAGCTTTTTGAGAGGCTTGATTTTACAGGACCTCAGCAATTTGGGCCTGTTACTTCTCCTGAACTATCTCAATTGCTTCAACCTTTTCAGAAATAGGTCTGATAAACCTCTTTTTATCAATCTTGGTCTCCATATCTAGATTTTCAGCTTTTTCAAGAAGCTTATCAACCTTTTCTTGAGTAGCATAGTGTAGACCTTGAAGATTTTTGGTAGACAGAGCTGTCACTTTGAGTTGTGTCTTGAAATCAGAATTTTTGAGCAACTCATCAGCTTTTCCAAAATGGTATGTCAGTACTTTGGAGCTTGGAATGAAATCAGTTTCATTCCACTTCTTAGTCCACTCCACACCTCTGTGAGTATCTTCCCAAGGAATAGGAGCAGCTTGCTCAACAAACTTCTCAATAAGTGCCTCCTTGCCTAGAATGGGAGCTGGAGTATCAAAAGAAACACTATCTCCAGTACTAGAAGAAGACTCATCATTCTCTAATAAGACAAGTATATGTGAGGCAATGGGAGATTCTGGAACTACCTCATCTAAATTCTGATCTTCAGGTTCCTGATCAAGAATTGGTGTGGATGGTATCTCAGCATTTAAGATTGGAGAATGAATTGGAGATGTCTGAGCTGCTGTAGGAGCTTCCAGATAAAGAACAGTAGGTATATTCAGATTCTGAATATCTATTTCAGAATTTGTGCCTTGTTCTTCAGCATCATCTGTTGCCTTTATTGGAGAGACAGGAGGGGTGAGCACAGTGTCTTGAGCTTGAGTAGGGGATGACAGAGCTTCAATTACAAAAGGTTCTGATGAGATCAGAGATTCCTGATCCCCTTCCTCAGCTTCAGTAGTATCCTCAAATGGAGGCTTAGCCATGTGCCTTTTTGCCCTCATTTTCTTCAATCTCCATGATAATGAAGGAGTTGCTTGAGCATCAGAACTAGCAGTTCTCTTCCTCTTCAAAGTATCCGAACTTTGAGCTTCAGCATTTACCTATTGGGTTGACCTTTCAGCTTCTGGTTCTTTCTGAAAAACCACAGTTTCAGCTTCAACAGTCACAGGTTCTGATGCATGAACATGTGCTTCCTCTTCACTATCAGATTCATCCCTGAGAATCATCTTTCTTCTCTTTTATGGAGGTTGAGGAACAGACTTTGCCCTCTTAGGCTTGGAAGATGAAGGTCTGATGGTATGTGCTGATGGTTGTTGGGAGGATTGAGCTGATGGTTGGAAGTAAGTTCTGATGGTAGGTTGAGTTGGTTGAGGTTGAGAGGTGGTTGGTTGTGTAGTTGTTGGAGGTGCTGATGGAGGTTGGGTTGGTTGGACATCAGGATATAAGGCAGCATAGGTGGCTGGATCAGAATTTATCAAGACTTGTTTGACAGATGTAGGAATTTGGAGGGGTCTCAAAACAGTCTTCTTATTATCAGTAGATAATAAGTCAGTAAAGGCTCTCTTAGCAAGTTTAAATGGTTCAATTAACTCACTTGCTAGTTGGGGTGCATCAGAGCAACAAAAACTATAAATAAGCTGACAGAATCTAGTAAAATAAACTGTATTTCTATCTTCTGTCATCCTATCCCCAATAAATCCTATAATAGCACTTACATAATCAAAATGAGTTTGATTAATGAGAGCATACCCGATTTGTTGACTGAGAATTGGGATTGCATCAAAGTTTGAACATTTATTTGCAAAAGTTCTGGTGATGCAGTCAAAGAAGAAACTTCATTCCCTCCTTATGTTGGGTCTCTTCAACTGTCCCAGCTTTGCCAAAGTTTTCTCATAGCCCAGATTGGCCATTAGCTGTTGAAGAGCTGGCTCCTCAACTGTTGAATATGTGCAGTTTTCTGGCAGATGGAGTGCTTGTCGAACTGTGGCCAGAGTCACTACATGCTCATCCTCCCCTGTTGAAAAGATAATACTTGGGGACCCATGAGCACCACCATCATCATATATGCCACTTCTCCAAAACTCCAGCACTTGAGTTCCAGAGATGGCTTCTGGTTGGGTCAAAGCATACCCAATCTCAGAGTTAGCAAGGAAGTCATGAATGAAGTGAAGTTCTGATGGAGCTTCACCCTTGCTAAGAATAGCCAAGTAATTGTTGGGAACAAACTTAGCTCCATTGAAAACAATGTCTTTTGGTGCCATTTCTATAAGAAATAAGGGAGAAAATTGAGTGTGCACAAGGTGTTTGATAAAAGTCCTGTAAGAAAAAGCTTCAGAGAATATTGGAAAGAGAGAGAGAATAAGAGAGATTAGAGAAAGAAAAGTAAGTAAAAGATTATAAAATCTTTTAACTCCCATATTTATACTCTCCTTTTGACAACTGTTATGATTAAAGCATAACAGACTTTAGAAACCTGGCAGCATATCATTAGTCAAAACATTATTAGTGGACACGAGTATTAAGCAGTAACAAATGTGCACATGCAGTGTTTCAAGGAAAACACGCTTCCCACTTACTAAATGATTATGACTATTTTTATCTCACCTAATTATATTCTGATTAAATATGACCGTTACAGTATTTATCACAAATAAATCAATTAAATAAATAATGTCACGTAAGCATAAGAGTTTGCATCGGGATTTAATATCAGAACTTGACTCTTATCAGATTTTAACAATCATTAGAACATGGCTTCTTTACTCAAAAAGTGAATGTTTGTTACTGTGATTCTTCATACAAATACTGACTTGTTTCTTCAGAGTTTAATCATCAGAACTTCCATCAGAACTTGTCCTCAGAATTTATGCAAATGACACTTAACTGTTTATCAAAAACAACTTAATCACCACAGTAATTTTCATTATTCATATGGAGTGAGAGTGTGTGCATTTAGCAAAATATCAGATAAAGATTAAAGTCTGATAAACTTCAGTACATCTTAGAAATAAAGCATAACTAAGAAAAGTGCTTAAAATATGTCATTAATTATGAAGTCTACTATAGAACAAATTTATGCAAGAATCCACCTCAACTGTTTGTGCTCATTTTATGCATCTTTTGAAATTCCTTTTTACAGTGGCTTCTTAGTGTAAGTGAGTCACAACTACTATCATAATTTATGCTATTATCAGAGTATTTCTCCAGTAATCAGAGAATATGAAAAGTCACCAAGAAAAATTTATTTGCTTTTCTAATGCATATAACTTAATACCAGCAATGCACTTGGGTCTTCCCTTCCACATATTTACTCTAGATCTCAAAGGAGTACCTGACTTCAATTTTCTTTTCTTTTCTTTACTTTTCTTCATATAAGTGAGGCTTATCAAGCATGTGGTTCATCCTTAAGATTTACTGACATCAGAATTTGACAGATAAGAAGCAAGAATCTAGTTTGTGACTTAGTGATAAGATACACAAAGTAAATTTGACTAAGCTCAAAATCAGAATTTGCTTGTGTTAATGAATTTCCACATAAACAACTAATTCAAACATGGAATTTCTAGTATGTTAAAGACTACTAGGTCAGCATCTAGCACAGTTATCCTCATTGGATTGAATAGTCACAGAACATTCAAATCACTATCAGAGTATATAGATCCACATCAGATAACAATCAACATTTAATATATTACAATTTAAGCACAGATTACATGAAGATAAGACAATATGTAAACATTAATCATAAAGTCTGATGCATGAGAACAAAAACTAAGCAGATTTTGAGAAAGAACCTGAAACCATTCCAAGTTCATTTACCAGTCTTGTAAAAGTAGCTTCACATAGTGGTTTTGTGAAGATATCTGCTAGTTGTTGATATGTTGGAACAAAATGTAATTCCACTGTACCTTCCATCACATGTTCCCTTATGAAATGGTACCTAATGCTGATGTGCTTTGTCATTGAGTATTGAACTGGATTACCTGTCATAGCAATAACACTTTGATTATCACAGTAAATAGGTATTTTAGAAAATTCTAACCCATAATCCAGTAACTGATTCTTTATCCAAAGAATCTGTGCACAACAGCTTCCTGCAGTAATATATTCTGCTTCTACAGTTGATGTGGAAATTGATTTATGTTTCTTGCTAAACCAAGAAACCAATCTGCCTCCAAGAAATTGGCAGCTTCCACTAGTGCTTCTCCTGTCTATTTTGCATCCTGCAAAATCTGCATCTGAGTAACCTATTAGCTTAAAGTCTGATTCTCTAGGATACCACAATCCTAGATCAGCAGTACCCTTGAGGTACTTAAAAATTCTTTTTATAGCTATAAAATGAGGTTCTCTTGGATCAGCCTGAAATCTTGCACAAAGTCAGGTAGCATACATGATATCAGGTCTACTTGCAGTTAAATAGAGTAAAGAGTCAATCATACCTCTGTAGTTAGTAATATCTACTGATGAACCAATATCTTTATCTAACTTGGTTGCAGTGGCCATGGGAGTGGATGCAGTTGAACAATCTTGCATTCCAAATTTCTTCAGTAAATTTCTGGTGTACATGGATTGATTGATAAAAGTACCTTCTTTATTTTGCTTGACTTGAAGTCCCAGAAAATAGCTGAGTTCTCCCATCATACTCATTTGATATCTTGACTACATTAGCTTTGCAAACCTTTCACAGAGTTTGGCATTTGTAGAACCAAATATGATATCATCAACATATATCTGTACTAAAAGTAAGTCCTTTCCATGGTTGAGATAGAACGGTGTTTTATCAATTGTACCTCTGTGAAATCCACTTTCCAGAAGGAATTGAGCTAAAGTCTCATACCATGCCCTTGGAGCTTGCTTAGGGCCATAAAGTGCTTTGTCTAATCTGTATACATGATTTAGAAATTTTGAGTCTTCAAATCCTGGAGGTTGTTCAACATATACCTCTTCTTTCAATTCTCCATTGAGAAAAGAACTTTTCACATCCATTTGAAAGACTTTAAACTTTTTGTGAGCAGCATAAGCCAAAAAGATTCTTATGACTTCCAATCTAGCAACTGGTGCAAACGTTTCATCATAATCAATACCCTCCTGTTGAGAGTAGCCTTTAGCAACCAACCGTGCTTTGTTCCTTATAATTATGTCATCACTGTCAGTTTTGTTTCTGAACACCCATTTTATGCCAACAATTAATCTGTTCTTTGGTCTTGGCACTAGGGTCCAGTCTTTATTTCTTTCAAATTCATTTAATTCTTCCTGTATTACTTGCACCCAATCAGCATCTTAAAGAGCTTCTTCCACTTTCTTTGGTTCATTCTGAGATAGAAAAGAATGGTAGAGACATTCATTTGATGTTGCAGTTCTAGTTCTGACACCTGCTTCAGGATCTCCAATTATTAAGTCAGATGTATGTGATTTAGTCCACTTTCTTGTAGATGGAAGTTGTTCTCTAGAACTGGATCCTCCCCCATGATCTATGTTGTCTTCATTAGCATTTTCTGATGCTCCCCTGTAGTTATGCTCTCTAAGACTTTAGAATTTGAGTTGGATCCTTCAGGATTTGAAGTATTAGAGTTTCCAGAATATCAGAACTTGGCTCATCAAAACTTGATGAATCAGAACTTGAGGAGCCAGTGACAGGTTCTGATGCTTCTTGAGAGTCTTGAGTTGTGGTAGGATCTTCAGCTTGCTCCCCCAGGACAGGTGCATTTTCCCTTAGAGTAGTTACCACAGTTTCAATAACATCAGAATTTAACCCGTCAGAACTTACAGTATCAGGATTTAAGCCATCAGAATTTGCAGAATCAGAATTTAAATCTTCATTTTCAAATCTTAGCTGATCATGCTCATTAAAATCTTCAAGTCCAGTAATCTTTTTATCATCAAAAGATATATTGATAGATTTCATGACAACCCTTATTCTTAAATTGTAGACTCTGAAAGCTTTTATGGAAAGTGGATATCCAACAAAAATTCCTTCATCAGCTTTTAGATCAAATTTTGACAGCAGTTCATGATGAGTCTTAAGAACAAAACACTTACATCCAAATACATGAAAGTATTTCAGATTTGGCTTCTTTTTCTTCACCATCTCATATGGTGTTTTTCCATGCTTGTTTATGAGTGTTGCATTCTGTGTAAAACAAACAGTCTGCACAGCTTCAACCCAAAAGTAGGTTGGTAGCTTTGCTTCATCAAGCATTGTTTGTGCAGCTTTAATGAAAGTCCTGTTCTTTCTTTCTACAACTCCATTTTGTTGTGGAGTTTCAGGTGCAGAAAATTCCTGTTTGATTCCATGCTCTTTGCAGAACTCTTCCATGATTGAATTCTTGAACTCAGTGTCGTTATCACTTCTTATAATTTTGACAGAATCTTTGACCAATTTATCCAGCTTTCTGCATGATCAGTTAGAGTAGATGCAGTCTCATTCTTCTTGTGCAAGAAATACACCCAAGTGTACCTTGTGAACTCATCCACTATAACCATAGCATATTTCTTCTTTGCAATAGACATGACATTGACTAGACTAAATAGATCAACATGCAGTAGGTGATAAGGCTCGAGAATTGAAGATTCAGTTTTGCTCTTGAATGAAGATTTTCTTTGTTTTGCATTTTGACATGAATCACAAAGGCCATCAGGAGCAAATACTGATTTTGGCAGTCCTCTCACAAGATCTTTCTTTACTAGCTCATTTATGTTGCTGAAATTTAAATGAGAGAGTCTTTTGTGCCAATTCCAGCTTTCTTCAATTGATGCTCTACTCAACAGACAGATTGCAGAATCATCAGAACTTATTGAAAGTCTGGCTTCATAAATATTACCATGCCTGTAACCTTTTAGAACCACTTTTCCTGTATAATTGCTTACAACTTCACAATGTACTTCAAATAAATCCACATAATAACCTCTGTCACATATTTGACTCACACTTAGCGGTTTGTGTTTAAGTCCCGAGACAAGAGCTACTGTTTCAATGATGACATTCCTAAGATTGATATTGCCATATCCCAGAGTTTTTCCCATGTTACCATCTCCATAAGAAACTTCTGGGTCAGCTTTCTCCACAAAGTCTGATAGCAGGGCTTTATTTCTAGTCAAAGTCTGATAGCAGGGCTTTATTTCCTGATTTAGGAGGTAAAGAGTTTATATCTTTATTTTTCCTGCAAAAAGAAGCAAGATGGTTAGAGTTTCCACAGTTATAACATTTCTTTCTAGGAGCATTAGGAACAGGCATATAATTATTGCTTTTATTCACACCTTCTTTTCCATTCCTATTTTTCCTAGCTTCCTTTACCTTGTTCACATTTCTAATCTCTTTCAATTTATGCTTAAGCTGCTTCTTTGTCATTAAGCCTATACTTACTTTAGCTGGTTTATCCTATTTTAATTTGTCAGAAGTTGACTTTTCTTTGACTTCTGTCCTAGACTCTTTCATTTTTTCAGAATCAGACTTTACAGTTGTTGCTACAAACTTAACAGGATTTACCTTTGGCTTAGCAGTCTGTTTAACAACAATTGGCTCAATTTGTTCAGTTCCTTTCTCACTTTTATCATCTCCATAACCTAAGCCCTCTTTCCAGTTTCCACTACTTAGTAAATTCTGAGTTGTTCTGCCAGAGTTAGTCCAAGTCCCGATAATCTCTTTTTCCTTTTCTAAGTCAGCTTTTAGAGATTCATTCAATTTTAACACTTCATCTCTAACATACAAAGCATCATCTTTTTCTTTCTTAGTTTGATGAAGAAAAACTAACTCCTTTTCTAAATAATTATTTCTCTTTTTATAAGCAAGATTTTCAGATGTTAATCTTTTACATGTTAAAGTCCGACCTCTATAACTAATAAACATGGTTTTAAGATATAATCTCAACTCAGTAATATCATCAGTATGAAAGGCATAAGTTGTTTGAGGTACCTTCAATTCAGCAGTTTCAGGACTGCTATCAGCATTTGCCATCAAGGCATAGTTCACCTCATGTTCAGAATCTGAAGTGTCTATCCAGCTTTTCTTCTTTGTGACAAGTGCCTTGCCTTTGTCACTTTTTCCTTTCTTGCAGTCAGGAGATATGTGGCCTCTTTCACCACAATTGTAGCATTTGACACTTGAGTTGTCTCCTCTGCCAGACTTTCCTCATTTGCCTTCAAACTTTCTGAACCCTTTCTTTATCAGAACTTCCACTTTTCCTGGAAAACTTCTTGCCTTTTCTGAATTTCCTGTAGGCTATCTTTGTGATACCCTTCACCATAAGAGCACATAGTTTTATCATATCTTCATCAACATCCATTTCAGGTAAACTTTCAGTTTCTGAATCATCATCATCAGAATATGATGACTCTGAATCAGACTTTATGATGATAGCCTTTCCTTTGCCCCTCTTTGAGGAAGCCACTTTAGGAGATTCCTCCTCAGCTTTAAGAGCAACTGTCCTTGACTTTCTTCCATGCCTCTTACTCCTTTAATCCATCTCAAGTTCATAAGTCTTGAGCATACCATAGATTTCATCAAGAGTAGTTTTAGTAAGGTCATAGTTGTCTCTTATGGTAGTAGACTTCAAATCCCAATTTTCAGGAAGAGCTAAAAGAAAATTTAGATTTGAATCTTCAAGATCATATTCCTTCTCCACCAGTGACAGATTATTCAAGAGTTTGACAAACCTGTCATATAAGTTAGTTAATGACTCATCAGGTTTTGAGTCAAAGTGCTCATACTCTTGAGTGAGTATAGTCCTCATGTTCTTCTTGATTGCATCAGTTCCCTGGCATCTTGTCTCCAAAGCATCCCATATCTCTTTTACAGTCTTACAATTAATTACCCTGTTTGACATGACATTATTAATGGCACTATGCAGCAAATGCCTTACCCTTGCATCCTTGGCAATAGATGAGATGTCTTCAGCTGTGTACTCGCCTTTCTCCTTTGGTATGGTCTTTGCTAGTTGATCAGCAACTACAACAGAGAGCTTGGTAGACTTATGCGGTCCTTCATTAATTCTGTCAAGGTATTCTGGATCTGTAGCTTCCAGAAACATAGCCATCTTCACTTTCCATATGGGATACTCAGAAGGTCTCGTATGAGAACCCTAATAGTCTCATATCGACTGTGGGTTTGAGTGACTTGAGTTTCTTGAGTTTTGGTGGGCTTGGTTGGAGTTTGTGCTTCTTCAGACATGATTGTTTGGATCTTTACTGTATGTGTGTTAACAGAAAAGCTCTAATACCAATTGTTAGGTCACACAATACTGTAGAAGGGGGTTGAGTACAGTGTTAATACAATCAAATCGATTTAACACAAGTATGTAACAAAGATCAAGTATATTGAATAAACTCTGTTACAATAAAAACTGTTGTTCTCTCTCAGTGATGAACAAATATCACTAAGAGCTGCTAGGTTACAATGTATATTCTTCTCCATAATGATAACACATATAGTGTAAAACCTAAGTCTGCGTTTATATAGTACACAGTTACAAGATATATTCTAATTGATATTGAATACAATTTTGTCTCCTAAAATATATCAATCAGATGTCTTCTACAAGTCTTCCAGTCTTCTAACTCTTTCCATGCATATCTTCTTTTGTTTTAGTCTCGATCTTCTCCTGTAAATTAGCTTCCTTCCTTATATGAAAGTCTTCCCGCACTTAAGTTCTGATACGACCTTAAGTTCTTACTTCCATTAAGTCCTGATTTCAGTAACTCCTGATTTATCCTGTTGTTAAGTTCTGAAAAACTAAACACAAATCATATTAGACATGACATCTCAAATATATCTAACATAGTACTTTAAACATGAAATATGTAAACCATGTAATAGTTTTCTTACCGATAATGCATTTTTCTGTAATAATTACAATATTACATCACGCTAATAAGAGCAAGTCCAACAGCTCCCTTATATGAGCTCTTAAATTCAATTATAAGGATTTTGACAAAAAAATGACACTTCAACAGTATCTTCGTACTTCCTTATATCACTAAGACACGAACTTCATTTTTTATCTTTAAGGAACTTCTTGTGCTCCCTTATAACATTTTTAGCAATAAAAAAAATCATTTTTCTCTCTTCTTTTTACATTTTTCTCTCTTTGTTCCAATTTTTGTCCATATCTTTTCAAATTTATTAATATAATAATAATAAGGAAGGAAGATAATAAGGGTTATTGCTGGAGTTGAAATTCAAAATCATGTATTAAATCAATAAAAGTTAATATTTTATAATATTTATAAGGAACTCACTAGAATACTGTTGGACTTGCTCTAATAGTATAGTGTATATATGGGAAAAAGGAACCTAAGGTTAACCTTAGGAAAATTCCTGAGGTAATCAAACTAAAAATGTTTCAATTCTTCTTTTAAAACCCTAAACTTTCTTTTTTTCAAAATAAAATAAATTTAATATTATCATAAACATATCAAACATAACATAAGATTAGAATTAGGGCTTTATATATATTGAGGGATTCTTTCAGGTTGTTTCCATCTCCCTATTGTGCAGGATGTTGAAAACATTTCCATTTGAACTTTGTTGTCTAGATTATAAATGACAAAAATAATAATATGAAAGCTAAGAGAAAAGAGGTTTAGGGAGTAAACTGAAAGAAACATTGTATTGATACTAAATCATAAATCGAGAGATGGTGGTTGAGAAAAGCTTTTTCTTAAGGGACTTCAAGAAAGGCTGCAGTGATACTCCCGCTCTCAAATTCTCCTGGGTAGTTGTATTCGCTGGATATGTTCTTAATATTTACTGGATTAAAACCAAGCACATTTTCCAGGTATCTTTTAACAAAAGAAGAGGCATCACAGCCAACTACAACAATGTTTTTCTTTAGACAACCTATATTTGTGACGTTTGGCTCAAGTCTTGGGGGAGTAAGCAGTTTTGATGATAAAGTAGCAGTGTAGATCGAGGACAATGCTAAAACAAGAAAAAGCCACACTGAGACTGGAACACGAGCATGATTTTTGTAGATATGTTCCTCTACAAGTTTTTATTAATTACAGAACTCAAACTACATATATATGCAAAAACAATTATAAATATGTGGTGTTCTGTTAAACATCACGGTACACATTACTCTCAATTAAACAATGGTACACATTTATTGTGAGTAATTTGCTTATAGGGACCCCGAAAATCTATATGAACAAGATCAAAGTTGTTAGGGCTATAAGAATTACTATTAGTAAAAGTAACCCTTTATTGTTTTGAGAAATGAAAAACATCACAAACTTGATTAAGATCAGAATAAGTTTTAACAAAAGGCAATTTTTGTAAGACTGCAAAAGAAGGATGGCCTATTTTAAGGTGCCAAAGACTTGAAGTATCAGACTTATTATAATGAGTACTGTGAACCATAGAATTAAAAGGGTCTGTTACACAAGTAGTCTGAATAGTATTACAAGAAACAAAAGTAGAACTGGAATTTGGCATGAGGCTGATTGGTTGCAACGTGTAAAGACCTTCATGACAATCACCAATCTCTCTCTCCTTCATCAGGGTAAGGTCTTGTATCATACATTTAGTTTTTAAGAAATATACCACACAAGGAGAGTGAGATGTCAGTTTAGCAATTGAAATAAGGTTACAATGAAAGGTGGGAACACAAAGCACCTTATTTAAAACTAAGTTAGGATCAAGAGTAAGATTTCTGATATAAGTAATATTTTATGTTTCTCCATTGGGTAAGTGAAGGACTGAGTTTATAAGTTTAACATCATGTAAGAGATGCAGTTGAAAGGTTATGTGATTTATGGCACTGGAATCAATAATCCACAGACTATAATCAGCTTTAGTAAGTGTTGTGCAAGACATGCATATACTATAACAAGACTAAGTCATATTGACAACCCTAAGATTTAGGTATATGATAGTCTACATCTGTATTTTATATTGTATTACTTGAGTCTGTAAAAATGTCAAAGATCAGACTGAAGTATTTTTCTGTAAACAGTCTCAAGCCTAAGAATGAACTCTGGAAGAAGATCAACAAGATCATGCCTCAGAGAAAAGGTGAAGAAACTTGGAGTTGAATAAATTTGTTTTAGGAAAAATGTTCTAAGTCAAGATATCTACAAGTCACTGATCAAGTCATATAGAGAAGTCTTTTGAGAACTCCAGAATGACTTATCGAGAAGTCTAAATTGGCTTATAGAGAAGTCCCAGAGATATCGACAAGTCAAATGAAGATATGAATATTAGAGATATCAATAAGTCATTTCTGCATATAGAGAACTAAGAGATGTCGACAAGGCAAATGAAAATATGAAGATTGGAGATCTCGACAAGTCAATTTGTCATTAGAGATCTCAGAGATATCGACAAGTCAAAATGCATATAGAGATCTCATAGATATCGACAAGTTATTTCTATACATGCGGATATTTGGAGACGTCGACAAGCCAAGTTCACTTATAGAGAACTCGGACATCTCGACAAGAAAAGTTTACTTATAGAGAACTTAGAGACCTCGACAAGCCAAAGTTACTTATAAAAAACTCAGAGACCTCGACATGTCAAGACACTTATAGAGAACTAAGAGATCTCGATAGGCCATTATACTTATCGAGATTTCAGTTCTCTATACAACAAACTAGAGATCTCGATACAAACCTCAAGTACAAAATACAGACAAGTTAAATATTCAAGATTATCAATCAACAAATGATCTAATCACTTAGATTGAAAAGTCTACAAAAGCAGCTTGAAGAGTGCCAGATCAAAGGCCAAGATTAACTGACAAAGGAAAGTCACAGACCTACACGATTTGCAAAGATACATTAAGCCAGAAATGAAAAGTTTAGAGATAACTTAAAGTAGGGTTTAGTACATCTTATTGCATGCTGTGTAAACCTGTGTTTACTAATCTATAAAGTAAATACTGGTCCTTTGTTTTAGTTGTAATAAAAAGATCTAGATTTTCTTGTAACTCTCTCAAGATAAAAGCTGAGTTCTTTACTTACAAAGAACCTGGAAATTTGTAGCAAAATATAGATAATTTTAATACAAAGTTAAGTGAGTTTTGAAAAATACTGTGTTTATTGTGCATTCTTTGTATATTCTGTTGAACACAATATCTCTACAAACTAGAAAGCCTTGTTCACCATTCCAAATAGTTTAAAAAGCCTAAAAATCAAAAAAACACATTCACCCCCCCCCCCCCCGTGTTGTATTCATTACCCAACAAGTGGTATCAGAGCAAAATCTGAAAGTAAACAAATCAAGATCTTGAAAGAATGAATACATAAAAGATAAGCAATATAAAGATACAAGCCTTTGATAAGACTAACTACACATTATATAAAAAGAAAAATGATACTATTTCTAAGGATGTCCTACCCCTTGTACATCCAGATTCTGAAGAATGGACCTTTCACTCCTATAGAAAGGATTGAAGAATCTACAGATGGAGACATGGTCATCCCAACTTATTATGGTCCTAAAGATCCTTCTAAATACACATAAACTGAGAAAGAAAAGGTCTCTCTTGACAGGGGTCTGCAATTAATTCTGATAGAGTCACTTGACAATATCATGTATAACAATATTGTCAACTGTGACACAGCTAAACAGATCTAGGAGAAAATAGAAATTTTTTGCAAAGGTACATAGGAAATTAGATCCAACCAAAGGAGAATACCGGTGTCTCAGTATGAGGGTTTCATGGCTAAACCAAAGGAAAATATTATTGATGTGTTTGAAAGATTTAATAAGCTGATTACTGACTTGCAGCTTCATGACAAGTACTATGAAGCTGAGGAGCTTAACTTAAAAAAATTTCTCACCCTTGCAGCCCATCTTGAACAGAAAATTTTCGCTATAAGAAAAGGAAGAGACTTGAGCAGAATGACATTGGAGGTTTTATATGGTATTTTCAAAACCTATAAACTGGAAATGATTCAAATAAAATCTTTAAGAGCTGGTCAAGGGCATATTATTGATGGTTCAAGTGCACTAGTTGTTAGTGATTGTAATTCATTTAATGATGAACAAGAAATCCAGACTCCAACTGTCTCAAGTGTTGAGCAAAAGAACAAGGAGCCACAGAAGCAAGTCATTCTGGAACTTGAAGAAGATGACTTCTATACACCTTGGATGAACTGGATGAGTTGAATCAATCGCTGGTTTACCTAGCAAAGAAATTTTCTAATATTAGAGTAAAGAAGCCAAATTTCTTCAAGAACAAAGGACATAGATTCAATAAGGACAACAGCTGAAAAGAAAAAGCTCAATATAACTCTGGTGGCAAAAGTGGCTACAAAACTGGATCTGTTGATAGATCAAATATAAGATGCTTCAATTGTGATAATGGGTCACTTTTCCACAGAATGCAGAAAGCCAAAGAAAGTGAAACAGCAGGACAAGGCATATTTAGAGTTGGAGGCTAAGTATGAAGCTCTCTTGAAGAAACAATCTGGAAAAGCTTATATTGCAGAAGGAAAAAGTTGGGATGATTCTGATAATGATGAAGATGAGGAGTTTGGAAACTATGTACTCATGGCCTTGGAGCAAGGAGAGTCATCCTCATCAAAAACAGAGGTGCCAACTCTAACCACTATTGATTTAAATGCTAGTCAATATAAGGAGACTTTTAAAAGATGAGTGTAGAAATGTTTCACAGACACACAAGCATGGTGGCAGCTACTGAGGAAGTGAGTAGGCTGTCAAAAGTAAATGAGAAGCTTGAGATTGAGAAACAAAATCTTGAGCTGCAGCTTGTTGAGCTTGAAATTTTCAAGCAAGAAAATGAATATCTAAAGAACAAGCTAAAGTGTGCTAATGAGATAGAAGTTGTGTTGAGGGAAAAGCTAGAGAAGAATGAGGTGAAACTGAAATCATTCAGAAATGCATCTTGGCTAGTTGGTCAGTACCATGAGAAGAACAAGTCATGTGCTAACATAGCTATTGGCTTGGACTATGATGCATAGAACAATAACAAGAAAGTTGAAGGTGACAAGGGAAAAATAACTATAAGTGAAGATGTCCCAGCTATGCTGAGAAAGGTTGGTTCACCACTATTCAAAGCATGTGAAGTAAATTTCAGTGAAGAGGAGTTGATCATAAAGCAAGAACTTGATGATGAGTACAATAAAAAGAAATGCAAAGAAACAAGTCCACCTTCTAAAACTGAGAAGAAGCCCATGATGGATCAAACCTCCAAGAAGCCAATCAAGGAGGTTAAGGCTGAGAATGCAGGAAAGAAAAGAAAAATAGAAATAGGAAGATTGGGATAAACAAGAGCAATAAATTTGCATTTATTGCAGATGCTCTTAGGAAACAGTGTCAGAAATGTGACTCTACAAATCATCTAACTCACCTTTTTAAAAAGGCTGTTAGTGAGCCAAGATTGGGAGCATGCAAATATAATGAAGCAAAGACTTAAGATCCCTATTCTTTCTGTGATAAGTTAAATTGCATTCCTTGAAACATGAAAGTGATGACAAGTTGCCACAAGCTGAGAGTAGACCTCAAAGAAGTCAATATTGGGTCTGCAGCTAAAAGGGAATATGCAAATCAATCAATGAACACCATTTTTTTCTGAATCAACTCATTCTATTTCTGCAAATTTTGTTAACAAGAAGAAAGTACCCAACACTGCTTGGGTAGCTAAACACACTTAAACCTCATTATGTGCAGGGAAAAATGAAGAAAGTCATACGGATCATAGACAGTGGATGCTCAAGACATATGACAAGTGATAAGGCCCTGATATCACAGTTTGAGGAGATGGTTATCCCATTAGTGACTTTTGTAGACAACAACAAAGGTTTCATAATGGGATATGACAAGTTAATTTCTGGAAATATTGTCATTAAAGATATAGCAGTGGTTGCTGGTTTGGAAGTGAATCTCCTAAGTGTCAGTCAATTCACAGATAGAGGATTCAATGTTGCATTTGACAAAGGAGAATGCTTAATCATCAGCAAAAAGACTAGTGAAGTTGCTCTGAAAGGAGTAAGAAAGGGAAGCCTGTTTGTTGTAGATTTACACTCAGCAAATAAGGAAGGAATTTATTGCTTCTACACCAAGGCATCTGTAGATCAAAACAATTTGTGGCATAAAAAGCTTTCTCACCTGAATTACAAGGCAATCAACACCTTGGTAAAAAAGGAGTTAGTGATAGACATGCTTGTTAGGTCCCAATGTGTTTGTAGAAGGGGGGTTGAATACAAACAGTACCGAATAATCGAATTAAATGCGGAATAAAAATGTGAAACAAAATTCAAGTTAAATAAAAATATTATTAAACTTGAAAGGTGTTACAACAAATGTATCGATTACAAGGAATTAATCTCAAATTAATTATCATAAATTTAGAATAAATTCGATATGAACTTTTTCTATTTTTGTAATAATTAGAATCAAATGCTAAACGCGATTTGAGATTAAGTTCTAGGGATTTTGATCCGCTAGATTGTTACACAAGAACAAGAGAATGATTTCTAGTTGATTGGATTTAACTTTGCAAACTAGAAATTTGATCTTGAATTTAGCAGAGAAGATATAATGTTTCAGAGGCGGCTGCTTTGTTCTTGAGTTGTGTTCTGTGTGGATTGTCTGACTTCTGTTCTGCTGCTTTCCTTTTTAATAAATCAACAGACTTGAATAGAGGTGGCATGACAATCCTTTTAGCTGGTAGGACATTCGGTGAGACTATCCTTTTGAACTAGCAAGACAATCCCAATAGCTAGCAAGACTATCCTTTGAACTGGAGAGACTTTCGGCAAGACTATCAAATGAACTAGCATGACTTTCGGTATGACTATTGATTGTCATACCGATTGTCATATTAGTACAAAAGATTGTCTTTCTGAATTTAAATGAATTTTAATTCAATTTAAAATCTGAAAATCCTTAATATTAATTCTGAATTAATTAATCAATTAATTCAATTAATAAATAAATTAATCTTTGCAGATATAATTTATTTTCTTAATTAAATTATATGACTTAATTAATTAATAGAGAATTAATACTAATCCTAAATAGCAACCATTCTTCTGAATATCTTCTGAAAATCACTGAGAATTATGAATCAATTCCACCACTTCAATGTTGACACTCGATGTACTGTCTGGTTCATGAGTGACTAACTTCCGTGACATTTCTTCATGTCTTGACTTTGATTTCAGATTAAACCCCTGTAATTAATTGATACCCTGACGAGATCTCTGTCACTTGATTAAATCCACAATCTTGATTTATATCACTGAGGCTTGAACAATTTCTTGAACTTCTTCCAGTGAATTAATTCCTCAAGTCTGTAGATGAACCTTGTTTCTGAATACTTTGACAAATATTACTTTGTGAGATCTCTTTGACGGTAGATCCACTATTTACTTATTACATTCTTATTTGAGTTGAGTTAAATCCTCGAATATACAAATAGGCTATGACATATGCCTTTCAATCTCCCCCTATTTGTTTGTTAGACAATAACAACAAATACCTAGAGGATAACTCAACTAACAAATAAGAAAAAGATATAGACAGAAATGCAAAGTAAATAGCAGAAAATTTCTGGATAACATTTAACATTTTCCAGATTCCAAATAGATGTTCCTCTAGACTGAACGTATCTTCAAGTAGTTTCATCTTCTTTTGTACAACCACATTTCCTGTTGAGAAGTGCATATTTGTCTTGCTTCTCCCCCTATGAGAATCAACTGATTAAAGAAGATCACCTTCGTTTACCACCTCTCCCGTACAATAGGATCCGCAGATAAAAACCAATGGTACTCCCCTTTTGAGAACATCTTCTTCCCTTACCAGAAAATCACCTTGTGTTTACCACCTCTCCCGTACAATAGGATCCGTAGTTACAAACAACAATGGTGTGGTATAGTGTACATGTGTAGGACCTTTTTCTTCCTCCCTGCTATTTCTCCCCCTTAGTTGAGGAATCCTCCAAACTATTACTTAAGCTTTTATCTCCCCCTTAAAGAAGGAATGTATGCCGTCGTCTGAAGGAGTTCTCATATTTCACTTGGTTGGAAAAGAAATAACAAGTAGTTTCTCTTTCTTCCTCACTGTGAGTGTGTGATTCTGTTTAGTGTACCTCACATGTGTTTCACACTTCTCTCCACTCGTGTTTACACTCATTCTCACAAGTGTATCACTCCACTCATAGCTCCAACATTCAGCTGTACCTACAAGGAAAATCGCCTTAGCCATCCTTAAGAAGGTCACAGGTGGTACAATGGGAGTTCGCAAATCCCCATCCTTGTTAAACTCGTCAGATGAATCTGAGTCATAATCTACAAGTTGTTAGTTTCCCTTTTAGGGTTCCAGATTTGAATTCTGGGAAGGTAAACAATGATCCAAAGAATTTAGCATAAAGATCAAAGTTCCCTTCTAATGTCTGTGAAGACATTTCCTTGTGACTCATCAGGTAATATCTGAATCATTGTCAACAAGTTGCCGATCTACACATATGTCAGATCCACTATCCGCAGATGCATCCAGGGGATTTAAGCCTGGGGAGGTAGACACTGACCACTGACATATGGCTTTTGGATCAGTATCCTCTCCTAACACCTATAAAGGCAATTGGTCCATTAACGAACCTTGAACAATCGAATCTGACCTTAAAATGGTCAAAACTCTTGTTTTCGTCAACTCATCCTTTGTGTGTATAACCTTTCCTTGTGCATCAAGAATTGTTTATATTTGAGGTGGTGACACTACATCGGATACCCTGGCCGACAGGCAAATTTCAATAGATGCACCCTGTTGAGAGAATGAATCTAGTAACTGTTTTTGTGCCTTTTCAGCCATTACATCTTTTTGAGAAGATGTATGGGGGCTAGCAGTTGTCTCGGTTTAAATACTACTCATTTATGTAGGAGACAGAGCTGCTGGGTTGACTACAGAACCTTCCTTATGTGGTGCACTAAGGCACTATCTCCCTCACGCTCATTCATACTACATTTAGTGGTAAGAGAGTGTTGGTTGGTTCTGTTTCTGTGTTTGTCTTTACAGTCTGGGATAGATGTTGTGGGTTTTCAACCTCATGATTGTCAATGAAAGAAAGCCATTGGAGACTGAACCTGTATCACAGAACATAGGGCAATATAGAGATAAAATGTACTTAAGATCTATAATGAATGAAAATTATACATTTAATCTTTTGAGAGAGATGATGTACAATAGTGATTTCAAAGGATTTTACATGAAATAAGAAATCACAAATGTAGAAAGAAGTTTGATTTTCTCCTAAAACTCACTGCACATATAAAACAATATGTTTGTGCCTAGTGATAAGAGAGTTATAAATATGACGACTCTACTAGTTCATATTAAATTATAACTTCAGTTAGAGTGCCATACCATGTCCTTGACGATTGCTTGAGTAGTACACTAGTTCATACCAACCTGAAGTGAGATTGTGAAGAAGAGATTGCATAGTCCAATAGATCCGCAGCTGCAAAGTCCATGAACTGTGGTGCACTGACTTCCTCTTTTGACTCACCAACCAGGAGTACACTTGTACACATCTTACTAGAGTCCAATTCCAAGTGTAATGTGCAGCAGGTGCCTGATATGTCATAATATTCTCAAGTCTCGTCACTGGTGCTATATGTTAGATACTGCTTCCTGATAGTAACCTAGCACAATATACAAAATTTCACTGATAACATATCCAGCTTGCAAACGGCCATATCCCTCAGATAAACCTTTGTTGTTATCTCCAAAGGTAACCATGGGGCCAGCTTTCTCAACCACATTTGATAGCAGGGCTCTATCTCTGGTCATATATCTTGATGATCCACTGTCAAGAATCCACACTACCGGTTACACCTGTTTAATGCCCTGCACTACAAATGGATTAGACCTTCTTCGGAACCCAAACTTGGTTGGGCCCGGCATACTTGTAGAATTGTCCTTTGTCAGGCAAAACAACATTTTTAATTTTAATGGTCTCAACATCCTCAATGACTGAACATTTGACCTTGTAAACAGCCTTAACAAATTTCTATTTAGGCTTAGGCACAAATGTCTCCTTTCTAGCCTTAGAAGGACTAGCAGTCTTAGACCTATCATGCTTCTTGTTATTCATATGCTGACGAGGAGTAGTCTTATCATTAGAAACATGCTTACCATTAAAATAAGCATACATCAAATTAAAAGCACAAGACATACAATTAGCAACACCACATGCTTTATGAGAGTGATTAACAGCAGGCAATTTATGCATGGTAGACATGTCATTTTTGTTATCCAACTCATGTGTGTCTGAGTTAGTCTCAGTTGCTTTCATAACTTTGACTGAAACTTTCGACACACTTGACTTGGAAACAACCTTCTCATTAGAAGGATTTTCAGCACGTATTTCTTCCTGAATAACAGAAGAGGTCGCATCAAATGGTTCAGCAATTGATGATTTATAGAGGGGTTCATCAACACCCTTAAGCACATGTGGTACTTCCCTCCCTTTAGCACGGACATGAGGAGGGGAGTTTATGCCTAATTCTCCAATAGCAACATTGTAATCATAACCTATTCCAGATGTTTGATTAACAGCTTGCTTACTGTAGAACTCTTTAGCCTTCGAACAAGAATTGAAGTAGGCTCTAACCTTAGTCTCAAGACCAGTGATCTTGTCTTTGAGAATAGTTTCGAGTTTTCTATAACAGTCAACTCTATTCTCTAGAAAAGATACTTGTTCTTTTAACTTGTCTTGATTAATGTGCACAAGTCTTAATTCATTGACCTCTTTCTCAAGGTCTTTGATCTGTAAACTTAACAGTTCATTATCACGACGAGCATAATCTTAGTTACCTCATAGATGATAAACTAATTCAGCATCAGTATATTTTACCTCTTTTCTTGACGATGAAGCTTTTCCATCAATAGCCATAAGAGCAAGATTCCCTTCTTCTTCATCTTCACTATCAGTATCATCCCAGCTTCTTCCCTTTGCCAGATAAGCCCTTTCAGAGTTACTCTTCTGATTTGAATCATAAGAGTTCTTCCTTACTTGCTTTGGCTTCCTGCATTCTGCGGCAAAGTGTCCCAACTCATTGCAGTTATAGCATCTAATGGTGCTCCGATCAACCAACCCTATTTTGTATCCACCACTGCTGGTGTTAGAGGATGAAGATCCACCTTTCTGGAATTTGTTGTAGTTGGACTTGTACTTGAACTTGGGATTTCTCTTGAATCTGACATTGGAGAATCTCTTGACAATTTGGGCCATTGACTCATCTTCCAATTGCTCCAGCTCTTCCAAGGAATAAAAATCATTACTGGATTGATTTGTAGTAGGAGGATCATATTCTGCTACTATCACATTTTCCTCAGCCTTAGAAAATTGTACCATTCTCTCCGACTGTTGAGATTGTTGTTGTTGTTGACCTTCAGCTACAAGAGCAGTAGATGTGCTGACCATTCTATCTTTCCCGTAGACTTCCTTCTGCTGAATCTGCTCCAACTCATAGGTTTTTAACACACCATAGAGTCTATCCAAAGAAATCTCACTCAGATCTCTAGCTTCTCTAATGGCAGTGATTCTATGTTCAAGATGAGTTGGCAGTGTTAAAAGGAACTTTTTGTTGACCTCCCTGATTGAATAATATTTTCCATTTATGTTCAGGTTGTTGATCAACGCATTGTACCTCTCAAACACTTCAGTAATTCCTTCTCCTGAATTTGAATTTAAAGTGTTCATACTCGGAGGTTAGGATCTCCAACTTGTTCTCCCTAACTTCCTCTGTGCCTTCATTAATCACCTCAATAGTTTCCCACATGTGTTTGGAATTTTTACAGTTCATCACATGTCTGTTCATCAAGGGATCAAGGGAATCAATTAATATTAATTGAAGGCTGGCATCCAAGGAGGCTTCTTCCTTTTCAGCAGGAGTAAAATCTTCAGGCTCTTTTGGATAGGTTCTAGCTTTGGTAATCACAACATCATCTACTATCACCTCTGGTTTAATAACCATTGGAGTTGTTGGACCCTTCTTTAACAAGTTCAGATATTTGGGATTTGCAACTTGTAAAAACAAGAGCATCTTCTTCTTCCACATGATATAATTTTCTTTATCAAATAGTGGAATTTTAACGGTTCCAACTTTTGTGAATTCATTATGAATTTTTGAATAAATAAAAATTCAAGGAGTTGAAAAATCATAAAAGTCTAGGATCTTGATTTGTTCGTTAATCAGAAGGCTCTGATACCAATTGTTAGGTCCCAATGTGTTTGTAGAAGGGGGGTTGAATACAAACAGTACCAAATAATCGAATTAAATGCGGAATAAAAATGTGAAATAAAATTCAAGTTAAATAAAAATATTATTAAACTTGAAAGGTGTTACAACAACTGTATCAATTACAAGGAATTAATCTCAAATTAATTATCACAAATTTAGAATAAATTCGACATGAACTTTTTCTATTTTTGCAATAATTAGAATCAAACGCTAAACGCGATTTGAGATTAAGTTCTAGGGATTTTGATCCGCTAGATTGTTACACAAGAACAAGAGAATGATTTCTAGTTGATTGGATTTAACTTTGCAAACTAGAAATTTGATCTTGAATTTAGCAGAGAAGATATAATGTTTCAGAGGCGGCTGCTTTGTTCTTGAGTTGTGTTCTGTGTGGATTGTCTGACTTCTGTTCTGCTGCTTTCCTTTTTAATAAATCAACAGACTTGAATAGAGCTGGCATGACAATCCTTTTAGCTGGTAGGACATTCGGTGAGACTATCCTTTTGAACTAGCAAGACAATCCCAATAGCTAGCAAGACTATCCTTTAAACTGGAGAGACTTTCGACAAGACTATCAAATGAACTAGCATGACTTTCGGTATGACTATTGATTGTCATACCGATTGTCATATTAGGACAAAAGATTGTCTTTCTGAATTTAAATGAATTTTAATTCAATTTAAAATCTGAAAATCCTTAATATTAATTCTGAATTAATTAATCAATTAATTCAATTAATAAATAAATTAATCTTTGCAGATATAATTTATTTTCTTAATTAAATTATATGACTTAATTAATTAATAGAGAATTAATACTAATCCTAAACAGCAACCATTCTTCTGAATATCTTCTGAAAATCACTGAGAATTATGAATCAATTCCACCACTTCAATGTTGACCCTCGATGTACTGTCTGGTTCATGAGTGACTAACTTCCGTGACGTTTCTTCATGTCTTGACTTTGATTTCAGATTAAATCCCTGTAATTAATTGATACCCTGACGAGATCTCTGTCACTTGATTAAATCCACAATCTTGATTTATATCACTGAGGCTTGAACAATTTCTTGAGCTTCTTCCAGTGAATTAATTCCTCAAGTCTGTAGATGAACCTTGTTTCTGAATCCTTTGACAAATATTACTTTGCGAGATCTCTTTGACGGTAGATCCACTATTTACTTATTACATTCTTATTTGAGTTGAGTTAAATCCTCGAATATACAAATAGGCTATGACATATGCCTTTCAATCTCCCCCTATTTGTTTGTTAGACAATAACAAAAAATACCTAGAGGATAACTCAACTAACAAATAAGAAAAAGATATAGACAGAAATGCAAAGTAAATAGCAGTAAATTTCTGGATAACATTTAACATTTTCCAGATTCCAAATAGATGTTCCTCTAGACTGAACGTATCTTCAAGTAGTTTCATCTTCTTTTGTACAACCACATTTCCTGTTGAGAAGTGCATATCTGTCTTGCTTCTCCCCCTATGAGAATCAACTGATTAAAGAAGATCACCTTCGTTTACCACCTCTCCCGTACAATAGGATCCGCAGATAAAAACCAATGGTACTCCCCTTTTGAGAACAGCTTCTTCCCTTACCAGAAAATCACCTTGTGTTTACCACCTCTCCCGTACAATAGGATCCGTAGTTACAAACAATAATAGTGTGGTGTAGTGTACATGTGTAGTGTACATGTGTAGTGTACAAACAACAAAGGTACATAGGAAATTAGATCCAACCAAAGGAGAATACTGGTGTCTCAGTATGAGGGTTTCATGGCTAAACCAAAGGAAAATATTACTGATGTGTTTGAAAGATTTAATAAGCTGATTACTGACTTGCAGCTTCATGACAAGTACTATGAAGCTGAGGAGCTTAACTTAAAAAAATTTCTCACCCTTGCAGACCATCTTGAACAGAAAATTTTAGCTATAAGAAAAGGAAGAGACTTGAGCAGAATGACATTGGAGGTTTTATATGGTATTTTCAAAACCTATAAACTGGAAATGATTCAAATAAAAACTTTAAGAGCTGGTCAAGGGCATATTATTGATGGTTCAAGTGCACTAGTTGTTAATGATTGTAATTCATTTAATGATGAACAAGAAATCCAGACTCAAACTGTCTCAAGTGTTGAGCAAAAGAACAAGGAGCCACAGAAGCAAGTCATTCTGGAACTTGAAGAAGATGACTTCTATACACCTTGGATGAACTGGATGAGTTGAATCAATCGCTGGTTTACCTAGCAAAGAAATTTTCTAATATTAGAGTAAAGAAGCCAAATTTCTTCAAGAACAAAGGACATAGATTCAATAAGGACAACAGCTGAAAAGAAAAACCTCAATATAACTCTGGTGGCAAAAGTGGCTACAAAACTGGATCTGTTGATAGATCAAATATAAGATGCTTCAATTGTGATAATGGGTCACTTTTCCACAGAATGCAGAAAGCCAAAGAAAGTGAAACAGGACAAGGCATATTTAGAGTTGGAGGCTAAGTATGAAGCTCTCTTGAAGAAACAATCTGGAAAAGCTTATATTGCAGAAGGAAAAAGTTGGGATGATTCTGATAATGATGAAGATGAGGAGTTTGGAAACTATGTACTCATGGCCTTGGAGCAAGGAGAGTCATCCTCATCAAAAATAGAGGTGCCAACTCTAACCACTATTGATTTAAATGCTAGTCAATATAAGGAGACTTTTAAAAGATGAGTGTAGAAATGTTTCACAGACACACAAGCATGGTGGCAGCTACTGAGGAAGTGAGTAGGCTGTCAAAAGTAAATGAGAAGCTTGAGATTGAGAAACAAAATCTTGAACTGCAGCTTGTTGAGCTTGAAATTGTCAAGCAAGAAAATGAATATCTAAAGAACAAGCTAAAGTGTGCTAATGAGATAGAAGTTGTGTTGAGGGAAAAGCTAGAGAAGAATGAGGTGAAACTGAAATCATTCAGAAATGCATCTTGGCTAGTTGGTCAGTACCATGAGAAGAACAAGTCATGTGCTAACATAGCTATTGGCTTGGACTATGATGCATAGAACAATAACAAGAAAGTTGAAGGTGACAAGGGAAAAATAACTATAAGTGAAGATGTCCCAGCTATGCTGAGAAAGGTTGGTTCACCGCTATTCAAAGCATGTGAAGTAAATTTCAGTGAAGAGGAGTTGATCATAAAGCAAGAACTTGATGATGAGTACAATAAAAAGAAATGCAAAGAAACAAGTCCACCTTCTAAAACTGAGAAGAAGCCCATGATGGATCAAACCTCCAAGAAGCCAATCAAGGAGGTTAAGGCTGAGAATGCAGGAAAGAAAAGAAAAATAGAAATAGGAAGATTGGGATAAACAAGAGCAATAAATTTGCATTTATTGCAGATGCTCTTAGGAAACAGTGTCAGAAATGTGACTCTACAAATCATCTAACTCACCTTTTTAAAAAGGCTGTTAGTGAGCCAAGATTGGGAGCATGCAAATATAATGAAGCAAAGACTGAAGATCCCTATTCTTTCTGTGATAAGTTAAATTGCATTCCTTGAAACATGAAAGTGATGACAAGTTGCCACAAGCTAAGAGTAGACCTCAAAGAAGTCAACATTGGGTCTGCAGCTAAAAGGGAATATGCAAATCAATCAATGAACACCATTTTTTTCTGAATCAACTCATTCTAATTCTGCATATTTTGTTAACAAGAAGAAAGTACCCAACACTGCTTGGGTAGCTAAACACACTTAAACCTCATTGTGTGCAGGGAAAAATGAAGAAAGTCATACGGATCATAGACAGTGGATGCTCAAGACATATGACAAGTGATAAGGCCCTGATATCACAGTTTGAGGAGATGGTTATCCCATTAGTGACTTTTGGAGACAACAACAAAGGTTTCATAATGGGATATGACAAGTTAATTTCTGGAAATATTGTCATTGAAGATATAGCAGTGGTTGCTGGTTTGGAAGTGAATCTCCTAAGTGTCAGTCAATTCACAGATAGAGGATTCAATGTTGCATTTGACAAAGGAGAATGCTTAATCATCAGCAAAAAGACTAGTGAAGTTGCTCTGAAAGGAGTAAGAAAGGGAAGCTTGTTTGTTGCAGATTTACACTCAGCAAATAAGGAAGGAATTTATTGCTTCTACACCAAGGCATCTGTAGATCAAAACAATTTGTGGCATAAAAAGCTTTCTCACCTGAATTACAAGGCAATCAACACCTTGGTGAAAAAGGAGTTAGTGATAGACATGCTTGTTAGGTCCCAATGTGTTTGTAGAAGGGGGGGTTGAATACAAACAGTACCGAATAATTGAATTAAATGCGGAATAAAAATGTGAAACAAAATTCAAGTTAAATAAAAATATTATTAAACTTGAAAGGTGTTACAACAACTGTATCGATTACAAGGAATTAATCTCAAATTAATTATCATAAATTTAGAATAAATTCGACATGAACATTTTCTATTTTTGCAATAATTAGAATCAAATGCTAAACGTGATTTGAGATTAAGTTCTAGGGATTTTGATCCGCTAGATTGTTACACAAGAACAAGAGAATGATTTCTAGTTGATTGGATTTAACTTTGCAAACTAGAAATTTGATCTTGAATTTAGCAGAGAAGATATAATGTTTCAGAGGTGCCTGCTTTGTTCTTGAGTTGTGTTCTGTGTGGATTGTCTGACTTCTGTTCTGCTGCTTTCCTTTTTAATAAATCAACAGACTTGAATAGAGCTGGCATGACAATCCTTTTAGCTGGTAGGACATTCGGTGAGACTATCCTTTTGAACTAGCAAGACAATCCCAATAGCTAGCAAGACTATCCTTTGAACTGGAGAGACTTTCGGCAAGACTATCAAATGAACTAGCATGACTTTCGGTATGACTATTGATTGTCATACCGATTGTCATATTAGTACAAAAGATTGTCTTTCTGAATTTAAATGAATTTTAATTCAATTTAAAATCTGAAAATCCTTAATATTAATTCTGAATTAATTAATCAATTAATTCAATTAATAAATAAATTAATCTTTACAGATATAATTTATTTTCTTAATTAAATTATATGACTTAATTAATTAATAGAGAATTAATACTAATCCTAAACAGCAACCATTCTTCTGAATATCTTCTGAAAATTACTGAGAATTATGAATCAATTCCACCACTTCAATGTTGACACTCGATGTACTGTCTGGTTCATGAGTGACTAACTTCCGTGACGTTTCTTCATGTCTTGACTTTGATTTCAGATTAAATCACTGTAATTAATTGATACCCTGACGAGATCTCTGTCACTTGATTAAATCCACAATCTTGATTTATATCACTGAGGCTTGAACAATTTCTTGAACTTCTTCCAGTGAATTAATTCCTCAAGTCTGTAGATGAACCTTGTTTCTGAATCCTTTGACAAATATTACTTTGCGAGATCTCTTTGACGGTAGATCCACTATTTACTTATTACATTCTTATTTGAGTTGAGTTAAATCCTCAAATATACAAATAGGCTATGACATATGTCTTTCAATGCTAAATCTGGAGTTTGCTTAAAATGAAGTTTGTGAGGCTTGTCAAAAAGGCAAAATGAAGAAGTCAAGTCACAAGAGTAAAACTGTAAATTCCATAAGTGCACCTTTGCAACTTATTCACATGGACTTATTTGGACCAGTTAATATTTTGTCAATTTCAAGGAAGAAATATGCACTTGTGATGGTGGATGACTACTCAAGGTACACATGGGTAGAATTTATGCATTCTAAGAATGAGATTCACGCATCATAATTGAACACATCAAGAAGATTGAGAAGCAGGCTGAAGATCATAATTGTGTGAAACGATTGAGGAGTGATAATGGCACGGAATTCAGAAATGCAACTTTAACTGAATTATGCAAATACAAGGGCATTGTTCAAGAATTCTCAGCTGCTAGAACACCTCAGCAAATTGGGGTAGTTGAGAGAAAGAATAGAACACTAGTAGAGGCTGCTAGAACAATGCTACAGGATGCCAAACTGCCAATAAGTTTTTGGGAAGAAGCTGTCAACACTGCATGCTATACTCAAAACAGATATCTCATTAACAAGAATCTTGGCAAATCACCCTACTCAATTTTATCTAAAAGAAATCCTACTGTGAAATATCTTCATGTGTTAGAAAGCAAGTGACATATTTTAAAAGACAACTTTGAATATGTGGAAAAATTTGACTCTAAAGTTTTTGAAGCAATTTTTCTGGGATATTCATTGGAAAAAACTGCCTACAAAGTCTATGTGCTTGAACAAAAGAAAATTATGCAAAGTACAAAAAGTGACTTTTGATGATGACAAGTGTCCAGGCTTGGAATGCCTTGATGAAAATGAAGTTGTGGCCCTTAAATTTGAAAATCTCAATATTGATTATGATTCTGAACATGAAGCTGAAGTCAACACAAGCAACAGAATGGATGAAGAGTCAACTGAACAAGTAAATCATGAGAATGGAAGCTCATCTCAAACACCTGAAATTGATAGCACACACTCAGGGGTAGAAAAAGGATAAAGTTCTGTAAGTCATGCCAATATTGAAGAAGATACAGAGAACTCAGGTCAACAAACTTACACCAGGAAATGGGACAGGAGTCACACAAGAGAAGCAATTATTGGTGATCCTAATGCTGGAGTGAGGACTAGAAGTGCAACTGCAAATGAATTTCTACATGCATGCTTTCTATCACAAGTTGAGCATAAGAAAATTAAAGAACCCCTACTTGACCCTGATTGGATATCTGCTATGCAAGAGGAGTTAAATCAGTTTGAAAGGAACAAAGTTTGGAAGTTAGTTCCTGGACTAAAGAACGGAAGTGTAATTGGAACAAAGTGGGTGTTCAGGAATAAAATGGTTAAAAATGGGATTGTGACAAGAAACAAAGAAAGGTTAGTTGTAAAAGGTTACTCACAAGAAGAAGGAATTGATTATGATGAAACTTTTTCTCTAGTTGCAAGACTTGAAGCAATAAGAATCTTTTTTACATTTGATGCACATTCTTAACTTTAAGGTGTATCAAATGGATGTAAATAATGCATTCCTAAATGGTGAGTTGGAAGAAGAAGTTTATGTGCAACAACCACCTGGCTTTGAAGATCCTGAACTTTTAGATTTTATCTACCAACTTCTAAAAGCTCTCTATGGACCAAAGCAAGCACCTAGAGCATGGTATGCCACACTGTCAGAATTTTGATTAAACATGAATTCACTAGAGGAACTATTGATAAGACTCTCTTCTACAAGCAACATGGTGGTGATATGATCCTAGTTTAGATCTATGTGGATGATATCATTTTTGGCTCTACTAATGAAAATTTATGTCAAAGATTCTCAAAACTCATGCAGAGTGAATATGAAATGAGTATGATGGGAGAGTTAAGTTACTATAACACCCTCCAAATCCGGGGTATAGATTTGGGGTATTATTAACACTAACTACTTACTAAACCTGTACCAGCATAATATAAATAAATAATTAACCTGAACTACTACTACTCAGGATCTTTTCAAGGTTAAGGATTGAAAACAAAAACGACAACCATCTTTATTACAAACCATTCTAAACAAACTGTCTCAAGAACTCTCTTTATTACAAAACATTATTTTATTCAAATTTTAAACTAAACATCTTTTATTCAAACTACAACTATCACTTATCTTGCTACACCTGCTCTGGCAACTCAAAGCCCTCTTCTGGGATAGGGACAAACACTCTTGGAATCAGAGGGTCCTGCAGCTTGACCCGCTTCTTGACTATTCGGGTTCTGATGGGTTTCATTCTCAACCTTAACTGAAAAACAAGATGAACAACAATAAAAGGGGGTGAGCCAAAATTGTTCAACAAGCCTGCAACAATATATATATATATAATATAAAGAGAGAAGGATAAATGAACCGGTAATCTGCTGGTTTGAACAACCATCTATTTCTGTAGAGAATTATAAATTCCATTGCTGGCGAGTGCCAAATGAATGAGACTGGAAACAAGAACCAACATATGCACTATAACCTGCTGATCAGTCAGGATACAGTGCGGATCTATACCCAACTGTATAGACCCAACCAACATATGGGGTACCCAGGAAACTATGGCCTAATAATTCAAGGCTCCAGTTAATACCCGGCCCGTAACGTAACCATCCAATCCATAGCTTAGCATCCAGAATAATCGGTATGCTTTCGATGTATCCCAACATCAGAATATATCAGAGTATATGTAAATAAGGGTATAAGTATTGGAATATGAATAGAGGATTCAATGAATTAGGATAAATCAAGAATCGAAATGAAATAGAAACAAGGATCAATATTTGTGTATCGGTATATGTGAACAAGAATTATCAAGGTGTAATTGTTATGGAAAGTTGGATGTAATTTACTATTCTAAACTTAAAATAGGGGAAAAACTTGCCTGGCGCGCACTTCACCTCGTATGATTCACATCTATCTATCTCCTGCTTGATTCGCCTTATTGGTACTGAATCTATCAAGGAAATAAATTCGTTTAGATGACTTATTTCATACGCAAATCTCAAGTTGATACCACGAAACCCTAATCGTCTACCATACAATTCTATCTGACTCGCATATAATTATACAACATGTTAGATATATTTGAGATGTCATGTCTAATCTGATTTGTGTTTAGTTTTCAGAACTTAACAACAGGACTTATCAGGACTTACTGGAAATCAGAACTTACTGAAGTCAGAACTTAATATCAGAACTTAAGGCGTCAGAAGATATATATCAGGACTTAAGTGCGGGAAGACTTCAGATAAGGAATGCGGCTGATTTACATGAGAAGATCTGGACTAAAACAAAAGAAGATATGCATGAAGAGTTAGAGGACTAGAAGACTTGTAGAAGATATCTGATTGATATATTTTAGGATACAGAATTATATTCCATATCAATTAGAAGATATCTTGTAACTGTGTACTATATAAACACAGCTTAGGGTTTACACTATATGTGTTATCATTATCGAGAACATTATACATTGTAACCTTACAGCTCTTAGTGATATTGTTCATCACTAAGAGAGAACAACAGTTCTATTGTAACATAGTGTATTTGAATATACTTGATCTTTGTTACATACTTGTGTTAAAATTGATTTGATTGTAAAAATACTATATTCAACCCCCTTCTATAGTATTGTGTGACCTAACAAGTGGTATCAGAGCTATTTATGTTAACACACGTACAGTAAAGATCCAAACAAACAATAATGTCTGAAGAAACACAAACTCCAACTAAGCCCACCAAAACTCAAGAAACTCAAAAACTCAAACGTACAGTCGATATGAGACTATTAGGGTTCCCATACTGAGAGCATCTGAGTATCCTATATGGAAAGTAAAGATGGATATGTTTCTGGAAGCTACAGATCCAGAGTACCTTGACAGAATTAATGAAGGACCATATAAGCCTACCAAGCTCTCTGTTGCAGTTGTTGATCAACCAGCAAAGACCATACCAAAGGAGAGAGGTGAATACACACCTGAAGATATCTCATCTATTGCCAAGGATGCAAGGGTAAGGCATTTGCTGCATAGTGCAATTGATAATGTCATGTCTAACAGGGTAATTGGATGCAAGACTGCAAATGAGATATGGAATGCTTTGGAGACAAGATGCCAGGGAACTGATGCAATCAAAAAGAGCAGGAGGACTATACTCACTCAAGAGTATGAGCACTTTGACTCAAAAGCTGATGACTCATTAACTGATTTATATGACAGGTTTGTCAAACTCTTGAATGATCTGTCACTGGTGGACAAGGAATATGATTTTGAAGATTCAAATCTAAAATTCCTTTTAGCTCTTCCGGAAAATTAGGATTTGAAGTCTACTACCATAAGAGACAACTATGACCTTACTGAAACTACTCTTGATGAAATTTATGTTATGCTCAAGACTTATGAACTTGAGATGGATCAAAGGAGTAAGAGGCATGGAAGAAAGTCAAGGACAGTTGCTCTTAAAGCTGAGGAGGAATCTACTAAAGTTGTTGTCTCAAAGAAGGGCAAAGAAAAGGCTCTCATCATAAATTTTGATTCAGAGTCATCATATTCTGATGATGATGATTCAGAAACTCAAAGTTTATCTGAAGTTGATGTTGATGCAGAGATGATGCAACTGTGTGCTCTTATGGTGAAGGGTATCACAAAGATAGCCTACAAGAAATTCAGAAAGGGCAAGAAGTTTTTCAGGAAAGGTGGAAGTTCTGATAAGAAAGGGTTCAGAAAGTCTGAAGGCAAAGGAGGAAAGTCTGCCAGAGGAGACAACTCAAATGTCAAATGCTACAATTATGGTAAAAGAGGCCACATATGTAACACCCCCAAATCCGGGGTCGGGGATCCGGGTTGTCACAAGTTCCATTTCCCTTAATAACACCAAATCTTAATAAACAATCAACTACTCCGTACTGTTACCCCACAATAAACACACACACCACAAGTTATAGTCTCAGAGAAGAATATCCAAAAATAACACGAGTCATTTTATTCCACAATTATTTTCCATTACACCTTAAAAGGGTTTCTGAATAAATTTACATTTTTCTTGCCATTATTACAATTCATAAATATACATAAGTCTGGTACATCAAAAGTTGAAAGCCTATCCTATTGGTAGATCCTACCTCAGCTACAACGGCATCAATGCCTACAGGAAACTGCGGAACGTTTCCTATTCGCTCGCGAATTGGGAGCTTGATCCTGTTCATCTTTTCTATCTGTTATTATGTGACGAAAGAAGAAAGCAAGGGTGAGCAACACGCCCACCGAAATAATATGTATAATGATTAACAATATATGAGCATTCTCATAGTACTCATGAAAGTCTTGGTCAAGTAAATAAATGAACCAAGTTTGATATCTTATCGCCACCAAGTCGCAAAATATTCAGTATATATGTATATATACTTTTTAAAATCTTGGAAGTCCTCTTCCATGCATAATATACACAGAGTTCCAGTTTATAACTGTATAAAAATATCGTTGCAAGGTGATCTCATATATCTAACCTTGTCTCAACGTTTTTTTTTGTGAAAATCTTTGTCATGCATAAGATACTCATTAACCAGATATAAGTTGAAAAGATGAAGTTACAAGATACTCCAATATACTTATATCTTTTCCGGATACTACTTGAACTACCACCGTTCAAGGTATCATCAGTTTCAAAAGTTTATCACACAGATGAGACTACAAGATAAGACTTGAATAGATTCAATCTTTGAAATATTATTGAATGAAATGAAGTTATGAGATACTTCATTAAGTCCCGATATATATATATATATATCCATATATATATCTCATACATTTCCTGAAAACCTCTGTCATGTAAAGTATGAACAGAGTTGCAATAACCAATAGTTGCAATAAGTAACCTTTTCTACTGTAGATGGATTAATTCCTCGCCGGTCATCACCCTGGCCGCATTAGGACCTCGCGCTAGACCGTTACCCGGCCACTCACGCGTGGATGGACTGTCACCCAGCCTCTTACACCTTCATAGACCGTACCCCGGCATGTCGCTTATGCCGACTCAATTAGATGGACTTACTTCCCGAATATTGGGCAAGTAATCAAATTGTTTTCTCAAAACAGCAACCACGTTGCGAATATAAAATACACCACATAGCCGGATCCCTCGAATTTTTGAGTGAGTATTCAAGTCCCCTTCGAAAGGAAGATCTTAAATTTGAAAACGAGTTTTGAGATCCGCTTTAACTTTTAAAATCATTTTGAAGACTCGAAAACATTTTTGAGAATGTTTGGAGTAATGCTAATTTAATAAAATAAATCAGTCCCGATATGTTGGAGAATATCTGAATATTATTATTTAAATAATATTCCCGTAAGGATAATCCTTATAAAAATAATTGAAGTAGAAGTTTTAAAACTTATACTTGAAATGAATAATAAATAACCAAAGATATACTTATACGAAAGTACGATCTTTATTTGAATAATCGAAAATAAGTTTGATTATCGAAACATTATTCTTTAATAAAATAAAGAATATTATTTAATAAAAGAAGCGGAGTCATAAGTCCTCGAATGAATATTCAAAATAATATTCATTAAATAAAATAAACCGAGTCATAAGTCCTCGAATAAATATTCAAAGTAATATTCATTAAATAAAATAAACCGAGTCATAAGTCCTCGAATGAATATTTAAAGTAATATTCATTAAATAAAATAAACCGAGTCATAAGTCCTCGAATGAATATTCAAAATAATATTCATTAAATAAAATAAACCGGGTCATAAGTCCTCGAATGAATATTCAAAGTAATATTCATTAATCAAATAAAGTTATCGAATAAACCTTATTCGATTAATAGTTTTGAAAACTTTATATATATATATATAATATAATCGGGAACATTGACTCTCGGTTTTAGAAAATGTTCGCCTTTAGGTCCCCTATACTAAGGGTATACGCAACTACTGCTTATCTCTAGCATAGGTATTATGCAATTATAAGCAATTGAATCAACAATTACATATCAAGATTACGAAACAGACATGCATATAAACCATATCAGCATGCTCCAATATATCACAAGATTTGCTAATTAACCAACATGCATCTATCACAAGATAATGCATATACATATATACATCACAACAACAGTATAACGGGTAGAAAACTTGCCTGAGTGTTCCCGGATAGACTTAAGCTTAGAGTGGGTCCGATAACCTATGAACAATAACATAAGTCGGAATTAAACCCCGGTCGCTTAAGAAACTAGACTTTAACCAATTGAACCTTAACGTTCGCTTATGGTCACTTCTACGCTTAACGAATCACATAAGTCGTTCGAGTACCCTTGGCTCCACCATTTTTAATAAATTAACCATTAAGAATTTTAAGGAGATTCTTTCGCGAGTCCCCTACTAACTGCCTAACCCACTTTACATAATTGTTTCATACTCCAATTAGTCATTTAACGGGATTAACCAAGGTTTTAAAGTAAGGCGAGGGGTAATGGTTCGTTCGTGAAACGCCGTTACTTAAAACGATCGTTTCTCCTAAACCGTACATCGGATTCAAGCGAACCACATATCAAAACGAAGCTCGTAACATGAACTATATAAATATGGAAAAGGTTAGAATCTTTCAGTGAGTTAACGGGTCCTAAAGTTAAGAACAGAACAGTTAAGGAAAATCGGGCATTATGACGTTTATATTTATGCGATTTCCAATTTAATTAACACTCTAAATTATCATCATTTCACTCACAACCACCAATACAACAATATTTAACCATTATACTACAAACTCAGTCCCCAACTCCAAGGTTTACCAATTTATCCAACCAATCAAAGACCCAATATTCAAAACCAATACAAATCCACCAAAACTACTTATAATCAAAGATCAAGCCTTAATACTAACAATGCTTCAATAAAACTTAATGGAATCATAAAATCAAAGCTAGGGTTTGAATTTGATACCTTCATTGGTAGGTGTTAAGTTGCTAGGAAGCCTTAGGGAGCCTTAATCTAACCTCCTAAAAGCTTGATCTTTCCAAAGAAATCAAGAACACAAAGTTAGGTTTTGAAGTTTCTAAAAGTCAGATTGAAAGAACTGTCAAAACAAGGGTCTTAGCATGCTTATTTGGACGATACTTGTGAACAAGAGTTGTAGGTCATCTCAATACCTTTCCAAAGAGCTATAGAACATACTATTTAAGTGAGTATTGAAGGAGATATGGTAGTTTGAAGTTGCTGCTCTGGTTTTGGCCGAGAGCTTGCTTCTTTAAAATGAAAAGTCAAGTTTGTGTTATGATTTTTTTGTTTTGTTTCTTTGTTTATGGCTTGGCTAATTTTGAGGATTTACCATGGTAAAAAATGAATGGCTCACAATCAACCAACAACACACTTCTTTTTGTCATGCTTAGGTCATCATTCTTATGTCATCCAATTGCCACATGTCTCTTCCTTGTCGTTTGATGATGTCAAAATCTTTGGCTTCTTGTACAAGCTTGTCTCTTGGTCGATTATTTGTTTTACGGTTCGCTTAACTTTCGTTCTCGTTCGTCGTTTGAGGGATCATATCCGGGATCTTATTACTTGGGTTCCCCTAAATCTTTCTCAATATTTTATATTCATTTTTATGATCCCCTCTTAAAATCCTTGAATTTAAATCTTTTTTATCCTGTCACCTTATACTCAATTCTTTCGGTATCTGGTGGATTTTCGGGAAAAAATCAAAGTGTTCGGATTTGGATTCTGACGATCTTTACATACACTTATTTACTTTATGGAGTACTAATACGATCTTAGAATTTCCATAACAGTACTCCTATATAGTGTGGTCTGATAATTTTCCTTAATCAACATCATCAGCAAAAGTTACTATTCATCAGGGTTTAAAAAATTCCAAAAATTGGGGTTATTACAACATATCTCCTGACTGCAAGAAAGGAAAAAGTGATAAAGGCAAAGCACTTGTCACAAAGAAGAAAAGTTGGACGGACACTTCATATTCTGAAGATGAGGTGAACTATGCCTTGATGGCAAATGCTGATAGCAGTACTGACACTGCTGAATTGAAGGTACCTCAAATAACCTTTGCTTTTCATACTGATGATATTACTGAATTGAGATTATACCTTAAAACCATGTTCATTAGTTTTAGAGATTATAATAAATAAATAATTATAATTCAAATTTCTAAATTAATAAAATAATTTAGAAATTATTTATAAAATAATTCAGATTTTTATTAGATTTTTAGAATTTACAAAATCTATTTCTGATTTATACAAATAAAATAATTAATTAAAAATTACAGAAACAACTTTGCACACAGGAAACAGGGGCTTTTCGGATCGAACGGCAGGGGAGGGAGGAACAGATCACCGGCGACGGAAAGAAGATGACCGACGCGGAAGAATTCGCCGGAGAAGCCCAGAATCCGGCGAACTTCCGACGTCCGGCGTCGGTCGATTCCCAGCCAATCGTACACCAATCGACTTCATTTTCGCTCCTAAATCTATCTAAATGCTACCAGGAACTCACCCATCACCATAGCAGCTCACCATCACCCCCCCCCCAATTAGCAAAAACGTCCAAAAATTCCGATGAACTCGTGATTTTCCGGCGAGAAACCCAAACCCCTCAAAAAGCAACCAAACAACTCGATTCTTATGCCAAATTAAAGCTACAGACTTCTATAATCATTCCCAGCAGTTCATATCAACCAAAAACATCTATAAATCAACAAAAACGAAGTCAAAAAAAACTAAAAACCAAGAACTCGACATAACATTCCAGGGGTTATAAAATCAAAGTAAAAATACCAAATCACTCCTAAAACTATGATAAAACTAACTGAATCAACCAAACTATCAAACGATTATTCAAACTCGAAAACCGAAATTCATACCAAGAACACAAAAAATCGATTTTAAGATTTAACCAACCTCAGTTGATGTTGTTGGTATGAATAGATTCGTCTCTTCACAAGGATTGTGTTGGGTACTCGAGCGTTTTCAGAGGTTCAGTAAATCTCCTGCAATCACGGTTTGATCTTCACCTTCTTCCAAGAACACAACTCTCACCCACACTTTCTAATTTCTTTTTTTCTGATTTTTAATAATTGATTAACTAATAATTAATGATAATTCAGCTATTTATATTAACCAAAATAATACCCCTAAATAAAATTAAGGGTCCAATTACACATCTAATAAAATTATTTGGCCCCAATTTTTATAATTTTTGGGTATTAATTATGAATTTTTAAAAATCCAATAAATACAAAATATATGCCAAAAGTTCCCAAAAATTGTAAATAATACAAAAATGCAAAGAAAAATGATGTTTGATAATTTCATGTTCATCTAAAAATAAAAATGTGATTTTTGTGGGGGTTTTGACACCCGAAGGGGCCCGAAAAAGTCATTTTTCGCGAAAAAGGTAAATTTGTAAAACGTCTAGATGTTCAGAATATCGATGTGGTATAGGCCATAATTGGAAAAATAGGGCCAATGATTTTGTTTGAAATATGGGCTTTTAAAACACTGTTTGAGCTGTACGGATTTTGATATAAAATATATAACTTATAATATAACACTCGATAAATACTCAAAACACATTCCGATCAAAACAGACAACACGTAACACATAGCAATTAGGGTTTTATGACTCAACATACATAATCACATAATAATACACATAAATTATCTTTATTAGGATATAATACAAGCGTAATTTCACGGTCGTTACAGTTACTTTCTTGGACTTTAAGTTAGTCAAAGAAGTGATGGAATCTTCATCAGCCAAACCAAGTATGTTAAAGATCTATTGAAAAAGTTTGGTATGGTTGATTGTTCACCTGCATCAACACCTATGTCTACAACTACAAAGTTGGATGAAGATAAGAAAGGAAAAAGTGTAGACATTTTAGGTTATAGAGGAATGATTAGATCTTTGCTATATTTGACAACTAATAGACCATACATTATATTTGCAACATGTCTGTGTGCAAGATTTCAAGCCAATCCAAAAGAATCACATTTGATGGCTGTAAAGAGAATTTTCAGATACTTGAAGTGGACTCCAAACTTGGGGTTATGGTATCCTAAGGGAACATGTTTTGAAGTTATTGGATATACAGATGCAGATTTTACTGGATGCAGGGTTGACAGAAAGAACACTAGTGGAAGCTGTCAATTTCTTGGACAAAAACTTGTATCCTAGTATAGAAAGAAACAACAATATGTGTCAACTTCCATAGCTGAGGCTAAATACATAGCTGCTGGAAGTTATTGTGCTTAAGTGCTCTAGATTAGAAATCAGCTAATGGATTACGGCCTAGTATTACACAAAATTCCAATTATGTTTGACAATACTAGTGCCATATATATTGTTGCTAATCTAGTATATCATTCCAGGACAAAGCACGTAGATGTAAGGTACCATTTTATTAGAGAACATGTTGCAAATAGTACCATTGAGCTATTTTTTGTTCCAACAGAAAAATAATTAGTTGACATTTTTACTAAACATTTGGATGAAGCTACTTTCAATAAACTTGTATGTGAAATTGGTATGCTAAATTCTTCATCCTAAAGGGAAGAACTCGGCTAATATTTTACAGCAGATTAATTTCTGATAAATCAAAATTCATTTGATTAATTGAAAATTAACTGGAATATGAATTATAAATATTTCATATTTCTCTGCATATTTATTTTTCATTTTACTTTTGATAACTTTAAATTTATCAAATTCTAAGTAAACTGTCTCTTTGATTAATTCATATCTTGAATATATGAAGTTAATAAAAGATCTACCTGAAAAGCAGCAAAAGTACATAGAGACTGAGTTCTCGATAAGTATAAATGACTTATCGATAAGTTATTTTTAGACTTCTCGAAGTAGTTCTTGATAAGTCAGTTTTGGACTTATCGAGTGGATATCTCGAAAAGTTATTTTGACTTCTCGATAGAGTTCTCGATAAGTCTTTGTTAGACTTCTCGTGGATATCTCGATAAGTTATTATAACTTCTCGAATGACTTCTCGAATAAGGTCATTATCAGACTTCTCGAATGGACATCTCGATAAGTCACTCTATGACTTCTCGATAAGTATTGTAGAGATCTCAAGTGAATTATTTTGAGTTCTCTACAAGTACCATTTAAACTTATCTTTAACTCAAACTGAAATAATTTTATTTAATAAATTATTTTTCAATATGATACTTTTGAAATAAATTCGCTCTAATTTTGTATTGATTTAATCAATAACAATTTGAAATATTTAAGTCTATTATGGACAAACTGGGTATTTATGTGACATCTCGATAAGTCATTTTCTAGTTCTCGATAAGAGTCATGAAAATGACATATCGATATGTATCTATTCTCTCAATATGATTTATCGATAAGCAAATTCCAAACGTTTATTTTGAGTTCTCGATAAGTCATTTACCTTTTACTATAAATACTCACGCAACTCGACATACACCTCTTTACACCTTCGAGATCTCTAAGTGACCTAATTTTTCAAAATCCCAACTGTTTTCTCTCATTTCAAGCTCTTTATCTCTAATTTTTCTTACCCACTCAAATTCAAACTATTCTAATGGCATCAAACACAGTTATACCTTTCATCCCAATGTAGGGCACCAATTATCTTGCTTTTACAGATGCAAATCAAGCTCCTAACAGTTTCAAGAGCTTTGTGAAGTTTCTTTCTGAAACTTACTTTGCAGGTACTCTAACAGCAAATCAAGTACTGTACTTGGATGTTCTTGGGGATTTCTGGAACACAAATGTGATAAGAACAGTGGTGCATGAGAACCAAGCTATGTCCATGGTGGTTAATTGCTCCATTCAAGGCCAACATGTGGAATTTTCTGAAGATGATATCAATGTGGCTTTGGGCATCCCAACTGATAATATGGTGGAGGTTCCAATACAAGATGAGCTAGTTGAGTTCATGGACTTTGTCAACTACAGTGAAAGAATCAACCTGGCTATCCTGAACAAGAAGTACCTAATGAGGGAATGGTCTTTCTTGTTTGATTCTATTATGAGGGCATTCACCTATAGGAAGATAGGATATGACAACATTTCAAGTGTTGTTCAGAAGCTGGTGTTTTCTATGGCTCACAACAGACACCTTAATGTAGGACATCTGATAATGGAGGAGCTCAAAAATAGGCTCATAATTCCTTTGACATCAAGAGGTAAAGAAATTTTTCTTCCTAGATTTATAATGTCTGTTTTAAATAATAAGTGCATGACATTCATATGCTTAATGGTATAGATAGAACTAAACAGGAAATTATAAACAAGTGTCCAAAGTTCTATTTGGTTCACTCATTATAAAGAACAAGGTACGAATAAGTCTTAGAATCACTCCATTTATGTTGGAGAGATTCAAGACTTACCCTTACCCAATTCCTGACATGAGGTCTATAGTCCCAACTAGTTCAGTAATGGCACATTTACCTGTGGAAGAATAAACACAGGGACACCAAGAAAGGCCTTCTCAAGCTGAGACACTTTCTTCTTTACCATTAGAAGCTAGGAAACCAACCACTATCATCCTCTCAAAAAGGTGAAGTGAGTAAAAAGAAGAGAAAGCAGGCACCTTTGACTGTGATAAATGAGAGTGGTGAGAATCAAACAAGACTAGAGTCAACCTTGGTCAAGAAACCAAAAAAGGCTAAGCAAACTGAGTTGACCACTCAAGCTACCTCTGCATCCTCTCAAAAGGATGTATTTGTAAAAGAGGGCATAAAACAGACTCTGGAAGCATCCTCTCAACAGGGTGTCTCCATTGAACAAACCATCCACCCTAATGCACTTTCTAAAGAGTTTGCACCAACACTTGAACAAATTCAAGTGTATGAAAGGAGGAATAAGGATGGCACACACACACAGAGCACATCTTTTGAAGCTCTCTCTTCTACTCAGGGGGAGCTGTCAATATTCAACTCTGAAATTCAAAATCTAATTACTAAAATTTCTTCTTCATTCAATCAAACACTTGAATCTAATTCTCAAGTGTTGTCAACATCATGTGACATGGTTCAAAAGACTGTGCTCATCACCCAGGACCCAAATTTAATTGGTGAGAGGCTACATTCTAGGGTAGACCTTGATGACACCAACAAAACCACAGGGGTTTCATCAGTTTTTACTGAATACCCTGTGGTGGTTTCAAATGCACCTTCATGTGCAAATCAACCTTCTCAGGTTATAAGGTTTGAGGGTAGTACTCTTGGGGGGAGCTATTTAAATCCTCTCCAATTCAATTGGAGGTTTCTCTTGAAGGAAAAACTCCCCTCAAAACCCTAGCTGAAATTGCATTCACAATTGAAGCTAGGAGTTCAATTTCCAATGATCCTGCTCTGGGGGAGGCAAGTACATCACATTCAAGTGACAGTGCTTTGAAAAAAGTACAAGGGTTTGAGGCCATGGTACATGACAGTAACCTGGTCAAATCTCCTCTAATTCTAATGGAGGTTCTCACCACAAGTGGAGGATAACACACTGTCATAACTACAGTTCAACCTGTGAGTCAAACTATGGCATCTGTCACAGGTGGTTCTATTGATTCTCTACCATCCATCTCAAATCCAACTGACCAACCATCTACCTCTCACCCTAATCAACCACAACCTCGTTTGATTTTTCCGTGGCTACAAGAAGCAGAAGCTCAACCAACAACAATGAATGACCTATTGGTTGTTCAGCTTTCTAGACTTGCCCAAATTTCTCAACAGCTTCTTACATCAGATATTTCTAACCAAGATTATCAAGCTATCATGATTTCCTCTCAGATAGATGTTCAATAACATCAAACAAAGATTGTAAATGAAGCTGAATATGATGGCAACTGTGATGCCTGGTTGGATAAAAACTTCCATCTTGAGATGGATGATGTTTTGGCCAGATTTAGAGAAGAATACATCACCATTCTTGGGAGCAATGTCAAAACTCTAAGTCCATTAGAAGTCTATGATGCAATCACAGATGTCTATAGAGCTCAACTTAAATCCTTTCACCTCATTGGTAAAGCTCTAAAACTAAATCTGAATGATCATCAAGACAAAATAAGGAAAGTGGTCATGGACAAGCTGGATAAGATCATTTCTTCCCAGGTGGAAATTAAGTAAAAATTCTCTAGATTTATAGATCAAATGGCCAAGTTTGATTTGTCATCTATGGACAAGAGCATCAAGAATCTGAGGGAATCTTTCATAGCCTTACATGAAGTTGTCCAGCAGCAAATCACTAGTAATAATGACATCAGGGTCAAACTGGATCAACTTCATCAGACTAGATATGAATCATCTACTTTTTTAATGAAAGGAATTAGGGAAGCTGTACAAGCTACATTTGGTACCATTCTATCCTCATCATCTAAATTACCATTGTCAACATCCACCAACTTGAAAATTTAAGCTCTCCAATCTCAAGTCTCCACTTTCCAGTCAATAAATAAGTCATTGACAACTCAAGTATCGCAACTCACAACTATGGTCCAAAGTCAACAGGCTGATATCCAAACCTTGGTGGACTCTCATAAACATCTACAAATGCAAAATTCAGTCTCATTGGGAGCTATCATGGGTGCACTTCAAATTCTATTGCCCGCACTTCTAGAAGCTGTTAGGCCTGAAATTCCCTCACCTCACATATTGCCTGCTAACAAGACTAAGGGGGAGATTGAGGCTAGGTTATTAAGATCATCTGTCCAAGCATCTGTTCAAGCTGGTTAAAAAGGCAAATCCAAAGAAGTTGATGTTGGAATGGAGAGGCTTATAAAAGAAGTTGAGGGACCATGTCTAAGTAGAGAATTTGATGAATTGCTAAAGGCTCTCATGGATTCTCTAAATAACAACTTGTTCACATACAAAAAGGTCTTGGACAAGACAATATATTTCATAAGGGTGATCTTGGTGACAAGGGACAACTTTCAAGAGAAAAGAATTGTTATCAATATAAATGACTCTGGTGTGGATAGGTGTATACAGGTGTCCCTTAATTATCTCATAACAAGAAGGGCATCTGAATTAGACATTCTAATCAACAAAGTCAAAAGAGTGATTCATGAAAACACTCTCTTGCTCAATGAATTAAAAAAGGCTCAAGTAGCTGCTTTTCCAGAAGCATATTTACAGCCAAGTAAGGGAGTGGTATACATCTGTCCAACCACCAAATATTGCAAACATTTCCAGATTCCTAAGCAATGTGTCACAGAAAACAAGAAGCTGATTATGACTTTGGAGAGAGACTTAAAGACAAAGCAGTACAAGACTGTTAAAGATGAAGACATGATCAAGTTACAAGGAAATATCTGAAAAATGTTGAAACCAATTTTCCCAAAACTCAAATTAATAAGGATGACCTAGATGATGATGAGCAGGAGAAAGATGATCAAAAACCTTCTGGATCAATTCCAAGTAAATCCTCTAAGGCAACTAGCAGTAAAGAAGAAGACAAGAAAAGGGATGCTAAGAAGAAGGTAAATGATGAGAAGAAGGGTGATGAGAGAAGAAAAAAGAAGAAGAAAGATGGTGCAGGAACCAAAAAAAATGTTCAATCAATCAAAATCCAACATGCTCAAGCCACTAAACCTACAAGCTCAAACATTCAACTATATTTGACCTATAAGCCTAAGCTTCTATATAAACAAACTGCAAACACCCTACTCAAAGTATCAATCACTTCTAGCCAAACCACTCTAAATAAAATATGAAATCTACCTTCATTTAAGCCACCAATCAAAACTCATTGCAAGACTGTTGGGAGAAAAACCAAAGAAACTAAAAGTTGAAGAAAGGGCTATCTGGAATTGCTTTGATCAGACTGATTTTCTACCATTAAACTGTTGCATTACAGATGATGACTAATTTCAACAATTAGCTGAAGAAATAGTCAAAATTTGGGTTGTATCTTACACAGAAGTCAGAATATATTACCAGGATGATACCTTTACTCTGATTTTCTAATTAGACTTCTAGTGGGCTTCTGACGATGATGTTTCTTATGGATTCTTATATAAGCAATATTGGGAGACGTTTCATAATAACAAGCAACAAAGAACAAGTATCAATCAAGCAAGGAGCAAGGAGAGAAGATTAAGAAGACCGTTTTAGCACACCACAACGAAGAAGAGGAAGCATACGTTATCTTGTGATTCTTTTATTTATTGTAACAATGAATGCTAGTTTTCTTTACTTTGAACCTAAATACTGTTGTGATGTACTCTGGTTTTAATAAGTATTTCTATTAGTTTATATCATTGTGTGATTATCATGTTTTCATATGAACCCATGGTGACGATGAGTTCTATCATGGGCTAATCGTGATCATGGGGTCGTAGCGGATTTACTATATATTTCTTTAGATAATTGTTTAATACCTTGGTATGTGATGGTTGTATGATATCTAGCATAGGTTGTGCTTATTTGTCTTATGTGCGTCGCGAACATATAAGATAGCATGTTAATATCTTGTGAAGCGACGGTGAATTTTGAGATTTAGAACTTGCCATGCTTGCATAGGTTCATGTATTGTATGCATGATTAGTGGGTAACTCTAACCGTTTTACTTGCCCTGTGTAATCATAATGAATAACTTGCGCTTAAATCGTTATGTTGTCAAATTCTGTAGACATATAGGGTCTCAATATAATTGATGCCTATTCAACTTCTATCTTAATTGTGGATGCTTGGTAGAATGGTACTGGTGCAACAAAAGTTGGCTTTTTTCAGTTTCGTGTTGTTCGATTAATGTCATGACCGTAACATGCTAAGGGTGATAACAATGACTATTGAAGGAAGTAGTAATGAAGTTATGATCTCATGTGTGTTTAATATTGTTAATTCAAGTGTTAATTTAAGTGTTTAATTTTCGTAGTTAATAATTAGTTAATCAACCTTAAGTGTTATTATCTTGACATTGAGAAGTAATCATACATTAGTGAGTAAGTATTAATTACACATAATTAGTCTGAGTCTCTGTGGGAACGAACTAGAAATTATTCTATATTACTTGCGAATGCGTATACTTGCATGAATTATTAGTGCATGCTTTGTGCCTAACAAGTTTTTGGCGCCGCTGCCAGGGACTCGGTGTTAAGTTGTTTTGTTTAGGTACTTGCCATCAGTGGTCATTAGGACTCATTGATTAAGACTTGTTACTTATTGTTTCCGGTTGTGTTTCAGGTACTCTAGTGAGCGTTTATACAAACACGTTCTCACACTCGCAAGAGGACTCTAGATACGGCTGAGGAGACAGACTTAGTTCTTGATATTCCGGAGAAGATAGATTTTGAAGATTCAGATAAAGAGAGCGAAAAGAAAGAACCGGTAATCATGGGTGATCGTATAGTTCCAGCAGATCCAGCTCTTATGGACTTTTCTTGGCCTAAAATTGATGACATTCAGTCAAGCATCATTCATCCGGCTATTCAGGCCGATAATTTCGAAATCAAGCCGGGCACTATTCAGAAGGTGCAGAATTCTGTTTCTTTCGGAGGTGCTGCGACTGAAGATCCCAACAAGCATATGAGGAATTTTATCGAGATCTGTAGTACTTTCAAATATAATGGTGTTACTGATGAGGCTATTAAGCTGAGGCTTTTCCCATTCTCTATGAGGGATAAAGCTAAGGACTGGTTACATTCTTTACCAGCTGGGTCCATCACTACTTGGGAAGATCTTGCGCAAAAGTTTCTAGTGAAGTTTTATCCAATAGCCAAGACTGCGGCTATGAGGAGTGCTCTTACTCAGTTTGTACAGTAACCAACAGAATCTATGTGCGAAGCTTGGGAGCGCTATAAGGAGATATTGAGAAAGTGTCCACATCATGGTATGCCTGACTGGATGGTGATCACTGGGTTCTACAATGGTTTGGGGGCCCAATCTCGGCCCATGCTCAATGCAGCAGCTTGAGGCGCCTTGTGGGCCAAAAGCTATATTGAGGCCTATAATCTTATTGAAATTATGGCTGCAAACGAGCATCAAAACCCAACTCAAAGGATGATGTCTGGGAAGGTAGCAGGTATTCTAGAAGTTGATGCAGCTACAGTTATTACAGCGCAGCTCTAAGCGCTGTCTATGAAGGTCGATTCTTTAGTCAATTATGGAGTCAATCAGATAGCTATGGTTTGTGAGCTTTGTGCAGGCTCTCATGCTACGGATCAGTGTTCTCTTGTTAATGAATCTGTTCAGTATGTGAACAATTATCAGCGACCGCAGCAGCCTGTGCCAGCTACTTATCATCCTAATAACAGAAATCATCCCAATTTCAGCTGGAGCAATACTCAGAATGTTGTTCATCAACCATATTAGCAAGCTATAAGTAAGAAGTTTAATCCACCTGGATTCCAGCAACCTCAGCAATATGCTCAAAGGCAATCATACCCTCAACAAGGAAGTGCCACTCCACCTTCTAGTGCTGATTTCGAGGAGCTAAAGCTGTTGTGCAAAAGTCAGGCTGTTTCTATCAAGACCTTGGAGAATCAAATCGGTCAAATAGCCAATGCCGTGCTCAATCATCAACCAGCACACTTCCCAGTGATACTGAAGTGCCAGGCAGGAAGGAAGCTAAAGAGCAAGTCAAAGCTATTACCTTAAGGTCTGGAAAAGTTGCTGAAGCTGAAAAAGCAAAAGATGGAGAAGCTGAAGTTGAAGATGGAGAAGAGAAGCATAAGGAGAAAGAGGCGGAACCAAGGAAGACTACTGTTGAACACACTCTGCCTTAGGGTAATACAGGGGAGAAACAGCTCTATTCTTCATCACCTTTTCCTAAGCGATTGCAAAAACAAAAGCTGGATAAACAATTTGGTAAGTTTCTGGAGGTGTTCAAGAAATTTCACATCAACATACCTATCGCTGAGGCTTTGGAGAAAATGCCTAGCTATGCGAAATTCATGAAAGGTATTCTTTCAAGGAAGGTGAAATTGGACGATCTTGATACCGTTGCTCTAACGGAAGAGTGCAGTGCTGTGCTGCAACAAAAATTACCTCCAAAGCTTAAAGATCCAGGTAGCTTCACCATTCCTTGCACCATTGGCAAGTTGTCATTCGACAAGTGCCTTTGCAATTTGGGAGCAAGCATCAATCTGATGTCGTTGTCTATCTTCAAAAAGCTGAATTTGCCTGATCCAAAACCCACCTATATATCTCTATAATTGGCCGGTCATTTTATTATATACCCACGAGGCATCGTGGAGGACGTGTTAGTAAAGGTGGATAAGCTCATCTTTCCTGCAGACTTTGTCATTCTGGATTTCGAGAAAGATAAGAAGATTCCCATAATCTTGGGAAGACCTTTCTTAGCTACAGGCCATACCTTAATAGATGTGTAAAAAGGTAATCTTACTATGCGGGTGCAAGATCAGGATGTAACATTCAATGTATTCAATGTGATGAAATTTCCTACAGAAGATGAGGAGTGCTTCAAGGTGGATTTAATTGATTTTGCGGTGACTTCAGAACTTGATCATGTGCTAAGGTCTGATGCCTTAGAAAAAGCCTTATTGGGGGAATTTGACAGTGAAGATGAGGAAGGCAATGAGCAACTACAATTTCTAAATGCTTCTCCTTGGAAGCGAAAGCTAGACATGCCATTTGAATCTCTTGGTAATACTGATCTCAAGAATGCTGAGGGAAAGCTCAAACCATCTATTGAGGAAGCACCTACTTTGGAGCTTAAACCATTGCCTGAACCCTTGAGGTATACTTTTTTAGGTGATGCATCTACTTTGCCTGTTATTATTGCATCTGACCTTTCAGGTAGTGATGAGGACAAGCTCTTGAGGATCTTGAGAGAATTCAAATCGGCCATCGGATGGACTATAGCAGATATAAAAGGGATCAGCCCTTCGTACTGCATGCATAAAATTCTGCTAGAGGAAGGTAGCAAGCCAACTGTTGAGCAACAGCGAAGACTGAATCCTATCATAAAAGAAGTGGTGAAGAAGGAAATTCTTAAGTGGCTGGATGCATGAATCATATATCCTATTTCTGACAGTTCTTGGGTGAGCCCTATGCAATGTGTACCTAAAAAATGAGGTATTACTGTGGTAGCAAATGAGAAGAACGGGCTCATCCCCACTCAAACATTCACATGATGGAGGGTATGCATGGACTACAGAAAGTTGAATAAAGCCACGAGGAAGGATCACTTTCCTCTTCCATTTATTGATCAGATGCTTGACAGGTTGGCTGGCCATGAGTATTATTGTCTTCTAGATGGCAATTCAGGTTACAATCAGATTTGCATTGCACTAGAAGATCAAGAAAAGACTACTTTCACTTGTCCATTTGGCAGTTTGCTTTTTGCAGATTTTCTTTTGGCTTATGTGGTGCACCTTCCACTTTTCAGAGATGCATGATGGCAATATTCTCTGATATGATTGGAAATAATATCAAAGTGTTCATGGACGACTTCTCCGTCTTTGGACATTCGTTTGATGAATGCTTGAATAATCTTCGTTCGGTGCTCAAAAGGTGTGTGGAGACTAATTTGGTGCTCAATTGGGAAAAATGTCACTTCATGGTGCAACAAGGCATCATTATTGGGCATAAAGTCTCTAGTAAAGGTCTTGAGGTGGATAAATCCAAGGTGAGAGTCATTGAAAATCTTTCACCACCTATTTCTATGAAAGGAGTCCGTAGTTTTCTTGGTCATGCGGGTTTTTATCGGTGTTTCATCAAAGACTTCTCTAAGATATCTAAGCCGTTGTGCAACCTGCTCGAGAAAGATGTGCCTTTCAAATTTGATGATGAATGCTTGGCAGCATTCGAGACTCTCAAGAACAGTTTAATAACTGCACCAGTTATTACGGCACCTGATTGGACAGAATCTTTTGAGATGATGTGCGATGCGAGTGATTATGCAGTGGGAGCAGTTCTTGGGCAGCGCAAGAATAATATTTTTCATATGGTCTACTAAGCTAGTAAGACGCTTAATGGAGCTCAAATGAACTACAGCACTACTGAGAAGGAGCTCTTGGCTATAGTTTTTGGTTTCGAAATATTTTAATCTTATCTACTTGGGACAAAGGTGACAGTATTCACTGATCACGCTCCCATTCGCTATCTGGTCTCAAAGAAGGATTCGAAGCCTAGACTTATTCGTTGGGTGCTCTTGCTACAGGAATTTGAGTTAGAGATCAAGGATCGAAAAGGTACGGAAAATCAAGTAGCTGACCATCTCTCTAGACTGGAGAATCCCGATTCTACTTCAAATGATAAGACATTGATCAACGAATCTTTTCCGAATGAGCAGTTGTTTGCGGTTTAGGAGGAAGAGCCATGGTTCGCAGACATTGTGAACTATCTTGTCAGCAATATAATGCCTCCTAATATGAATGCGGCTCAAAAGAAGAAGTTTCTGCATGACATGAAGTCGTACATGTGGGATAAACCATATTTGTTTAGACAAGGAGCTGACCAGATCATCAGGAAATGTATCCCATTCTGTGAGACGGAGGGGATATTACGAGACTGTCATTCCACAGTTTATAGTGGACATTATGGTGGTGAAAAGACAGCAAATCATATTCTTCAAGCAGGTTTTTTCTGGCCTACGTTGTTTAAGGATGCACATCAGTTCATTTTAAGGTGTGATCGTTGCCAAAGAGTTGGGAATCTTACTAGAAAGGATGAGATGCCGTTAAATGTGATGCTTGAAGTTGAGGTCTTCGATGTTTGGGGAATCGATTTCATGGGACCATTTATCTCGTCTTGCAATAATCAGTACATCTTGCTGGCAGTCGACTATGTCTCAAAATGGGTAGAAGTCAAGGCTCTACCGACGAATGATGCAAAGGTAGTGTTGAGTTTTCTTCATAAGCAGATATTCACAAGGTTTGGAACGCCATGAGTTATCATAAGTGATGAGGGGTCGCATTTCTGCAATCGTAAGTTTACTTCTATGATGCAACGCTATAATGTGAATCATTGTATTGCTACTTCCTATCATCCGCAAACTAATGATCAAGCTGAAGTATTTAATAGAGAGATCAAGCGCATTCTAGAGAAAGTTGTTTGTCCGTAAAGGAAAGATTGGTCTTTGAAGCTTGATGAAGCTGTTTGGGCTTGTAGAACAGCATACAAGACTCCACTTGGGATGTCCCCATTTCAACTTGTCTATGGTAAGGGATGTCATTTACCTGCGGAGCTTGAGCATAAGGCTTATTGGGCACTTAAGAAGTTAAACCTTGATCTAGATGCAACTGGGAAGAAGCGAATGCTTCAGTTAAATGAACTTGATGAATTTCGACTGTAAGCGTACAAAAACAATAAAATATACAAGGAAAAAGTGAAAAGGTGGCACGACAGGAAGTTATCTCCTAAGTTATTTGTGTCGGGGTAACAAGTTCTTTTATTCAACTCTCGTCTCCGACTTTTTCCTGGAAAGTTGAAATCAAGGTGGTCTGGACCATTTATCGTCAAAACTGTGTTTTCACACGGAGCAGTGGAAATTTTTGAGAACGATCTGGGCCAAGCATTCAAAGTTAATGGTCAGAGATTGAAGCACTATTATGGGGACATGGCAAACCGGGAAGTGGTTAGTGCTATTTTATTGTCAACCTGATCGAACTACTCTACGTCAAGCTAATGACGTAAAAGAAGCGCTTCTTGGGAGGCAACCCAAGATGTGAGACTCTAGGAACCTTTAGAAGTTAGTACTCTATCCAAAAACCCAAAAAAATAAAAAAAAAACAGAAAAAAAATAAAATTCCAGGAACCTACCAGGCGCCCGCCTGAAGATTCCAGGTGGCCGCTTGCTGGCAGGCGCCCACCTGCTGGTTCCAGACGACCGCCTGGAGACCTACTATTTGAAAAAAAATTAAGCCTTATAAAAACCCAAAAAAAAAATAGAATAAACACAAAAACAAAATTCCACAGCCATAACCCCATTAACCCACGAATTTTCTCCTACAAACAAGCCACAAACCCCCACTCCTAATCAATTTCTAAACCTAAATTCTACCATATATACACACACAACCTCTCCATATACACTCCCATATACTTTCAACTTACAAACCCTTTCCTACACACAAAACACAACTCTACAACTCGTATTCTCAGTTTCGATGGCCCCAAAGAGATCTCGAACTGTCGATAGCAGCAGCACCATTCCAACTGTTGATTCTTCAAGGGGTACTGCTGCGGGCCCCGATTAGTGGATAGGGCTGCTGAGGAGGAGTATGCTAGGCTTCTGACTAAGCCTATTCTGAAGGAGAGGGGATTTTTGCCATTGGGGAGGGATGGTGAGTTATTGCCGATGATTGCTGAAAAAGGGTTGGATCACTTTTTGCGAGACGCCTGAGGCGGTCCCGATGAGTGTTGTTCGTGAGTTTTATGTGAACGCCAAGGCTGACAAGAATGGGTACTCTGTTATTCGTGGGTTTACTGTTGATTATCAGCCCGAGGCGATTCACCGTGTTATTGGGCATCGACAAAGGAAGCCCCAGGAGGAGAATTGGAACCAGAAGACTCCCGAGGATTTTGACTTGGATTTGATTATTGCTACTCTTTGTCAGCCGGGCACGGTGTGGAAGTTTAAGACGGGATCTAATGAGTATCCTTCTTTTCCGGCTTTTGTGATGAACAGGTATGCCCGTGCATGGAATGTCTTTATTTGTGCTAATATTTTGCCTTCTTCACATGCACATGAGGTTACAGTTAAGAGAGCCAGGTTGTTATGGGGTATTCTGAATGAGGAGTGTAACGCCCCCAAATCCGGGGTCAGAGGATTTGGTCGTCACTATAAAACTTCAATCAAAATCAACCTGTTTAATCAATAAATAAATGCCAGCGGAAGATATTTATCATAAATGATCCCAACTAATCCAAGATCTTTTAAGGTTACAGTTCTAGAAACAAGATATCCAAATTCCACAAATAAATTTTCAACTTTCTTTTAACAATCTTTTCAATAAATCTCAATCTCAAAATTAAACCCACTAGTATAACTTCGAAATAAAGTATACTAGGCCCAAATAAAATACAAAACTATAATATAATATAATATAAACAATTTTACACAATAAAACTTACACTAGTTCGCAAACCCTGGACCAATCACCTTCCAAAAGCTTCTTCTTTGCTTCTTCGAATTACGCAGCTAAACAGCGCAAGCTAATCCTCACTGGAGGTTAAATTTAAAAACAGGCAAGTATGAGCGAAAGAAAATGCTCAGCAAGATCATTATGACATATATGGGGTCGTTTTGATATAAAACCTACATCTGTATTAGAACAGAACATTTAAAATCATAGTTGCTGAATCATAAAATTTTAGTTGAGGAATCCCAGATTTAATTCCTTAATTGTGTTCAAAACCAATTTGATATTTTTGAGCGAGATGCTTCAGCAATACTTTGAATCTTAACGAGAATAAAACTCGTAAAACAGTGTTTACGGAAATATCGTAAACCACAATAACATGAGACAATGATTATGGATTGAATCATAAACTTTACTCAAAACCGAACTCTTGAAATTAATACTTATTTTGTTGTCATATCAAATTAGATATCAATACGAACTTTGATGCTCACAACCTACCCGCGTTAAAATAGGGAAGTCAACATCAATCATCTGCATTAATACCATCTTTGATATTTAACAACAACTTAAATATCAACATCAATCAGCAACCGAATCAAAACTGTATTCCACCTTTATTCAAAACCAAAACAGTTGATAAATCATTCCTTATAAGATTATCAAAAGCAATATAATAATATCGATTGGAACCAAATTATGCACTATGATGTTCCTGATGATCAGTCATGAAACAACACCGGTATCCCGCAGCCATACCGTTAATATAGGTACTACCCGTATCTCGAAGATATACGGTACCTATAGGGCGCCAGAAAAGGCATAACAAGCCTTGTAAGATATTACACTTCCGTATTACACTTCTGTATAATAGCTCACGCTGGACCGGTGCTTCGGCCTCTTACGCAATCAGTAACCATTCAATCTCAAAACCTTTTATTGAAAAGGGGTCATAATACTCGACACCCGAAATAATTTTATTCCCTCATTCACTTGGGCAGGAATACTTGCAATAAAATCATTTTTCTCAAAACCCAAAACATTTGTAAATCTATTCTGAACATAGAATAGCAGAAGAGTACTTGCATAAACAGAATTATTTAATTCAGCGATATGTAAAACATTTATCTATTCCGAACAGAGAATAGGGAAAACAATACTTGCATAATATGATTCGAAATAAACGTCACTTGAATGATAAGTGAAGTCAGGGGTACTTGCCTTTGGGATTTAGCAGTTAGTCACACTCGCAAACACACATCTATTCTGATATTCTGTCTTAAAGTATCACCGTCTTTCTTTTCAACACTTCACCGATATGCTGCTCCTGCGATTGCTAGAAGCCAGATATCCAATACCATTCCATCTCATTCTTTATCCAATGTCTTGTCCTGATCAACTCGAAAGATCCGCATCTATAATTAAAATATAGAACTTTAATCATCTAAACGATAATCACTCAACGAACTGCACGTCAAAATCCTATCGCCTACCCATACGATAGCCCACACATAATTATATCAGCCAAACACAGGAATCTTGACCCACATATGCACATAATTCACATAACACATAAGCACATAACTCATATATCACATAATTCATATCACATAAGACTCAATTCATCAAAAGGGTCGACTCGGTACGTTTAAAACTGAAATCAAGTCAAAAATATGATTTATCGATCAATTAACGACTCAGAATCATTCTTAAAGCAAGTGACCTTTCGAAACAAAAGGATTTGGGTCTTGAAAGTATTTTTATTGAAAGCAGAATATTTTTCTGAGTCTATACGCGTTCGTTTCGTATTAAACGGACGAACGGTTGATTTATTATGAATTTTTGAACATTTTTCGGAATTAAAACGGTCTCTGAATCATTTAATAATTAAATGATAGGGCTCGAACACCCGAATATAATTTTATAAGAATTATCGAGCTTGGAAAATAATTTAAAATAATAATTTAAAGCTCGAAACTATTTTTCGGAATTTTTAAATCAAAAATAAATAATTAAATCTATTTATTAAATCAATTAGAATCAATTAATAATTAATTAAGTTAATTAATCAATTAATATTAAATTAATCCATTAATTAAAATAATTAAAAACTAATTAAAATTAATTAATAAAATAAATCAGATTTATTTTTGAATTAAAAATGAATTTTGGAATTAAAATAATGATTTTAGGAATTTAAAATCGAATTTTGAATTAAATAAATAAAATTTAAATGGCAGAAACAGTTTTGCAGTTACTGTCTTCTTCCTAAACAGATCAAACGACGGAGTAGGGGGGGGAAAACTCGCCGGGAAAAGGGGGAAGACGACCGGAACGATGAACTCATCGCCGGTTTCTGGAAAACCCAGAAATCCGGCCGACGTTTTGTCGGTTTCCGGCGTCCTATAATCAACAAAATCAGTACTGATTCCTCTGGTTTTTAACGTCAAACTGCTCTAAATCGTAATCTAAACTCGATTACGATCCTAGCATTACCATGGCAACACCAGAACTTAATCTCCGATCAAAATCAACAATTCTCCGATGAACTCATCGGAAACTTCGGTTTTTAGCGATTCTTCAACCAAATCAAACGAATAAGAGCTCAAATTGAAGCTAGGAACGTTTACAATCTACTCAGGTCATCACAAACAATCAAAAACCACTAAATCATAAACCCCCAAAAATTCGAATATTACCCTAAAAATCGATTTTAAAATTTAACCACTGTTGGAACGATTTGATGATATAAAATGATAGAGAATCGTCTGTGATTCATTTTGGTTATTCATACTTGTGATTTGGTGTTCAATAACACCTTCAAAATTGACTTTGATTTTCAGAATTCTCCAAGAACACCAAGAACACATATTCAAGAAATTTCCAGAAAATCAAACCTTAATTTCTATATGATATTGAACTCTATTTTTGAAGTATAATATACCAAATCGACCAGAAATACATGCTCTACAACATGGAAGCATCAAATCACATCAACAACATCAAGAACAAATTTTCATAATTTAATTATCAAATAATTCGAATATAAATAAATAAATAAGAAAATTACCATGATTTCTGGGAAGAAACTGATGATTGATTCAGAAAGAGGATTTCGAGAGCTTCGTTTTGATATGCTGCACGTCCGAATCGGAGTTCGATAACGCCTTCGTTCGTGTGTTTGATTCTCGGAAACGTATCGGTTTCTCGGGTTTTTCTCTGTATTTACGGTATTTTAACTAGTTACAAATGAATAAACGGAATAAACGAAATAAGAAATAGGCTATTTATATTTATGGAATATTGGATCGTTCTGGATCGTTTTGGTTCGTTAAATTAGTTACTTAGCCACTAAGTAACTTTAAAAACGATACAATTCAATACTAGAATTGGATAATTATCCAAACCGGGCTTTTTATAAAACACTATATACGAGAATAACGTAAAAATATCCCGCTTCTCGAGAATACGGGTTTTTGTCGATTACCGAAATGATTATCGTATCGAAAATATTGCGCCGGGCCACGCACGGTTCAAACCGTAATCCGGATCGAAAAAGTCAAAACACGGAAAATGTCCGGAATTACTAGATTAGGTTAGGAAGGAGTTTTCGGAAAAGTTTCGGGTTGTAAAACGTAAAAACGGTTGAAGTCGGACGATTCCCGGCTTTATAAAATAATTTTGGTAATTATTCAGAAAATATTTAATAATTTATAAATCATTATAAAATCATCTAACAGTCCAAAAATTACCAGAAAAATATCACAATTATCTATATTTTATTATGTACATATAAAAATTCAAATATTCAAATAATGTCACATCTGAACACCCAAACATCAATTCCACTTATCAGATAATTCACCAAAATTCACATAAAATCACATAAACAATTCCAAATAATTATAAAAATAATATCTGAAAATATGGGATATTACAAGGAGTATTATGTGGACCTTGATGAGTTCATCTACCAAGGGATTTTGAAGTTTTTGAGGGGAGGACGCATAACAACATCCCTTATGCCTCTGTTGTCATGAAGCTGTGTAAGGCAGTTGGAGTCCACTGGCCTTCTTATGAGTAGTTGCAGATGCCGGCCACTCCTATTGATTCATCGACGATGAATGCGATGCAGGAGTGGACGGGTGGAGAGCCTGAGGAGAATGGTTTGGGATATCATCTTCCAGGAGGACGTCCAACAGCTGGTGCTATGATGGCTAGGCCCAGTCAGGCTCATGGCGAGGCAGGTTCTTCTAGAGCCCAGGGAGGTGATGGTTCAGGGATGGCTGATGTCCAGTACAGGAGGCTTTCCAGGAGAATGGATGCGATGTATGAGTCACAAAGTAGGTTTGCGCAGGAGCTCACCCTAGCACTTGGGACTGCTTTCAGAGGCCTTGAAGCTGACATCTAGTGGCCCATCTTTGGTGAGGACTCTGCTTATCCACCTCCTGACACTCCACCCTCTGAGGGTGATGATGATGATTTCTCTGAGTAGGTATACCTTGTGTTCCTTTCTATTACCTTCACTGGGGATAGTGAAGATTTTAAGTTTGGGGGTGGTAGTTAAGGAACATATTTGTGTGTGTGTCATGTAGTTGCATATTCATGATAGTTTAATTCATATAGTTGCATATTTTTTCCATATAGTTTTTTTTTATTTTATAGCTTTATTTATCATGTCATGTAGCTCATGGATATTCCATGATCCCTTTTGTGTTGCTTTACCAATTGATATGTGATATTGATGCGAGTGTAGTGATAGCGTTAGAGGGATGTTGAATCTTGTTAGGTTGACATGCATGCTAGAAACACTTGTATTTCACCAAGTCTTAGAGTATGCTTAAGGACTAGATTTTTGTCATGGTTTGATGGTTTTTGAGGTTAATTTATTGATTATGCTTAGAATGTATGATAGGCCCTTAATGATATAAGGCATGAAAAGAGAAAATTGGAGTAAAAATTGGAATTCATTGCTAGTCATGGCTAGGCGTCAAATGGCTAGTACTCGGCTCGTATTGTATGCGAGTAGTCTAGGGTTGAGCAAGATGGAGAGAAACGCACTTGCTCAGAAATTGAAAAAAAATAGAAAAAAATAAAAATAATAAGAAGTGAAAAAAAGATAAAAAATATGGTTTACTGCATAATTGATCACGAGTGAGCTCTTTGGTATTCGAGTTATTAAGTTCTTAGGGGACTTTGTGCCTAGTGACCTAAGGCTTTTATAGTATGGGATCCGCTAACCTAACGCTCGCTAAATGGATGCCATTGCATAAGTCTTTTGTGAACTTCACTCATTGCACGATCAAATAAGCATTTGTTTATTATGTTAAATAAAAGCATGATTCCGTAATAAGCTCTAGTGATCTTAAAGTGTTATAAGTCATTTTGTGTCTATAATATATTCTTCGTATAATCTTGTGATTGCCTTGAGGATAATTGAGTTATGATAATTGATCTAGTTTCGAAGCATATTTGTTAAGCATTCGCACACACCACGTTTCTAGTTGTATGTTAGCTTGCGTGATTTGATTGATCTATAGTCACCTAATTGCATTTGTTGAGATATTATGTGTTGGTTGGTTTAGTCATCGCGATGGGGATCGCTGCACTTCATGTAGTTTGCATTCATGCATGTTTTTATTTTGTTTTTGAGTCTATGACGCTTGAGGACAAGCATCGATTTAAGTTTGGGGGTGTGATAAGTGGCATTTTATACCACTTAGAACGTCTTATAATGGCTTGAATTGAGATCTTGAAATCAAGTATTTTGTGTATTTGATGCGTTTTTCTAGTGTTTTTGCATTTCAGGGTATAACTTGCGTAATTAGGGAGATTTCATCAAAATAAGCCTAGGGAAGTAATTGGAAACAGTTGCGGGGAGTTGTGCGAAGAAATCAGCAAAATCAGGACTAGAAAGGCAAATCCAAAGAAGTTGATGTTGGAATGGAGAGGCTTATAAAAGAAGCTGAGGGACCATGTCTAAGCAGAGAATTTGATGAATTGCTAAAGGCTCTCAGGGATTCTCTAAATAACAACTTGTTCACATACAAAAAGGCCTTGGACAAGACAATATATTTCATAAGGGTGATCTTGGTGACAAGGGACAACTTTCAAGAGAAAAGAATTGTTATCAATATAAATGACTCTGGTGTGGATAGGTGTATACAGGTATCCCTTAATTATCTCATAACAAGAAGGGCATCTGAATTGGACATTCTAATCAACAAAGTCAACAGAGTGATTCATGAAAACACTCTCTTGCTCAATGAATTAAAAAAGGCTCAAGTAGCTGCTTTTCCAGAAGCATATTTACAGCCAAGTAAGGGAGTGGTATACATCTGTCCAACCACCAAATATTGCAAACATTTTCAGATTCCTAAGCAATGTGTCACAGAAAACAAGAAGCTGATTATGACTTTGGAGACAGACTTGAAGATAAAGCAGTACAAGACTGTTAAAGATGAAGACATGATCAAGTTACAAGGAAATATCTGAAAAATGTTGAAACCAATTTTCCCAAAACTCAAATTAATAAGGATGACCTAGATGATGATGAGCAGGAGAAAGATGATCAAAAACCTTCTGGATCAAATCTAAGTAAATCCTCTAAGGCAACTGACAGTAAAGAAAAAGACAAGAAAAAGGATGCTAAGAAGAAGGTAAATGATGAGAAGAAGGGTGGTGAGAGAAGAAAGAAGAAGAAGGAAGATGGAACATCCGTTTTGATGAGACAATCAAAGAGTTTGGTTTTATCAAAAACATAGATGAACCGTGTGTCTATAAGAAGGTTAGTAGGAGCGCGGTAATATTTCTTGTATTGTATATGGATGACATACTTCTTATAGGAAATGATATACCGATGCTACAATCAGTCAAAGTATGGCTATCAAAGAACTTCACCATGAAGGACTTAGGAGAAGCATCCTACGTTCTTGGTATGAAGATCTATAGAGATAGATCTAGAAGAATGATAGGTCTTACCCGGGGTACATACATCCAGAAAGTGTTTAAAAGGTTTAACATGGAAAACTCCAAAAGAGGTCTCATACCGATGAGCCATGGAGTGTCCCTTTCCGAAAAAATGTCTCCTAAGACACCTGAGGAAAGAGAGCGTATGAGTAAGATTCCTTATGCTTCAGCAATAGGATCTATCATGTACGCGATGTTGTGTACAAGGCCCGATGTTGCTTATTCAATTAGTGTGATGAGCAGATATCAGTCCAATCCAGGTGAAGACCACTGGAAAGCAGTGAAAAACATCCTTAAGTACTTGCGAAGGACTCAGGACATTTTTTCTTATTTTTGGTGGTGAATCTGAGTTGAAAATAGAGGAGATGTTGTCAACGCCGAGAGAGTTGACACACATAACAACGTAGCAGACCCACTCACAAAGCCACTTTCTCAAAGTCACTTTGATCGTCATAAAGACAAGATGGGTATTAGATATCAAAGTGATTGGATTTAGTACAAGTGGGAGATTGAAAGAGATATGTCCTAAGTCCAATCATGTATGAGGATTTAGGAATAACTTTTATGTAATCTGTTTTGATTTCATTGATATTAATAAAAGACTTGTTTTGTTTTTATTGCGGGCTCTATCTATTTAAATGTTTAAATAAGATATACCATAATTTAGAGTAAAGCTTTTTATGGATTGTGATGAGAACATAATAATGAGACCTAAAAGATGATAACTCTAAACTTAAATAGTTCCTGGTCGTAGGATTACTAACTGTTAATTAATAATCCGCAAAGATCGGTACATGCTATGTTTGCTTCATTGTGAAGGATGTCTGTTCTCATAGACATTTGTGTGGTGACACTATAGCTAGTATGTAGGTGCTTATTATAGAATAAGTTCACTGAACATGACTCACACAGTTGAACAACTGATGGAGTTCACTCACGTATCAGCAGTTGTTCACATAGTGATAGTTGTACAAGTATCCTTAGACTTGAGGTCATCATAGTCATCTTGTGTACACTGAACTATGCTTTGGTTTAGTTCTTAGTCTCAAGGGATAATTATAAGGGCTCTACTGGGTATAGGAATTTGTACACGAAGATAGTGTATGATCAATAAAGGATCTACCCCTTCCAGTGTAGGAAGAGAATGTTCAATGCTGATCCACTTATGTTAGTTCAGGAATCTCTGGCCAGAGTGAATAAATTAGAAAGGAGTTTCTAATTTACATTAAATAGAACTAAGCATAGTGAATGGGAAAGCAAGCGATTAAATAAGATAGGCTTGACACAAGTTCCATGCCTTGTATTTAATCGTGACATTGCAGGGTCAAGAGAATTAATTATACGGTAACTACTCACTGAATAGGTTCTTGGTATTCTAAGCAGTGAATTCGTATTATCCGGATAGTCGTGATATGCTGAGAAGTATCCCTCACGATGTAGAATAAATATGATTAATTAATTAATCATATTTAATGAATTAGAGAATTTATATAAATAATGATAAATAGTTTTATTATTATTTATTTCTACTACCGGCTTGATATTGAACCTACAAGGTCACGCCATAAAAGAGAATGATTTAATGGTGGAGAAATTAATTAATAATGGCTGATAATTATTTATTTATGAAATAAATAATTAATTGGCAAATTTAATAATTGATTAAATGAGATTTAATTGATTATAAATTAATTAAGAAAAAGTTCTTAATATTATTAAGTAAGAATTTAATTTTTGGAAATTAAATCAAGTGAGAGAATTATTTCTAAAGTGTTTAGAAAAAGGATTAATAATTAAAAGGTGTTTTAATTATTAGTGAGAATAATAAAGGGTTAATAATAATAATATTTTATGGGAAAATTTTCAGCTAAAATTTTTGCCTATAATATACTATTATAGACCCTAATTTTGCCTCAACCAAAAAGATTTACAAAACCCTAATTCTCTCCATCTCCTCCTCCTTCATTACATCGTTTTCTTGGTGGATACCGGTGGAGTGCTTCACACTTGAGGAGCAGCTGCTAAGGATCTCGTTCATCGTTCTTGGATCGCTATTAAAGACCTTCATCTTTCCATTAACGTAAAACTTCTTAAGGTAAACATACTGAACTATGAATTAAATATTATTTTTCGCATGGATCCTGTGGAGGGTTTTGTTTTTTTTTAAGATTAAATTTACGTTTTCGCTGCGTTTATGTACTAAAAAACCCTTCACTATCTTGTTCTTTGGTAGTTTTTAAAACTAGTTTCTTTTGAGAGGAACTAGAGTGAGGTTTTATTGACTTGGATTTTGAAATTTTGGATTTCGTGGGTTGGGTAGACATCTGCTTGGTCACTGTCACAGATGACAGTGCCACAGTAGTTTTCAAAGAAACGTGAGGTTGGGAAAGAGTAGAGACAGAAACAGTTACCTCGCTTACCTGAGGTGCCTCTATGATTGGCAGATAATTGAGAGGCACTTCACTGTGGAGATTGTTCGTGTTAAGATCAGTAAGTACCCTCTTTTTTTGGACCCAACAATCAAGCTTATTTACTGGGTTCTCAATCAAGAGGTCCTTAGACACATGATTTGCTAGCATCATAAGAAACCTAGCGTAGTATATGTTCTTTGACCTCTTTTTAGTGTTTCCTAACTTATACCCTAGTTCTATCATGACAGTTACTGAAATTAAAGTACTTGTCATTCAAAAGCATGTAAAGCATATTAACCATAGAGTAAGTAACTGCATCAAAATTTCTAATCTTACCAGAAAATACTTTTATAAAAGAGTCACAGAGAAAGCTCCATTCTTTTCTAAGGCCCATTCTCCTAACCTCGCCTAATTTGGCAGGATTGAGAGAATAACCCATAGATACAAGCATGGTGCTCACATCTGTGTCTGTGTGTGGAACATTTGTGTTTTTTTAGGCAAATGAAAGCATGCTTGAATTGCATCATAATACAGTAATCATTACCTTTCAGAGAGAAGGTAATGGTCTTATCTTTTGAATTATGCACAGCAGTAGTCCAAATCTGCTCCACAATTTCACAGTAGATTACAGGAGACTCAAGCATCATATAGCCTAGTTTGCAGTTGCGAATGAAGTTCATCATCTTGTGATAGTCCTCAGAAGCAGCAATATTCTTGTCCACCAGTGCCACAAAGTTGTTCTTCTCATAAACAAATCCAAATTGAGACATAATTTTGACTACAGGTGCCATTGTTGTGATTGAAAGCAGTTACAGGGAAAAGGGTTTTTGTTTTGGAGACGAAGAGAGTAAAAATTGCTTTAAGAAAGATAAAAGTAAAATAAAAAATTGAAGGGGGCTTTTATACTTTCTCAAAAATAAACAAGTAAAAATTAAAAAGTACAATAAAGTACCCAATGAAAATTGCCAAAAATAGTCATTTAAAAATGAGATAAATTGTAGAAATTCTAAAGATTATTCATCGACATATACATCCGGACTATAAGTAAATTTGATGGATAAGGTATAAAATTAATGACTATGATTAAAGCAATTTAACGGATATAGATTAAACAAATATTCATCGAGATATAAAGTACCCAGAAAAATATTTGATTTTTAACAGATAATGAAATTCTACGGATATTCACTTCCAACGGATAATGAACATCCGTCGAGATGTAAATTTTTGACTTAACCAAAATTTCGCCTTTTTAAAAAAATCAAATTTGTTTTTGGCTGCATTACAAATTGCTTAGACATCAAAATAATATAGAAATAGTGAAGCATACCTAACTCACTTACCAACCTAGTGAAAGTTGACTTATCAGGTGGCTTGGTAAAGATGTCTGCAAGTTGCTGCTCACTTGGAATAAAATGGAGTTCCGCAGTACCATTCATGACATGCTCTCAAATGAAGTGGTACTTAATGTCAATATGCTTTATCCTTGAATGCTGCATAGGATTTTCAATAATGGCAATGGCACTTGTGCTGTCACGGAAAATTGGAATCTTATCCACATGTAGACCATAATCCAATAACTGATTTTCCATTCATAGAATATGTGCACAACAACTACCAGCAGTAATGTATTCAGCCTCAGCTGTAGAAGTAAAAACTGAATTTTGTTTCTTACTAAACCAGGATACTAGTTTGTTTCCTAGAAACTGACAAGTTCATGTTGTACTTTTACTGCCTATTCTACAACCTGCATAATCCGCATCTGAATAACCAATTAGATCAAAACTAGAATCTCTTGGATACCAAATGCCAAGTTTTGGTGTTTCTTTGAGATATCTGAAAATTTTCTATTATCTATTAAATGAGATTCTCTAGGATCAGCTTAAAATCTAGCACAAAGACAAGTAGCAAACCTTATATCTGGCCTACTGGCTGTTAAATATAAAAATGATCCAACCATGCCTCTATAGCTTGAAATGTCTACAGACTTTTTAGTTGTGTTTATTCCAAGTTTATTGGTAGTGGTCATGAGAGTTTTTGCAGATGTGCAATCCATTAAGTCAAACTTCTTTAAAAGGTCATGAATGTATTTGGTTTGACTAATGAATATTCCATCACTAACTTATTTAACTTGAAGACCAAGAAAGTAAGTTAGTTCTCCCATCATGCTTATTTCATATTTACTTTGCATTAGTTTAACAATTTTTTTGTAAATTTTTTCATCTGTAGAGCCAAATATAATATCATCTACATAAATTTGAACAAGTATACTAGAGCCATTAACATTTCTAAAGAAAAGAGTTTTATCAACAGTACCTCTTGAGAAATGATTTTCTAAAAGGAACTTTGATAAAGTGTCAGACCAGGCTTTAGGTGTTTGCTTCAATCCATAAATTACTTTCAAAATATAGTAGACATAATCATAACGTTTCATCACGGTCCACCGTTGATTCACCGGAGTTCATCGTCAACGGCGGTAAAAATTTCGCGGGTACCCGATTAATCTTCGAGTTTCCGACGTAAAATTCCATCAATTATTTTCAAAATTTCCGCTCACAATTATTCATATCACAAATATTACTCAAATAAAATCCGGAAAAAATTAATAAATAATATCAAAAACAGGACAAACCACACGTGCTACACGCGCAGGAACGGAAAACAAACAGGAAACAAAACAGCCGAACAACAATTGGAGAACATGGGTCAACAACGGCCAAAACACCGGCCACACACATAGTACACACGCAAAACACACACACACTACAATCGCACACACACGAGCATATATATACATACACGGTATATATATATATATATAACCAAATGGATTAATTGAACCACCAAGACTCACCGGAAATAAGGCGGCGACGGAACAGAACACGGCGGAGGAACCCGGGAACAGGGAGAAACACAAATGGAGAGAAAAGGAGAGATAAGGGAGGTGAAGAAGAGAGAGAAAAGAAGTAAGAGAGAGAGAGAGAGAGAGAGAGAGAGAGAGAGAGAGAGAGAGAGAGAGAGAGAGAGAGAGAGAGAGAGAGAGAGAGAGAGAGAGAGAGAGAGAGAGAGAGAGAGAGAGAGAGAGAGAGAGAGAGAGTGATGTTGCAGGGTTGAGGAATAGGGGTGGGGGTAATGTTTTATTATTCTTTTTTCTTCTTCTTTTGCTAATTGTGACACGTATCAGCTTCAATTCAGAAAATCTAACACGTAGCTTCTGGGATAATTACGAAGGTTCTGAGGCATAATTACGAAGGTTCTGAGGCCCGGTGTGTCCCGTAATTTAATTTTAACAAATTAACTTGCGCGAAAATAACCCGAAAAATTGTCAAACTAATTTAAAATTTACGAAATAAATAAAAACTAATAAAATAAAATTTTCATAATTTTTAAACTATTTTTGAAACGCAACTCATACCCGCATTTAACGATTTAACGAACAAATGTTCGGGAAAAATTTAATCCCAAAAATTTCCAAAATAATTTTAAAATTCTGAGAATATTATAAACTTCATAAAATATGAATTTCGTAATTTTTGAAATATTTCTGAATTTAATACTAATTTTACAAATAAATGTATTCATAAAATCATTTAAAGATAAATATTTAATGAAATATTAATTTCTAAATTTTATAAAATCCCAAAAATAATTATAGAAGTTATAAAATCATAAAAATTGTTATTCCTAGTGGACTAACAATGAGATTTACAGAAGGGGGGTTGAATGTAAATCTCAAAACTTTTTCAAGTTTTGAGCAGTTTTAAAGGCTTTGTTTTCAAGATAAACAAGTGTGTGAATTGCTTTAAGCTAATACAGACAGTTATATATTCAAGCACTAATGTAAAGAACACGACAGACCTTAAAAACTTTTCTGGTGGATTGTTGTTCCACCAGAGATGGTATTTCAGAAAATCTGTGATTCAAGATGTTGATCACAGCTGCTTCCTAGTACAAACTAGATAATTTTTCTCTCAAGATTTTTCTAAACAGCACTGGAAAAATTCTTATCTAATTACTAGCTGCTACTTGGTTTATATATCACCAAGTGTACAAGTGAAGATAAAGATAAAAATACAATAATAAAATAAGTTCTCCACTTGTTTCTTCTCCATATCACTCAAGTACTTTGTTGACTATTGCCTCTTTGTACTAGAGTAGAACGGCTGCTTTTTCTGATGTTCCTGAAATTAGGCTTCCACATTTCAGTTATCTCTGTCATCCCATGTGCCTCTGTCTGCTGTTACAACTACCACTTATCAACTGCTATTTAACATAACATCCGTTGAAGCCTTCATCCGTTGATGGCTTTATCCGTTGATGTGTTAGCAGTTGAAGCTCTATCCGTTGAAGCTTTAGAGACATCCGTTGAAGCTCTGTTTCTTATCCGTTGAAGGTCTTTAAGATATCCGTTGATACCACTTCATTTATACAAAATTACAAGGCATGAAATATTTACAATTGGCCTTCCTATTTGCATATCTTCTAGTAGTCAACATGACTTATATTTTCTCTCAACTTCTAAGAATTATATCTTAAATACAGAGACTGAAATGTGCTACAACACTAGACTTATTTCTAAGTAAAGCTGCACCATCAACGGATAGTCAATGTGGTCTTATCCGTTGAGGCAACAAACACTAAACTTCTACTTAAGTGTTTTGTTAAACATATCATCAAACTAATGCACATATATTTCTAACAATCTCCCCCTATTTATGTCTATAAGAATTGTAGACATAAATTCAGGGTTAACTTGATGATAACAAAACACTCAACAAATATATGAATTGAAACTAAGTAGAAATTTAAAAGTGCTGCAAAAGTGTATGTACTAGGAGGTAATTGAAGATTTACAGAATTTCCAAGGGTGCTCCTGTAGTCTGAGCAAATCATCTTTTTCTTCTTTATTCCCTTGTTTTCTTTCCTAGCCCTTTGTCATTTTCCTCAATTTGGAGTTGGAGTTGTCTGTAGAATTCAGCTTCATCTTCATCACTGATATCCAACTTAGATTGCATTTCCTTGAGAGTTTCATTGTTGGCAATCTTGAGTTGGTCTTCAAGTCTGAAAAATCTTCTGACTCCTTTATCATCTCTAAATTCCATCAACCAATGAGGTGATTTGTGGATTGTAATTCCCCTTTCTTGAATGAGTAAAGTTCTGGGCAAAGCATTGGGCTCCCTCCAAGTTTTCCTTATGTTGGCAATCTTGTTGAGAATTTCAGTTTTGGCAGTCCTGGTAAAGCCAGAATCCTTTTGTATGGCTGAAAAGACTCTGATCAAGGTAGAGTAGCCTTCATTCAGAATCCTGTAGAGAGGCCATGTTCTTTCCCCAGCTCCTTTATATCTGAAAACCAATCTCTCTGGTAGCTGTCTGTAGGCAGCTATTCCCCTTACATCCTCCAGTTCATCCAGATAGAGTTCAATGTCTGAAATTTCTTTTATGTCACAGATGTGAACATAATCATCTTTAGAAATGGGTGGCTTAGGCTTAGGTTTTTGTTTTTGAGTGAATTTCTTAGAGGTTAGGGGAGGTGTAGATTTGGATTTTCTTTTCTGTTTCTTTGGTAGTGGAAGAGTGGTTAAAAAGGTAGGCAATTTGATGGTGTCCCAATCAATAGGTTCCTCTTTTGGGATGATTAGTTCACCATGGATGTTTATAGTGGGATCAGCAACACAAGGTTCAGGTATGGGAGGTAGTGGTTTAGATATTGATTTAGTTTCTTCAGTGTTATCTTCACTCCTTTTATGTGCCTTGGCCTTTCTTCTGTTTCCCTTCTGCCATTCCTCTCTTTCCTCCATACTCTCACCAAATATACTCCCAAAAACCTCATCTAGGTTTGCAATCTTGTCTTCACCCCTGACTTCAATTCCTTTCTCTCCTTCAACTTGACTTGACTTTAGC